>NC_039360.1:201848224-202195866 GCF_003573695.1 Papaver somniferum
TTGATCTAGTTTGAGTGACCTTTATTTTAGAAGAGAAGGCTCTCAAGAATAATCAAACTAGGTGCAATCAAAGTTTCAACATTCGTTAGTCAATTAAATCAATAATGGAAAACTAAAATAACAATGCAATTATCTAGTTTCCCACCAAGGATACTAGTAGAGCTTCTTGATCACATAGAAGTCTTCAAACGAGCGGTTGTAAGAGACTTTGCCTAATTAGGGTACTTTCCTCTCCAGATAGAAGACTCCACCAGAAACAACATGAATGAAGTTTTCCTGGATCTTATGATAGTTTCCAAGAAATTCAAACTCAAGTATTTATAGACCAAGGTTGTTTGGACAACAAGGAAATTCCAAAACCAAAATATTCTCAAGCTAAAACTTTTCCTTCCTATAAGTCCTTTCTCCGAAAGTGATTGTCTATGGACAGATTCGAGACAATACAACAAATCGGTTCACACTTCGTGTAATCGTCTATGGATACGAGATCAAGACAATACAACAATGAAGTATGTTTACTTGATACAAAGGTTCAGACTTAACCAAACACAATAGGATTGCTTATCAAGTAAATAGGAATTAACGTTTGTGTAATTTACTTTAATTATAATAAAACAATTATAATGCGGAAATATAAAGTAAATGACACAACAAGATCTTGTTAACGAGGAAATCGCAAATGCAGAAAAATCCCGGGACCTTGTCCAGAATTGAATACTCTCAGGATTAATCCACTATACAAAATAAACCAACTTCGTATAGTTGATACCAAGTAAATAAACCTATAGCTCACCTAGTTCCGTCTGTATTCCTACGCCTCCAACTTGTAAACAATTCACGTACTTGGAACAATTCCTTTGGTTCGTGTCCCAAACAATAAAGGAACAACAAATCTGTTTGGTATCAACTCTCTTCAACCAAGTGATATGAGTTGGACAAAATCTCTTCTGTTTATTTTAACATAAACTCCTTCGTCAGGTCCTTAGATCTATCTTATGTTCAATCACCCAAGGTAATCATTAAGATTTTGCAATCAATACCTTTAATACCAAGGAAACGTATTGATACCGATCTACACAACTAATCAATCCAATCTACCACAAGGATAAACCGATTATTAATTGGATCCTCTTTTACCGAAACAAGTATTGTGCACACCAAAGATTTATATAACCAAGTCAGAAATCTTCTATCTCTTCTTTGTCTTCAAATCTTCTTAGATCTTCAATAAACACCTACACACAACTACTTGAATCTCTTGTGATCAATCACGCACAAAACGGAGTCTGTTAACAATGGATTATCACAAGATCGTCTTTAGCACTAACAACAGTCTAAAGATCCCTGTTGAAACTTCGAACTAGTTTGAGTGAATCTTATATCAGAAGAGAAGATTCTCAAGCATAAACAAACTAGGTGCAATCAAAGTTCAACCACCGTTAGTCAATCAAATCAATCGATAACAAAAGATAAATCTAAGTTCCACCAACGTACTATTAGAGCTTCTCAATCCCAAAGAAGACTTTAAACTGATCGGCCATAAGAGATTTCGCCTAATTATGTTAATCTCCTCTCCGAATAGGCGGTTACACCAGTAACAGTACAACAGAGAAAGTTTACTGTCACGAAGGATTAGTTTGCTAGAAATGCAAACTCAAGTATTTATAGACAAGGAAGTTTTGACACCAAGGAATTTCCAAAACCGAAAATATTCTCAAGATATTCAATAATAATTTCCAGATTCAATTTTCATAATTCCTGAGAATGCTCTGTCCAAAATATTGATCGAAAATCTCCTTGGAAAATCTTTAACTAGTAAATGCACATTACTAATTCTTATTTTCCATATATAATTAAAAACATTAAATAAAAAGATTCTTAACTTATTTAATTTCGATCCTGGTATTTTCTTCCTTCTTAGATGTTAAGGAATATCTTTGAACAATAAAAATATACACATTAATGCACGTGTTCAAAGTGTATCGACATCCTTTCTTTGTAAGTCCTCTTTCAAACTTACTCACTTGAAACCGATTTACCAGACTTCCAAACAAGTTCAGAATTGGTTCGTCTAACTTTCAAGAACTTGTGATTGATCAAGTAACACTCAATCACAAATCATGGGTTTAACGATTCTACCAAAACAAGTTTCGGTTCTACCTCCATGTGAGTACTGTGCATAGTTACACTAGCTTTACAAACTTTGGTTGACTAGGTACTAGGATCGGTTCCCCACATATATATGGTATCTAACTCATATGTGTTGCACATGTCCATAGGATCGGTTCCCCTTTTTGCTATAAACCTTTCTGCACCTCATACAAGGATCGAGTCCCCTTTGTATGTGTTGCACCTCTTACTAGGATCGGTTCCGCTTTACCCAAATTCGTCCTTACACACACAAACTCGATCATACCATCAGGTGATTACTTAAGATCGGTTTCACTAATAAACGTCATACCAATACATAAATCAGGCCTCATGTGAATAGTTTTACCAAGAACACAAACAAGTGATGAGCGGTTATACTAATCACATATACTGGTCGTTCATAAGATATGTAATGAAGAACAGCCTCAATAACGCCTGGCGATTTCCTTTTCGATTCACAACACAAGATTATGAACTTACTTCCTTAAAACACATGTAAAAACATTGTTTCCTAGGATGGAACCCTCACCTCATACATATATATAATCATAATAGCATTCATACGATTATGTTGATGTCTTATCTACAAAGTTTAAAGGTTAAGCAATAAACCTCGTATTGTATTCCTTAATACTACGTCTATCTAGAGTGTTCATGCTTCGCAGTTTTGTTTTCAATATGCACGACTTGAAAGATACGTTAGGGAATGAAACAGTTCAAGTCAAATATCACTAACCTCAAGTGGAAGGATGATGTTGTGGTTATAGCTCCTTACTTCTTCACTTATTCAAGTCTTCGCAATACTTGTAATGTCTCATATCCTAATACTTTCAAGCTAACCTATACGAAGTTGACTCTAGTACATTAATCAAGCGACTCTTAAATGAGTTTTGGTTCACTAAAATATGACAACCAAACTTGACATACCAACGCTTGGTGGGTTCAACCGAGGTCTAACAATCTCCCCCTTTGTTAATTTTAGTGACAAACTCTTACAATCATATGGATAAACAAATTACAAGAATTCATTACGCATACGCTTGATTCCCGAATTCAACAGCACATAACCTGCATTAATTCAATCCTTAAAAATGTCGTTGTTGACATTATAATAACAAATCTCATACTCCCCCTAAAGGTGGGATATGTAGATTTCCAATCCGCACGTCTTTGTTATACCAATTCATATGATATTTTACTCCCCCTTAGTCTGTGTTTTTTCTCTTTCATTAGATAAACATTCAAGCACCATTGTCCTCTTCCCTAGTGACACCAATCAATATAAAATTGATACCAGTATCACCTGTTTACTCCATATATTTCTCCCCCTTTTTGTCACAAAATGACAAAGAAACAAAAAAAATAAAGGACAAAACGAAAAGGATCTTACAAATCTCAAAATAGACTTGCAACCTGTAGAGTCAAGCACGAGGGTTCTACACACCATTTTTGATAACCAATATCAAAACCGAAACTACAAAGTAATTATGTTTTGATATGTTATCATGGAAATAATTTCCCGAAGAAATTTTCCCAACTAGTTTAGCAAACCAAAAATCAACTAAGCACCTTAGTCCTTTGCTAAACCGATTGTATAAATACAACCGCTTCATTCGATAATACCAAAACAAAGATAAACTCTATTTTTCTCATCAGGTTCTAATTATCCATATAACTTAAACCTTTAGATTTTAAACAAGCCAAATACTAGGTTAGTTAACTAGCATTTCTTGTTTAGGAATTCGATTAGACTTGAATAACCGAAACCTCCACTTTGATAAGTCTAACTAAGATCAGAATTAACTTAGTTTATCTTATCTGGAATCGAATTTGACTAAACAACTCATCCCGTCAACATATTCTTTTGTTAAGCCATAAATAATTCATACAAACCAATAAATCAACTTGCATAATTATTCACCTCAACCGGAAGCAATTGAAACAACATAGACATTAAAGCACCGCAATTGCACCGAAATTTTGTAAGCCTAAACGATTGATAGCACACAATAAAGCAAGATAAGAATAGTGTTACTTAACCGGAACCAATTGATTCATACATACATCCATACACATATAATGGAATAAAAACATCAATTGTACCGAAAATTTGTTAAGCAAAAGCAAAAAGATATATGCAATAAAATCAAGCTTTTTGTTACCTCAATTTCGCATCCACTTCTCCAATATGTTTGCATCGTCTTCTTCCAGGGAGAATTGATGTCGAATTATCATTATGTTGCCATCCTTATACAAAAAAAAGAAAACAATAACAACAACCAACCTTTACCAGAGAAAGGTTGAAAATCGGTTTTTAACTATTGCAAGCAAAAGTTGAAAACCTGCGAAACACATATGCTTTTATGCTAAACCAAAACCGATTCAACATATTTTGACTTTTTCATATATTGTTTCTACCAGAACCCCTCATGATCCTTTGATAGAGCCTACCAACATGGGCTAGAACTTAATCCTGCTAAATCAAAAGTCAACCAAACCATAAGGGTTCACAACATTATGAGATCGAATATCATGATAATAAAACTGAAATCAAACATCCCATAGACATACAAAGGTTCTTGCAACACTTATTCATGAAACATACTGAAGAAACAAACAGTTCTTACAGGCATCCTACAATAATGTACATAATATTACATTCTTGGACACTAGTATGAGATGTACATATCAGTATTTTCTTCTTCAGAGGAGGTATCCTGATAGCTGTCAGAGATAACATTCAGAGCATAGGAGTTCCGGATGTATTTCTGTAGCATGATCAATCAGTTCGATGATGCAGTTTTTCTTCCTCTCTAGTCTTCTCTTAAGAGTTTGTGGATCCCTTTCAACTCTTATAGGTGGAGGTGCAATGAAGACTTGTCCTCTTATACTATTGAGAATTCCTTCACCTAATTTCTTCGGAATCTTTTCCCTTGCATTTGGACAGAAAATTCCAAAAGAACTGCATATTCTTATAATCAAACAAGAAAAACCAGGTGTTCTTCTTTTACCTCTTCGGATTGTGATCATTTGTCTGATCATTAAGCCACAGAAATCAAAATTTTTGATTCCTCTGACAAGATGGTATACAAGTTCAGCAATATCTCTAGTCCATTTTGTCCTATGCATATTTCTAGGACACAGGTTAGCACATGCTAGTTTCCCAAAGATTTTGAGATGAAATTCAACATTGTGAATAAGTAAAGAGTTACCTGACCATGTTCCACCTATTAAAGACGAAGTGGAGTTGTTGTCAACTTTGTACCTTTCACCCGAACATGGAAAGAAAGTATTCATGTAGGGATAGAGAATCAATTCTGAAATCACTTGTTTGTTAACTTCAAATGATATTGTACCAATCATAGTACAAAAAGTAAATCCTTCAAAATTCATCTCATGCATATTAGCATAAAAAAGCTTTACAAGGTCCGGAGTAGCCTTGAGTGACCTTTCATGGATAATACCCCATTCGCGATTTTTCACAAAGTTCATATAATTTCTATCCGAAATTTTGACAAAAATCATTTCCATAATGGGTTCTTTGATAGAACCGAATTTCAAAAGGAATTCATCATTCACAAAATAATTTTGAGAACCAGCATCGTAGGTAAGACTAGGCATGTTTTCATAATTGATATTCCTGGTTGTGTAGAGCATATTATCCCTGTTTGAACTTTCTCCAACATTGAAATTTCTTCTACCCCTATTAGCCATTGAATCAACAAAAAGAGTAGAAACCCACTTACAATCGGTATGCCCTGTTGAGTGCTGATTCTCCTTGCTTGAGTTGAGTTGGAATGATTTGAGAGAGACCCTTTGTTCCTGTTCCAATCTAGGATTGATTGAAGTAAAAATTTCCACTTGAATCGAGCATGCAAGAATTACAAGTGAAGAACTTTCGAACCTTTGTTTGTTGTAGAGTTATCTTTGTGGTCGAAGAAGATAGAGAAACAAATATTCCCACCTCTCCTTGTTTTTATCACCAACACTATCTTGTATTCGGATGTGGATCCGGATCCAAATAGGACCAAATACCAAGTACCAAAACTTGATAAGGGATAGCCTAAGCTTGGTTATTTGATCAAAATCAAATTGTCCATGTCTTGACAAATTGGCCATTTTGGGTATTGACATGAAGTTATCAGTCAATGATATTTCGCTGGGTAAGTCAAGACCATTTTTAATGGATTCATAATTTATTTCTGAGACATTGTAACCTTCAAGAGAAAGTTCTCCTGAAGAGTTATAGAAGGTGTTTTCTTCACAGATATCAATTTCTTCAAAAGTATAATTCATCAAGTACTCATGAATGAGTTGATTTCCTTTGGAACTATTGGTTTTCTTTGAGTTTTCCAGTTCTTTGAGAAACTCATCAACTTCATTCTGAACTCTACCAGAGTCTCCAAGGATCTTGAGTGTTTTAGACAGTGACTCATCTTCCTTTTATTCATATATCTTAATCTCATTTTTTAAATCAGAAAGTTGCCTTTCCATATCAGCAAATTCTGATAATTTTATGTTGATCTTGCTAGAAGCATCTTCGGTGAGATTAAGATATAAACGACATTCGTCAAACGTCCAAAATTCTTTGTGAAAATCCGAGGGTACCCAAATATACCACATGCTAAAACTTTTCCTACCTATAAGTCCTTTCCCGAAAGTGATTTTCTATGGACTGAGTCGAGACAATACAACTAATCGGTTCATACTTCGTGTCATCGTCTATGGATACGAGATCGAGACAATACAACAATGAAATATGTTTACTAGTTACAAAGGTTCGGACTTAACCAAACACAATAGGATTGCTTATCAAGTAAATAAGAATTAAAGTTTGTGTAATTTACTTTAATTATTATAAACAATTATAATGCGGAAATATAAAGTAAATGACACAGCAAGATTTTGTTAACGAGGAAACCGCAAATGCAGAAAAATCTCGGGACCTTATACAGAACTGAATACTCTCAGGATTAAGCCGCTACACAAAATTACACCTAACTTCATATAGTTGAGACCAAGCAACTATACCTATAGTTCACCTAGTTCCGTCGGTATTCCGACTCCTCCAACTTATATATAAGTCACGTACTTGGAACAATTCCTTTGGTTCGTATTCCAAACAGTAAAGGAACAACAAATCTGTTTGGTATCAACTCTATTCAACCAAGTGATATGAGCCGGACAAAGGCTCTTCCGTTTATCTTAACATAAACTCTTTCGTCGGGTCCTTATATCTATCTTATTTTCAATTACCGAAGTAATCATTTAAGATTAAGCCAACAACACTCTTAATCCAAAAAATTGTGTTGATGCCGATCTACTCAATTAATCAATCCAATCTACCACGAGGATAAACTGATTATTAATTGGATCCTCTTTTACCAAAACAAGTATTCTGCACACCAAAGATTATAAACCCAAGACAGATCTTCAATGTCTTCTTTGTCTTCAAATCTTCTTAAATCTTCAATAAAAACCTGCACACAATCACTTGAATCTCTTGTGATCAATCACACACAGAACGGAGTCTGTTAACAATGGATTATCACAAGATCGTCTTTAGAACTAACAACAGTCTAAAGATCCCTGTCGAAACTATGAACTAGTTTGGGTGAATCTTATATCAGAAGAGAAGATCCTCAAGCATAGACAAACTAGGTGCAATCAGATTTCAACCACCGTTAGTCAATCAAATCAATCGAAAACAAGAGATAAACCGCAATTATCTAGTTTCCTACCAACGGTACACGCTGGAGCTTCTCAATCCCAAAGAAGACTTTAAACTGAGCGGTCGTAAGAGATTTCGCCTAATTAGGTTACTCTCCTCTCCGAATAGGCGGCTACACCAGTAACAACAACAAAAGAGAAAGTCTGTTGTTACGAAGGATTAGTTTGCAAGAAAGGCAAACTTCAAGTATTTATAAACAAGAAAGTTTGGACACCAAGGAATTTCCAAAACCGAAAATATTCTCAATATATTCATTTAAAGCACAAATTCGGTTTCCATAATTCCTGGAAATGCCCTTTCCAAAAATAATGATCGAAATCTCTCGGGAAATCTAATTAGTAAATGCACATTACTAATTCTTATATTTCCCTACAAAATGAAATTAATAACCTTAATTAAAAGATTCTTAACTTACTTATGTTTCGATCCTAGGATTTTCTTCCTTTAGCTATTAAGGAATAACTTTGAACAATTAAAGAAATAAACATTCACAACACGTGTTCAAAGTATGTCGACATCCTTACGTTGTAAGTTCTCTTTCACACTTACAACCTTGAAACCAATTTGCCACAATTGTAAACAAGTTTAGGAAAGGTCCATGTGACTTTCAAGAACTATGTGATTGATCAAACAAACGTTCAATAACAATCATGGGTTTAACGATTCTACCAAAACAAGTTTCGGTTCTACCTCCATGTGAGTACTGTGCATAGTCACACTAGCTTTCCAAAAATTCGGTTTACTAGGTACTAGGATCGGTTCCCCACATATATATGGTATCTAACTTATATATGTTGCACATGTCCATAAGATAGGTTCCCCTTTGCCTAAAAACGTGTTGCACATGTCCATAGGATCGGTTCCCCTTTCTGCTATAAATCTTGTTGCACCTCATACAAGGATCGGTTCCTCTTTGTGATGTACTGCACCTTTTACTAGGATTGGTTCCCTTTCTCAAATTTGTCCAAACATAACACAAACCCGATCATACCATCTCAGGTGATTACTTAAGATCGGTTTCACTAATAAAAGTCATACCAATACATAAGTCAAGCCTTTGTGAATAGTTTTACCAACAACACAAACAAGTTGTGAGTGGTTATACTCAATCACACATATTGGTTGTTCATAAGATATGCAATGAATAACAAAACCAATAACACCTTTCAATTTCCTTTTCGGTTCACAAACAAGTTTATGAACTTACTTCCTTAGAACACATGTAAAACATTGTTCCCTAGGATGAAATCCTCACCTCATACCCATACATAATACAATAGCATTTAAATGATTATGACGATGTCTTATCTACAAAGTTTAGTGGTTAAGCAATAAACCTCCTATTGTATTCCTTAATACTATGTCTATCTAGAGTTCAAATATACTTCGCAGTTATGTGTTCAATATGCACGACTTGAAAGATACGTTAGGGAATGAAACAGTTCAAGTCAAATATTACTAACCTCAAGTGGAAGGATGATTGTTGTCGTTGTAGCTCCTTGCTTCTTCACATCTTCAAGTCTTCGCAATACTTGTAATGTCTCATATCCTAATACTTTCAAGCTAACCTATACGAAGTTGACTCTAGTACATAATCAAGCGACTCTTAACATGAGTTTTGATTCACTAAAATATGACAACCAAACTTGACATACCAATGCTTGGTGGGTTCAACCGAGCAATGATCTAACACTTTGGAACGAAGAGACTCAACAATCTATGTGTTTGTTTTTGATTCAAACAATTTTGAGTCGTCTAGTCTTGTTTTTACGTTAACTGAATCATCCATTAGATTCATTCTTATACGTTAACTCAAGTTAAAACTTTCCTTCCTATAAGTTCTGTCTCCGAAACAGATTGTCTATGGACAGATTCGATATAATACAACAAATCGGTTCACACTTCGTGTGATCGTCTACGGATACGAGATCGAGACAATCCAACAACGAAGTATGTTTACTTGATACAAAGGTTCGGACTTAACCAAACACAATAGGATTGCTTATCAAGTAAATAGGAATTAAAGTTTGTGTAATTTACTTTAATTATAATAAAATAACTATAATGCGAAAATATAAAGTAAATGACACAGCAAGATTTTGTTAACGAGGAAACCGCAAATACATAAAAACCCCGGGACCTTGTCCAAAATTGAATACTCTCAGGATTAAGCCGCTATACAAAATAAACCAACTTCGTATAGTTGAGACCAAGTAACTAAACCTATATTTCACCTAGTTCCGTCTGTATTCCCACACCTCCAACTTGTAAACAAGTCACGTACTTGGAACAATTCCTTTGGTTCGTGTCCCAAACAGTAAGGGTACAACAAATCTGTTTGGTATCAACTTACTTCAACCAAGTGATATGAGTTGGACAAAGGCTCTTCTGTTTATCTTAACATAAACTCCTTCGTCAGGTCTTTAGATCTATCTTATGTTCAATCACCTAAGGTAATCGTTAAGATTTTGCAATCAATACCTTTAATCCCAAGGAAACGTATTGATGCGGATCTACACAACTAATCAATCCAGTCTACCACAAGAATAAACCGATTATTACTTAAGATCGGTTTCACTAATAAAGTCATACCAATACATAAGTAAGGCATCATGTGAATAGTTTTACCATGAACACAAACAAGTTATGAGCGGTTATACTAATCACACATATTGGTTGTTCATAAGATATGCAATGAAGAACATACCCAATAACGCCTGGCGATTTCCTTTTCGGTTCACAACACAAGATTATGAACTTACTTCCTTAAAACAAATGTGAAAACATTGTTTCCTAGGATGAAATCCTTACCTCATGCCCATACATAATCACAATAGCATTCATACGATTATGTTGATGTCTTATCTACAAAGTTTAATGGTTAAGCAATAAATCCCGTATTGTATTCCTTAATACTATGTCTATCTAGAGTGCTCATGCTTCGTAGTTTTGTTTTCAATATGCATGACTTGAAAGATACGTTAGGGAATGGAACAGTTCAAGTCAAATATCACTAACCTCAAGTGAAGGATGATGTTGTGGTTGTAGCTCCTTACTTCTTCACTTCTTCAATTCTTCGCAATACTTGTAATGTCTCATATCCTAATACTTTCAAGCTAACCTATACGAAGTTGACTCTAGTACATTAATCAAGCGACTCTTAAATGAGTTTTGGTTCACTAAAATATGACAACCAAACTTGACATACCAACGCTTGGTAGGTTCAACCGAGATATGCTCTAACAATTCGTTTAAATGAAGTACAATTCATAAACTTTTTTTTGTGAATCAAAAGGGAATTCGCTACGATTATTGGTATTGTTATTCATTGCAAATCTTTGGATGACCAATATGTGTATTTAGTATAACCGCTCATAACTTATTTATGTATCTTGGTAAAACTATTCACAATGCCTGACTTATGTATCTGTATGACTTTTATTAGTGAAACCAATCTTAAGTAATCACCTGAGACAGTATGATCGATATTTGTAATTGGTGTGACCAATCATCGTCATTGGGTAACCGATCCTAGTACTTGGTGGGACTAATCACAAGATGTGTAATCGATCCTTGTAGTAGGTTAACAGGTTTTAGTAATTGGTTCAACCGATCATATAACTTGTGCAACCGATCACAAGTAATACCATGAGATAATGGTAACCGATCCTGGTACTTAGTTAGACATTTTATGGAAACTAGTGTAACAAATCCTAGTAGCCACTTGGATATAGAACCGAACTTTGTGTTTGGTAGAACCATTAAACCCATGAATGGTGATTGAATGTTTTTGATCAATCACATAGTTCTTGGAAATCAGATGAACCAATTCTAAACTCGTTTGGAAGTATGGCAAATCTGTTCCAAGATTGTAAATATGAAAAAAGATTTACAAAGTAAAGATGTCGACATACTTTGAACATGTGCAGTAATTCTTACCTATTATTGTTCAAAGATATTCCTTAATAACTAAAGGAGAATCCCGGATCGAAATGAAATTGAGAATCTTTTAATTAAGGTTTTTGTTTTTATATGCTTTTAATTTCCAGCAATTAAATGCATATCTTTAGAAAATAAAAATTGGTAATGTGCATTTACTAATTGGAGATTTTCTACTGAGATTTCGGTCAATATTTGGACAGAGTATTTCCAGGAATTATGAAAACTGATTTTGGATTTATTGTAATCTTTGAGAATATTCGATTTTGGAAATTCCTTGGTTTCCAAACTTCCTGGGTCTATAAATATTGAAGTTTTCATTTCAAGCAAACTAATCCTCAGAGCCAGCAAAACTACCTAGTTATGTTGTTACTGGTGGAGCCGTCTATTCGGATAGGAAAGTACCCTAATTAGGCGAAATCTCTTCCGACCGCTCGTTTTAAAGACTTCTTTGGGATTGAGAAGCTCTACGAGTACCTTTGGTGGGAAACTAGATAATTGCAGTTTATTATTAGTTTTCGATTGATGTGATTGACTAACGGTTGTTGGAATTTGATTGCACCTAGTTTGTTTATGCTTGACAATCTTCTATTCTGATATAAGATTCACTGAAACTAGATCAAAGTATCGACGGGGATCTTTAGACTGTTTGTAGATCTAAAGACGTCTTGTGAAAATCCATCGTTAACAGAATCCGTTCTATGTGATTGATCACAAGAGATCCAAGTTGTTTATGTGCAGGTGTTTATTAAAGATCTAAGAATATCTTAAGACAAAGAAGATTTTTTATTTGAGTTCATAATCTTTGGTGTGCACAAAACTTGATCGGCTGGGGATCCAACCATAATCGGTTTATCTTTTGATAGATTGGATTGATTATTTGCGTAGATCTTCATCAATATATTTCTTTGTGATTCATAATATTAATTGCATAGTCTAAACAATTACTTTGTTAGTTGTTAAATAGATTGATCTAAGAACCCGACAAAGGAGTTTATTGGTTAAACGGAAGAGCCTTTTGTCAAACTCATATCACGTTGTTTGAAAAGAGTTGTTACCGAAAATATTTGTTGTTCCTTTACTGTTTGGAATACGAACCCAATGAATTGTTCCAAGTGCGTGACTTATTGCAAGTTGGAGGCGCAAGGATACTGAAGGAACTAGGTGAACTATAGGTTTAGTTGTTTGGTCTCAACTATACGAAGTTAGTTTAGATTTTGCATATTGGATTAATTCTGGACAAGGTCCCGGGGTTTTTCTGCATTTGCGGTTTCCTCGTTAACAAAATCTTGATGTGTCTTTTACTTTTCTATTTCCGTAATTATAATTGATTTACTATAACTAGAAGTAAAATACACAAACGTTAATTCCTAATTACTTGATAGCAATCCTATAGTGTTTGGTTAAGTCCGAACATATTATCAAGTAAGCATAATTCGTTTTTGTATTTTCTCGATCTTGTATCCATAGTGAATCACGCAAGTTATCTTGTTGTCGTATTGTCTCGATATCGTACACGAAGTGTGAACCGTTTTGTTGTATTGTCTCGACTCAGTCCATAGACAATCACTTTCGGAGAAAGGACTTATATGTGTAAAAGTTGTAGATTGAGGTATATTTTGGGTACCCTCATCTTTTCAATTGGTATCAGAGCAGGCAAACACGAAAATATGTAACAATCTGTGTTTGGTGCGATCCAACCTATAAGAAATGAGTCAAAATAAGAAAAGCAAAGCTAAACTTATGAAGAACGCAGCTAACGTACCACAAGATTTGGGTAAAACTCTTTGTGGGTTTAATTTCAGCAAATTTTAAGAAGGAGCATCTTCTACAAGTTCAACTTGCTCTTCTGAAAATATGTCCTTATATTCTATAGAAGAAGTTAAGATAAGTCATGTACTCACAATCAATGATTTAGATTCTGAATCACTTCATAAGGATATAGAAGATGTTGATTATGTGAATATAGAAAGTTCTCAGCTGAATGAAGTAAGTAAAGAATTCCTCTCATGTACAACAAGAGTCACTCTTGCACTAAAAAGAAAAGGAAAGATCATTGAAGAATTATGTCACATGAAAGATGAAAATGATCAACTCAGCCTTGATCTAACCTCTCTTAAAAATGAGTTAGATTCTCTCAAGTTCATGTCTTCCTCAAGGATTCAATCCTTAGAAGCAAAGATAAGGAAAATCATTGATCAAGAAAAAAAACTGAGATCTTGAGAAAAACAGTTGCAAATTAATACAATGCCTTAAAAATATCATATGAATCTGGGATAAAGACAGTCACAGATCATATCAATCGTCTTAAAGATGAAATGCAGTCTTTAATATCAGAGAATCCAATAATTATGATCTAATCCTTCTCTCAAAAGGAAAGAAAAATGGCATTAAAAGCTCTTGAAAGAAAGTTTCATCTTCTAGTAGTGCATTGTTATTCTCTGAAAAAACCAAGATGAAAAACTCACATCAGAGACTTTAACATCGTCATAGAAATCATCAAAGACGATGCTATCATTGTAGAATCAAAGGATATGTTGTTATAGAATGTCAACGATTGTCTTGTTCAAACTCTGACAAAACCAATTCTAGTCAAGAATGTAATTTGAGATCTTCTTCAAGAAAAATCTTACATAAGACTGATCATCTTAGTTTTAGAAACTCAGGAGAAATTATTCATCACAGAAAGAAAGAAGATCCGGAGACTGGAAACACTTGGAGGTGGATCCCAAAGAAGACTATGGAGCAATACAGAAAGAAGTATGAAAATTTCTCCAGATCATCAACACATCTTCTTAAGGTAACACCTAAATATTTTGATGATATTCATTTTTATGATAAGTTTGGGTTGTCCACCAAAAGGAATAAGGTTCTTAAGAGAATAGATAAGGGGAGATTCATCATTACTTCTGTAAAGAATAATCTGTCTCAAACTGTTACCTAGTATCTCTTGAGAAATACACTGACTCATGAAGTGCTCAAACATATATTTGATGAGTACAGCGCATATTGCACAATAGTTTAAAACTTGCAAGGTTTACGAAAAGATTCACAGGAATGTATTTCCTTAAAAACCTTAATATTGATAAATTCCGATTTTTCCATATTAAGGAAGAATATTTGATTTCCATAATCTATGAACAAGTTTTTGAAAACTGTTGGTACATAAAGATTCGGTAATCATAGAGATTTCTGGAACAAGGAATCATGTAAAATACAGATTACCATGCAAAGCTTACTGCAAGGGTTTCAGAAAGGTATGCTGAAAAATTGGCCGGTGAGTCTTCCGAACTTCATAACTTCAATGAAAAAGGAACCATATCCTACATGAATGCGAACCGTTCATCTTACAAGATCGATTATGAAAAGGAGTTTCACAAGATGGCACGAACTTGTGCTGAAACTAAGTTGGAAGTTTTACTTGAAACATAGTCTTGAGAAATCGTTACTTGTTCAAGCTCAGACTCTCAAGAAAGTAGCCTTACTCTCCAAGAGAGTAAACGAAGAGGAACCCAACTTCCACAAGGTTGAAGAATTATTCTTCAATTAAGGATCTCTTCAGGGAAGTCGAAGAACTATTCCTATCAAGCGTAAGAGATCCCAAGATCATGAAGGGTCCTAAAAAATAGGCATCAGTTTTTGATAATTGTATAAGGTCTATTTTGAAAAAATATATCTTATTAATGAATAAAATTATTATTTTATAATTTTTCTTGTGATAGTTTTTCGATTACGTAGCCTGTGCTTGAATGCTTTATGTTGTTGCTATGTGTTTGTGGGATGTTTGATTTCTCATAACCTTAATATTCGATCTCATATTGTGTGAACCCTTATGGTTTGGGTGACTTTTTGATTTAGTGGGATTGAGTTCTAGATCATGTTGGTAAGCTTTATCAAAGGATCATAAGGGGTTCCGATTGAAACTCATGCGTGAAAAAGTCACAATATGTTGAATCGTCTTTGGTTTACATAACAACATATGTGTTTCGGGTTTTCAATTTTTGCATCGCATTAGTTAAAACCGATTTTCAACCTTTCTCTGGTAAAGGTTGCCTTTTGTTGTTGTTCTTTTGTTCTTGCGAGAGGATGACAACACAATGATATTCCTCCCCAGAAAGATGCGAAGAAAAGGTTAAAAGGATGCGGAACTTGAGGTAACGAATTTGTTAGTTAATTTTATTGCATATATTTTGCTTTTGCTTAACAAAATTTCGGTACAATTTATGTTTATTCCATTATTTGTGTATGGATGTGTGTGTGATTCAATTGTTTCCGGTTGAGAAAAACTATTGTTATCTTTCTTTATTGTTTGGTATCAATTGTTTAGGCTTAACGAAATTTCGGTGCAATTGCGGTACTTTAATGTCTATGTTTGTTTCAATTGCTTCCGGTTAAGATAAATAATTATGCAAGTTGATTTATTTAGTTTGTATGAATTGTTTATGGCTTAACAAAAAAATTCGGGATCATTTGTTTAGTCCAATAAGATTCCGGATAAGAGAAACTAAGTTTATTCTGATCTTAGTTAGACTTATAAAAGTGGAGGATTCGGTTATTCAAGTCTAAGCAAATGCCTTAACAAGAAATACTAGTTAACTAACCTATTACTTATCTTGTTTAAAGTGAAAGGTCTAAGTTATTGTTCGAATTATTAGAACCTGATGAGAAAAATAGAGTTAATTCTGATCTTTATTTTGGTCTTATCAAATAAGGTTTAGCAAAAGAACTAAGGTGCTTAGTAAATTTTTAATTTGCTAAACTATTAGGGAAAATTGCTTCGGGAAATTGTTTCCTTGATAACATATCAAAATAAAATTACTTTGTAGTTTCGGTTTTGATATTGGTTATCTAAAATGGTATGTCAAACCTTCGTGCTTAACTCTTATAGGTTATGCAAGTCTTTTAGATTTGTATGATCCTTTCGGTTTGTCCTTTATTTGATCGTACCTTTGTCATTTTGAACAAAAAGGGGGAGAAATATATGGAGTAAACAACTGATGTGATTCACTAAGGAAAGGACAATGGTGCTAAAACGTTATATCTAACGAAAGAGTAAATCATTGACTAAGGGGGAGAAACATATCATATGATGATTTGTAGTTATATGGACTACAAGAGGAAATAACAAAGATGTGCGGATTGAAAATCCACCTATCTCACCTTTAAGGGGGAGTATTAGCTTTGTTATTATAATGTCAACAACGATATTTATGGATTGAATATATGCAGGTTATTGTGCTGTTGAAACTTGGAATCGAGCGTACCTATAATGAATTCTTGTAATTTGTTTATCCATATGATGTAAGAGTTTTGTCACTAAAATTGACAAAGGGGGAGATTTTTAGAGAATTGATCGGTTGAACCCACCAAGTGTTGGTATGTCAAGTTTGGTTGTCATATTTTAGTGAACCAAAACTAATTTAAAGAGTCGCTTGATCATTTACTAGAGTCAACTTCGTATAGGTTAGCTAGAAAGTTATTAGGATATGAAACTTACAAGTATTACTCGAAGACTTGAAGAATACGAAGAAGTAAAGAGCTACATCGACTACATCATCCTTCCTCTTGAGGTTATTAATATTTTGACTTGAACTTTTTCATTCCTAATGTATCTTTCAAGTCGTGCTATATTGAAAACATAACTCCGAAGCTGTGAATGATTATACTCTAGTTAGACGCAGTATTAAGGAATTATAATACGAAGTATAACACCTATATTTTGAACTTTGTATATAATACATCGACATAATCGTATGAATGCTATTGTGATTATGTATGGGTACGGGTGAAGATTTCGTCCTAGGAAACAATGTTTAACATTCGTTCAAAGGATGTACAATTCATAAACATGTTTTGTGAATCGAAAGGGAAATCGCTGGGCTTATTGGTATTGTTATTCATTGCAAATCTTTGGATTACCAATATGTGTGTTTATTATAACCTCTCATAACTTGTTTGTGTATCTTGGTAAAACTATTCACAATGCCTGACTTATGTATCGGTATGACTTTTATTAGTGAAACTAATCTTAAGTAATCACCTGAGATGGTATGATCGATATTTGTAATTGGTGTGACCAATCTCAGTCATTGGGTAACCGATCCTAGTACTTGGTGGGACTAATCACAAGATGTGTAATCGATCCTTGTAACTGGGTTAACAAGTTTTAGTAATTGGTGTAACCGACCCTATAACTTGTGCAACCGATCACAAGTAATACCATGACATAGTGGTAACTGATCCTGGTACTTAGTTAGCCATTTTATGGAAACTAGTGTAACCGATCCTAGTAGCCACTTGGAGGTAGAACCAAACTTCGTGTTTGGTAGAAGCGTTAAACCCATGAATGGTGATTGAATATTTTTGATCAATCACATAGTTCTTATAAATTAGATGAACCAATTCTAAACTCGTTTGGAAGTGTGGCAAATCGGTTTCAAGATTCTAAATATGAAAAAGGATTTACAAAGTAAAGATGTCGACATACTTTGAACATGTGCAGTAATTCTTACCTATTATTGTTCAAAGATATTCCTTAATAACTAAAGGTGAATCCCGGATCGAAATAAATTGAGAATATTTTAATTAAGGTTTTTAATTTTATATGTTTTTAATTTCCAGCAATTAAATGCATATCTTTAGAAAATAAAAATTGGTAATGTGCATTTAATAATTGGAGATTTTCTACTGAGATTTCGGTCAATATTTGGACAGAGCATTTCCAGGAATTATGAAAACCGATTTTGGCTTTATTGCATATCTTTGAGAATATTCGATTTTGGAAATTCCTTGGTGTCCAAACTTCCTTGATCTATAAATATTGAAGTTTTCATTTCAAGCAAACTAATCCCCAGAGCCATCAAAACTACCTAGTTGTGTTGTTACTGGTGGAACCGTCTATTCGAAGAGGAAAGTACCCTAATTAGGTTCACTCAAACTAGATCAACAGTTGTTGGACTTTAATTTCACCTAGTTTGTTTGCTTGAGAATCTTCTCTTCTGATATAAGATTCACTCAAACTAGATCAAAGTATCGACGGGGATCTTTAGACTGTTTGTAGATCTAAAGACGTCTTGTGATAATCCATCGTTAACAAACTCCTTTCTGTGTATGATTGATCACAAGAGATTCAAGTTGTTTGTGTGCAGGTGTTTATTGAAGATCTAAGAAGATTTGAAGACAAAGAAGATTTTTTATTTGAGTTCATAATCTTTGGCGTACACAAAACTTGATCGGCTGGGGATCCAACTATAATCGGTTTATCTTTTGATAGATTGGATTGATTAGTTGCGTAAATCGGCATCAATACATTTCTTTGTGATTCATAGTATTGATTGCATAGTATAAACAATTACTTTGGTGGTTGTTAAATAGATTGATCTAATAACCCGACAAAGGAGTTTATTGGTTAAACGGAAGAGCCTTTTGTCAAACTAATATCACATTGTTTGAAAAGAGTTGTTACCGAACAGATTTGTTGTTCATTTACTGTTTGGAATACGAACCAAAGGAATTGTTCCAAGTGCGTGACTTATTGCAAGTTGGAGGCGCAGGGAACTGAGGGAACTAGGCGAACTATAGGTTTAGTTGCTTGGTCTCAATTATATGAAGTTGATTTATATTTTGTATAGCGGCTTAATTCTGAGAGTATTCAATTCTGTACAAGGTCCCGGGGTTTTTCTGCATTTACGGTTTCCTCGTTAACAAAATCTTGTTGTGTCTTTTACTTTTCTATTTCCGCAATTATAAATGATTTATTTTAATTAAAAGTAAAATACACAAACGTTAATTCCTAATTACTTGATAGAAATCCTATAGTGTTTGGTTAAGGCCGAACCTATTATAAAGTAATCATACTTTGTTGTTGTATTGTCTCGATCTTGTATCCGTAGTCAATCACGCAAGTTTTCTTGTTATCGTATTGTCTCGATCTCGTATCCATAGACGATCACACGAAGTGTGAACCAATTCGTTGTATTGTCTCGACTCAGTCCATAGATAATCACTTTCAGAGAAAGGATTTATAGGTGGATTTTTCTTAGATTGAGGTATATTTTGGTACCCTCGTCTTTTCAGTATATATAGTTTTTCTTTAAATCGTAATAAACTTCCAATCAATACTACCACGTCTTTGAGTACTTCTCTTGGCAAGTCATGATAGACTTGACTTTCCACTACCTACATATAGCATAACTTGCATATGATTTATCAAGACCCGCGTGTCTTACATGCACGTTCAACACCACATACGTAGTTGATTAAATAATCACATCTTCTTGTTCACCTCTCATAACTACTCTTCAGTCAAAGAGAGGTGTTGGAATGATCATGTTCCACAACATAACATGTCGTCCAAGTCAAGTCAATATAGTCATGCAGGTCAGTTTAGTCAAGCAAGTCGAATTATTTTACAATTTTCCACTCGAGACATCAACAATGTCACAAATAAAGGATGTTCATCATGGTATTGGTCTAGCGTCCTACAATGTGCGGCGTGCAACACACCCATAATGAGAAAGTTTCAGGAAAGGCGGAAAGTTGACAAGAGAGGAGGAGTAGTGGATGCAGAACCGGCCTGTCCCTCCTTGACAGTAAGGACACGATTTTCATCACCTTCACACGATCTCCGCAACCTCCACTATGTCACAACCTCAAACTCCTACGAGATCAGGGTGTTCGACAATGACTTGCTATAAACTATATTTTCAATTTATTGAAGAGAAAATAAACACAAGTATCCAGAAAATACAGAGAACATACAACTTACACTTTACAAGTAAGCTCTATCTTCTGAGACATAGTCATAAACAATCATACCGTACAAAGTCTATCACTCTGATATCAACACCTTCTCTGCTTCCCTCCCTAAGATCAACCCTCCTCCTTCATTTTGTGACTGAAGCAAGACTGGAACATCCATTTCTTTGTTTAGGCAAGAATCATACAGATTGATCTCTCGAATCTAAAGTACACCTGTGAAGTACATTTGTTTAGGGTTTAAACTCGTTTATCATCCACCTATCCGACTTGTACTCTTTTCTCCTAAATCAGTTTTTTCCCTACTATAGTAATGTATAGAAATGTTTGAATACTTTATGGAAAGTATTTGAGAAGAAAGGAAAAGAGAAATAAAGGTTAAAGACTTTCGTTGCATAACTGTGTGTGTGTTGTTTGCATCAGTACAAACTTATATGGTTGAAACAATTGTAGGTGAAGCTTGATTCACTGAACCACGTTGTTTTCGGTTACGCTCATGCCAGAAATATGCCAGGTGCATTACGGGTGTGATAATTCGGGTATCAGATCCAGGTTTAGTATAATGTTCGAGTGTATTTATTGGATAATACACATATACTTAAGTCTCTCTTAATATATCTTTCCGTGACCAAGTAATTGGTGCATTATATTCATAGAAATTGCATTAGAAATAGGTTCTAATGGCACTATGATCGACGAAGAACTACCGAGTATATTTGATATATTGGAGGAATATTGTGATCTTGGTGGTATTACCATGGATATAGGTGGTGATGACCTAGATATTCCTCTTAATCCTGAAAAAAATGGTAGACTAAAATTACTTGAAGGAAGAACATTAGATTGGTTCAAAGAATTTGGGGAAAGAATAAATGCAGTAGACGACAAGGTATCTGAAGCAACCTTGTTGAATTGTGAAACCAATGCTGAAGTGATTGAATTGAAGGGTCAATTCAGTGATGTAAAGAACATATTAACAAGCCATACAAAGCTAATATCCAAGGAGATGACAAGCCTTCGCAGGTAAATCAGTGATAACATGTTTGCAGGAGAAACATGAATGGGGAAAGCTCTAATCGAGACCCCGAGCCAAAAATTTATGTGGGTTCCAAAAATGCTAGAGAATTTGAAAATTTATTGTATGATGTTAAGGCATACTTTGATGTTACTAGAATTGGGGAAAGACAAATGATAACTCTCGCACGCAATTACTTAGGTGGTGATGCCAAGTGTTAGATCACTGATCGGTCGAACTCGCAAGCATTTCTATCTCAAGCTTGTTTGTCAAGTTTAGTTGTCAAAAATATAAGTCTTGATTTCTAGTATACTTATAGCCGAGTCTCCGATTAGGATAGAAAGTGTAGTTGAGCATTAGACTTCACGACGTTCATCGATTAAAGACGAAGAACTACTAAGGGGAGCTTGTGGAACTTCATCAATAAAAGGTATGTGGAGACTTGAAATCATCTATCACTCAAAAGTCTACCTGCTCTATCTCCTATTTGAGACAAAAGTCGTATAGCTATATAGACTTCGATTATACACATTTAATATTTCGAGTTGAGTTTAACTCGCTTACATATTTCTCGAAATATGTGTTGGTAAGCTTTCGCTTTGACCAAGTTCATCTTATGTTCTTGACGAAAGTCAAAAGATGATCATGTGAAAATCGCCTGGTAACATCTTGCATTATTTGTGTGAGACAGTCATCTGATGTAATCTCAGAATGTTTCGTATTGATCATTCGATCACTTGAAAATTGCTTTGAAGCTAATAGTTTGTGTGAGATGGATATTGTCGTCCTCTAAGAATGTTTCAATAATTGAAATGGGAGTTTAGAACGATTAACCATGATTAGATATAAACACAGTTTGCGTACTTGCATATGTGTTGTCCAAGACCGGAAATCTGGTGCATACTTGTAAGTGTACTGGTTGGTTAGGTGAAGTGCGGGAGCTATAATATGCATACCCGTATGCGTACTGGAGAAGTCAGTTGAAGTCCGAGAACTTTAGTATGCGTACCCGTACGCGCACTATATTCAACTGAGTTCGGGTGTGAACGAGAGTATGCATACTGGCGAACACAGTCTAAGTCCGGCTACTTAGGTATGCGTACCCGTTTGCATACTTGAGTAGGTTATGTTCTAAAATCGGTTTGTTCATGAACTAATATATTTATATTTATATATTAAGGAATGCAATCTTTTGCAAATCGTGGCTATAATGTTCATGAATTGATTCGAGTGAATCAAAATCAATTTTGCTTCAATTGTGTATGAGAATGTAAACAATTTAACAACTGTAGAACTAGTTTCATTTGAGTCATTTGAACTAGTTATGGTTAAGATGAATATGGTTAATATGAAAGTGTTCATATGGCTAACTTCGGTTAACTATTGTTGAGATAACAAAGGTGTACACGTTTAGGTATGATTACTCATATCTAAATGAAGTCACTTTTCATTTGTGTGTACCAAGCTAAGTTCGATCTAGCGGTTGAAAGATATTAGCTTGAGTTTTATCATGTTTTCATCTAACGGTGAATATTGAATGCTTTGTTACCAAGGTAGCATTGATTGCAAACCCTGATTTGAAGACTATATAAGGGAGAACTCTAGCAACTGGGAAGGCTAATCCCCACACCTCTTGTGTGATACTAGTTGTGACTAGAGTCGATTTTCATTTAACCTTAGGTTTTTCCAAAGCCCAGTAGGTTAACTACTTGAAGATTTCATTGGGATTGTGAAGCCAGACCCAACTATTTTCTCTGTAGTTGCGTGTTCTGATCTTGTTATTTTATATCGTGATTGAGTACTATATTCTTTAAGATTGGCTCGAGATTTAATCTCCGATAGGAAAGATAAAAAGTAGCCACAAACATCTTCGTTTCATCATTTGTGATTCCACATCTTTTTTCGCCACCATACGATTAAGATTATTGTGAGGTGATTGATATTTCTAGGTTGTTCTTCGGGAATATAAGTCTGGTATATAAAAGCCTTGATTTATAAAAAGACGGAACAAAACTCATAGGTATATCCGTGGGAGACAAATTTATCTATTCAATAGACATTTCTGCGTGACAGATTGGTTTATCAAGTATTCGACTTTGGGTCGTATCAATTCTTAGTTGTGGGTGAGATCATCTAAGGGAATCAAAAGCGTAAAGTCCTGCTTGGATTCAGATACGTATAGAGCGCAACTATACCTTAATCAGTGTGAGATTGGTTAGGGCTCAACCACATTCCAGTTCGAAGTTAACTTGGAGTAGGCTAGTGTCTGTAGCGGCTTAATCCAGTGTGGTGTTCAAATCTGGACTAGGTCGCGGCGTTTTTGTGCATTTGCGGTTTTCTCGTTAAAAAAACTTCTGGCGTCTGTGTTATTCCTTTTGCGTATTATATTTGTTTATATAATTGAAATATCACAGGTTGTGTGTAAGTTCAATCAATTGTGAATCCAACCTTTGGTTGTTGATTAAATTGATTGACACTTGGATATTGGTTTTTGATACCTTCCAAGTTATTTCTTATATTCAATCGGGCTCGAATATTCCTATTTGTTTGATTGCATATTGATTTGAGAAATCGAGATATAACTCTTTGATATATTTTTCTTAAGATTGAGCATAACTATCTAGTTGATTCTCTTGAAAGTATATTGGAGTTAGTCCATACAGATTGCTAAGCGAAATATTGGATGTGGTTGTTAGACCCCCACTTTTTTAATTGGTATCAGAGCAGGCAAACATGTTTAAGACCTCATAAGTCTGTGTTTGTGGCAATCTGATTTGTGTGGATAGTTTTTGTCTCAAACTCGCGCACATAGATGAGTTCCCAAAATTTTGATTATGGTAAATGTCTTTGGTTTACCTCTTAGGATAACTCCTTTGTTGATTCTTCCGAATCCCGAGGTAAGAATGTGTTAATATCAGATTCAGATAACATTCCCTATGATATGACATTTAACACTATGTCTACAAATCGAAATGGAACTCACCAGAACTCGGAAAAAATCTTCTGATATTTTTGATTTTCAAGGAGCTAAGATAAAGGCTCTTGAAGAAAAACATGATCATCTCAATGATGAACTTGAGAAGTCTCTTGGTCGAGAACATGAACTCTATATCATAATTGAGTCATTCTCTAACAATATCAAAAACTTGTTCAAGAAACTACTCTACAACGTGAAAAGATTAGTACTCTTGAGGATATTTTTGAAGAAGATTCAATTAGAGAAAAAGTTTGATCGAGACTCATTCATCTGATCTGAACAACCTTCATGTTGAAAAAGATAAATTGGTTGCCTTCCTTCTTCTAGCCCAAGAACAGTGCAAATCCTTGAAAAAGGAAAACTTTGTTTTAATGAGAAAATCTTATGTACCAATCTCTAATGCTCAGACAAAATTACAGTACATGAATAAAAGTTCTCCAAAAGAGCTCCCTACTAAGAAGTGTTTACATAACTTGCAGTCTTCTAATAGGGCTATGAACTTACATGTTCCTTCCACCGTTTCTCTTCCACAAACCTGTTCTTTCTATGTGAAAAAGAATCACTATCCTCAACATTGTTTTGCTGGAAAGAAACAGATTTCCGATCTTCAAAGTCTACTTCTTTTTACAGTCGACAGAGTAAAGTGTCTGACGACATCTACAATGGATTTCATTCCCGCAGAAAGCCAAAACTCCCATAAAAGGGACTTCAATAGTCACTCATTTCGAAATCTCTACAAGGATCATGTTTCTCCTCATGGTGCAAACTCTTACACCACAAATGTACGCACTCCCAGTGTTTATGAGAATAAGTCGGGTAGATTTAAGTCTAGAAGGTGGAGACCTCTCTCATCTAATCCTCTGGAGCCGATTCCTAGAGGTCCTAGACTTAATCCTCAGAAATTTCCCTCTAATGGATTTTCTAAAAAGGTTATATCGAATTCATCTGGAATAAGAAATAACCGAAGGAAGGTAAGAAATACTAGGTTCAAACTCTCAGATGGTATTCACAACTCATCTCTCAATACTCATGGTGGGATTACATCTCACTTTGCTACCTAGGTCAAGGTAATTTCATCCTTGTATC
This sequence comes from Papaver somniferum, assembly GCF_003573695.1. NCBI lineage: Eukaryota > Viridiplantae > Streptophyta > Magnoliopsida > Ranunculales > Papaveraceae > Papaver > Papaver somniferum. The sequence goes on from NC_039360.1 coordinate 201,873,881, forward strand.
TAACTTGAGAGTTGCAAGGATGATATTTGTGAGATGCTCAAGTCTACTGTTGGTTACCATTTGTCGAATGTTTGATTGAGTTGTTTTCCTCTTTTGTGAAGGTTGAGTCATTTCTTGACTCCTTGTAACTTGTGTCTCTTCCGCATTATCTGATTAAGTCTTTTAGTTATTGATCCATGATATAAGAGATATTTGAAAACAAAGAGTATTTCTTGTTAAATCTTTTTGATCCATTATCCTTCCTCACCTAGTCCACGAACGTCCGTGTCCTTCTTGGGAGTATTAGGGTTTCCACAATAAAAGTGTCCTTTTCTTGTTTGTAAACATATATATTTTATGGTTTTGCCTTCCCTAATAAAAAAAAATGAAGAACTCCTCAAGACCTCAAGAAGTGGTGAATCTTGAGATGCAAGAGCACATTAAAGGATGCGATTCGGTTCAAGAACTTGTCTTGAAAAAGATGATTGAAAGGAAAGAGTACAACTCCTGGATTAGAGAATATGTCAAGGATTTAATTCTTTTTTAGAATGACTCGAGGGTCGGATTTGCAAATCTTCAATTGCAAATAAATCAGCTTATTGATGGTCAAGCCAAAAAATCCTTGATAATCAAAAGATCTTGATTAGGAATCAGAAGAAACTCATCATGGATTGTGTCAAATCCAGGCATCTTGCCCACATTGTTGATCGGAAGGTTAATGTTCTGACTCATGAACATGGAGTCTCTACGGTCAAAAGAATCAAGGATATTGGTGATACTTTTTATGATGGACCCTTTCAAAGGTATGATGTTATCAAAGGAACTTGATGCTTAGTTTTGTTTAGGAAACTTCTTATGAGAATTTATTCTCGTGCTTTAAGAAGGATAACTAGGGTTCGGAATATCAATTATTTGAGTACACATAACTATTCTATCATATGTCTTTGTTGGAAGATGATTTTGCAATATTAATCTTTATGGTTTTGTATATTGCAACTTGTTATGGGATATGAGTGTTTGCATCCGTGAACTGTGATTGTCCCATATTTTGCTCAAAAGTTAAGTCTATCATATGTCTTTATTGATAAAATATAGAATGAACTTTTGACAACAAAATTTAATCCTATTATGTCATTATGAAAATATTGATAAAAAATGGAATCAATCTTTGTATATTCCGCAATATTGGTCTTTCCCTGATCCACATCTTTGTGTAAGTACTGTTCGGCTCCATAAGTTCTCTTATGTGAGCATTTCCGATTAAACTAATCATGGGTCCTCTTGTGGTTAATTTAATTGAGTTTTCTGGATACAAATTCTTGTTCCATGTGATTGTTAATATCCAAATAAATCCTTCTTTTCTTGTAAAAGTAAGGTCGCTCTTGTTGTTCTTTCGGGAATGACATTTTATGGGGAGAATTCTTAATTGAACTTGTGCTTAATTGCCAAATCTTTGTGGGGGGTGCGGCTGTGGACTATTGTAGAAGTATTCTTGTATATTTATTAACTCCTTGATGAATGCATTTAGTTTAGACTGTATGATTGCATCTAAACGAAGTTGATATGTTTTCATTTGGTCATGTAGTATCTCCATGATAATTTCATTAGGATCCCACTAGTTTTCGTACCTTTGCCAATTTCTATTGACAAAAAGGGGGAGAATTAATGTGTAGTTCACACTACAAATATATATGGTTTACGGATCATTATGTAAGGGGGAGTGGTTTTCATGTGAGATGAAGTATTGGCTAGGGGGAGTGATACATATCACCATAGTATTGTTGTCAAAGTTGTGGTACAATTGGAATTTTATTTTGTGTAATGATACCATGAACTGTATAATAATACGAAAATATCTTGTTATTATTTATTGTTATAGCTACAGATCTTCAATAACTATGATGCTGAGTTGAACACGTTCATAATCACTGGGGTACTTGTAAGTGACGAAGATTTCGAGCAATGTTGAAGAACCAAGGAAATCAAGCATTTGGATGAGAAGCTACAAATTTTATTTATTTTGTAATCCATATGTATTGATAGTTTTCTCACTAAAATTGACAAAGGGGGAGATTGTTAGAGCACTGCTCGGTCGAACTCGCAAGCGTCGTTATCTCAAGCTTGTTTGTCAAGTTTAGTTGTCAAAACTATAAGTCTTGATTTCTAGTCTACTTATAGCTAAGTATCGGATTAGGATAGAAAGTGTAGTTGAGCATTAGACTTCACGACGTCCATCGATTGAAGAAGAAGAACTACTAAGGGGATCTTGTGGAAATCCATCAACAAAAGGTATGTGGAGACTTGAACTCATCTATCACTCAAAATTCTATCTACTCTATCTCCTATTTGAGACAAAAGTCGTATGGCTATATAGACTTCGATTATACACATTTGATATTTCGAGCTGATTTTAACTCGCTTACATATTTCTCTAAATATGTGTAGGTAAGCTTTCGCGTTAACCAAGTTCATCTTACATTCTTGAAGAAAGTCAAAAGATGATCATGTGAAAATCGCCTGGTAACATCTTACATGATTTGTGTGAGACAATCATTTGATGTAGACTCGGAATGTTTCGTATTGATCATTCGATCACTTGAAAATTGCTTTGAATCTAATAGTTTGTGGGAGACGGCTATTGTCGTCTCCTAAGAATGTTTCAATGATTGAAATGGGAGTTTATAACGATAAACCATGATTGGATATAAACACAGTATGCGTACTTGTATATGTGTAGTCCAAGACATGCAATATAGTATGCATACCCGTAAGCGTACTGGTTGGTCAGGTGAAGTCCGGGAGCTATAATATGCAAACCCATATGCATATTGGAGAAGTCAGTTGTAGTACGAGAACTTTAGTAAGCGTACCCGTACGTGCACTGTATTCAATTGAGTTCGGATGTGAACGACAGTACGCATACCCGTTTGCATATTGGCGAACACAGTCAAGTCCGACTACTTAGGTATGCGTACCCGTTTGCATACTTGAGTAGGTTATGTTCTAAAATCGGTTTGTTCATGAACTAATACTTTTATATTTATATATTAAGGAATGCAATCTTTTGCAAACCGTGGCTATAATGTTCATGAATTGATTCCAGTGAAAATCGATTTTGCTTCAATTGTGTATGAGAATGTAAACAATTGAACAACTCTAGAACTTATTTAAACTAGTTATGGTTAAGATGAGTATGGTTAATCTGAAAGTGTTCATATGGCTAACTTCGGTTAACTATTGTTGAGCCAACAAAGGTGTACACGTTTAGGTACGGTTACTCATATCTAAATGAAGTCACTTTTCATTTTTGTGTAATAAGCTAAGTTCGATCTAAAGGTTGAAAGATATTAGATTGAGTCTAATCAGGCTTTCATCTAACGGTGAATATTGAATGCTTTGTTACCAAGGTAGCATTGATTGCAAGCCCTGATTTGAAGACTATATAAGGGATAACTCTAGCAACTGGGAAACCTGATCCCCACATCTCATGTGTGATACTACTTGTGACTAGAGTCGATTCTCCTTTAACCTTAGGTTTTTCCAAAACCTAGTAGGTTAACGACTTGAAGACTTCATTGAGATTGTGAAGTCAGACCCAACTATTTTCTCTGTAGTTGCTTGTTCTGATCTTGCTGCTTTGTATCGTGATTGAGTAATATCTTCTTTAAGATTGTCTCGAGATTTAATCTCCGATAGGAAAGATAAAAAGTAGTCACAAAAATCTTCGTCTCATCGTTTGTGATTCCAAAATTTCTTGTTTCGCTACCATACAATTAAGATTATTGTGAGGTGATTGATATTTCTAGACAGTTCTTCGAAAACATAAGTCCGGCATATCAATTGGTTCATGTTCACCTTGATCTATCAAAAGACAGAACAAAACTCATAGGTATATCTGTGGGAGACAAATTTATCTATTCAATAGACTTTTCTGTGTGAGACAGATTGGTTTATCAAGTATTTGACTTTGGGTCGTAGCAACTCTTAGTTGTGGGTGAGATCAGCTTAGGGAATCAAGTGCGTAGAGTCTTGCTGGGATTCAGAGACGTAAAGAGCGCAACTGTACCTTGATCAGTGTGAGATTGGTTAGGGCTCAACTACATTCCATTCCGAAGTTAAATTGGAATAGGCTAGTGTCTGTAGCGGCTTAATACAGTATGGTGTTCAAATCTAAACTAGGTCCCGGGGTTTTTCTGAATTTGCGGTTTCCTCGTTAACAAAACTTCTGGTGTCTATGTTATTTCTTTTCCGCATTATATCTTTTTATATAATTGAAATATCACAGGATGTGCGTAAGTTCAATCAATTGTGAATCCAACCTTTGGTTGTTGATTAAATTGATTGAAATTTGGATATTGGTTTTTGATATCGTCCAAATTATTTCTTATATTTAATCGGGCTCGCAAATTCCTATTTGTTTGATTGCAGATTGAATTGAGAAATCGAGATATACCTCTTTGATATACTTTTCTTAAGATTGAGCCTGACTGTCTAGTTGATTCTCTTGAAAGTATATTGGAGTTAGTACATAATGATTGCTAACCGAAATATTGGGTGTGGTTGTTAGACGCCCTCTTTTTCACCAAGGTTTGGTAGAGAACTATGCTGCAAGAAGATGAAGCTGCTTGTTATACCAATCCTATGTCTTGGAACGACATGAAATAAGGACTGAGAGGTCAAAACTGGCCGAGCAAGGTGCTTGGTATGCAAGAATAAATTTATGTAGGCTAAAAATGACGGGTACATGATAAGTCTACACTTATAACTTCCTTCAATTGGTGAAAGAAGTACGTGGCATGAGTGAAGAAGATCAGGTGATCCAATTTCTGTCTGGTGCAAGTTTTTGGGTCACTGCTAAACTCAAGAAGCGTAAAGAGTGTTCATATGCCCATTCAAGTAGTAAGAGGGTTTAACGATTGTACACAAACTGAAGATGTGCAAAGTTTTGAAGGAAAGGACAAAGGAAAGGAAAAATCTGCAAGCAGTAAGCGTAAGCATGAGCCAAATGACGATGAACAATTCCCTTCAGCCCAGAAGTACAAGGGATTCTTCAGTTGTAAAGGCTGACATTTCGTTAGAAGTTTCCCGCTCAAGGTGCAACTTAATACAAAAGTTGGGGATGACTATGGGAGTCATTCTAGGAAGACCCATGAGAACGGAAGTGAAGGTACAAGGAAGAGACCTCGCAGCGAAGTGGTCGGTCACTTCGACAAAGGAAGAAACTAAGCTAGAAAAAGAAGCAGTGTTGTTGTATCCATTGGAAACACTTGGTACAAAAAACAAAAGTGTTTTATGCTTTTAGTTATTTAGCTTTAGTTGTTGGTTGTTACAAACTGTGTGTGTAGCGTTAGGTTGTACAAACTTTTATTTGAGTCTTCAAGTTTGTATATACTTTGCTTTGGAGTAAGCAAGTTGATTGGTTAATGAAGTTTTATATTTCATAAATGATTAGTGGATCAATCATGGCACATGATCTTGCTATGTGAGATAAGTAATGAATGAAGGTGTTTTCGTTTATAAAGTCTTGCTTCTTATTTACGATGTAAAGCTAGTTCATGGGGAAGTGTTGTAGTATGAGACTGCGCCTAATATATGTAATAGTGAGATAATGTGAAAGCTAATAATGAAACCATAGGATAGGGTTCCTAGTTGATAAGATAAGGATATTGGTGTTTGGGGATTGCAATATTGCACGACATCAGATAGGCAGAAACGTTGCAGACAATACAACAAGAAAGAAATCATTCCATCAGCAAGCATGAGTTAGGTAAAACTCATGACCTACAAAAATGCACACTCTTTCCAGGCAGTAAAGCGATACAGTTTAAAGGAGTAGTTGGAGACATATTGGATTTGAAGGAAAAGAATGTGGACAACTAAAGGATTAGCTATATTATGTCCAAAGATAGTTAGTCACGGTTGTGTAGATGGGATGTGCAACTCAATAGTTTTAATTTAGCGGATTAAGCAAAGAAAACTCACTCTCTGTTCGCATATACAATACGGACAAAGTATAGTGAGTTTATACTTAGTGGACACAGTAATAAAAATGAGAACGAGGCATGACGTGTAAGATTTGGGTATCTTATGTAAAGGGAACCCCTATGCACTTTGCGACGTGCTTAACGGAGGGCATGAAGGACACCATTCCAAGGCATGCGCCAGCAATACTGATTGAAATTGAAGGTTAAGTCTTTTACAAGTCCTTGTCATGTTGAGTTAGATGCAAAATGGAAATTCGACAGGCGAAAGACCATGTCATTAATCGTGGCGATCAGTTTATGAAGAATCATTTCGTGCGTACACTTAGGCACAAATGATTCAAATGGAATTCAGACCTAGTTCAAGGGAATTGTCTAAAAAGAATTCCAAGTTTGCATTTGAGTATTGATGCATGATTTGAGTAACAGTTGAAGCGTAGTTCACGACACCAAGATGTGGATCAAGTATATGAGATCAATGTCAATGCAGTAAAGCTAAGTGGTCCTGATGCTAAGGTATGGAAGTTGGCTTAGGGAATTTTGTGAAATCCAGCAAAGACTGCTGAATTTCAGAGAGGTTCTGAAAATGACGCAACAAAGATTTAGGACAAGTATAGAATTTATACTTGGTCGCGTTCAAAGAGGACGTTGAACAGATTGGGTGGAGGTATATAATAGGTATGGCTAGTGAAGCGCAACAGTGGCGCGTTACAACTTAGATGTCCTAGTCAGTGTTCGGCCGTGATGAAGCTACATTGCATAGAACATGAAATGCTAAGATAGCGGGACCTTGCAGGGCCAATAAATCTCCAAGATGGCGCTAAACTGTAGAGTCACTGGCAACATACGATGTTGACATTGATGCATATATGTGGAATTGAGTTAGCAAAACTCAAGAATGATGCAAGAACATGGAATAGGCCAAGAGTTGGCCTATGCAATAGTCCAAGGCTGGACAAATATTGGACAGTGCAAGCAATTTATTGATGTAAGAGTAGGCATTGCTATTGTCGAGCAAACTGGCTAAGTGAAGCACATGGCGCATGAGTAACCAGGATGAGCTTAGGAAATGACCGAGATGATTGTAGCGCAATGTTAGCAGTAAATTGGCTTAGGCCAATAAAATTACACTGCCATGTTGGCCGAGTATTGACTCAAGGCCAAAGTTCAGTAATGTGCAAGGTTTAACATATTATGGCTCGGGTGACTGTTATAAGTTGGTTATCGGCTTTGTGAGCATGCCAAAGATGGGAGACAAGGGAGAACATTCATAGAAGGAGTTTATAACTTAAAAGGAATGTCCATATATATTTTGGAACAAGTGTAGAATGCTAGCTCGATTTAAATAAGAAACTGGTCAGTAGACACAGTTATTGGCGGTTATGGAACTGCCTTATGGGACAGATGGTTGTCCTATGCGTATGCAAGTGTTATGCATGGTTTTTAGCCATTGTATATACTTTGGAAATAGTGTGAAGGCATTAGAAAATCAATAGCCTTACATAGGAAATTGTGAGACTCAAATTGAGAGAGTTTGGTAAGGTAAAGGCTTGGTACAAGAGTAACAAGTCTGTGTAAATCCCTAAGTGGGAAAGTTTTGAATATCTTCCCTTTGATGCAATAAAATGGGTTAATTATGTCATGTTCTAAGTGTTCTTGGTTGGATCATTGTTGTTGGTAATGTATGATAATGTTGAATGCTTTATGGTAAGCATTTGAGAAGAGGAGAAGAGAAAAAAAAGATAAAGACTTCCACTGCAGAACTATGTGTGTGTTGTTTGAATTGGTGCAAACTTATAAGGCTGGAATATTTATGGTTGAAGTTTGATTCACTGAACCACGTTGTTTCCGGGTTACGATCATTCAAGAAATCCGCCAGAAATGTTTAAAATGTAATTAGGGTTAGCTTTGGTCGAGCTACGGCATAATATCTAGCATCTAAAATAATAAGATACTTGAAATCAAAGGTCGTCTTTGGATCAAAAACAACCCCCAACAATCAAATTAGGTCGCGGGATTCTTCTTTCTTATAGTAAAATAATATAAAATCTTTTTTTGTTAGGCTAAAGCCGGATCAGGCCCCTATCCAAATTCAGCCAACGAGACTGGCTCCACTGCAGACCCAACCCTGCCAAACCCTCTCTATACAACTAATTTTATTTTATTTTTTATTTTTTTTTCTAGGCTAAACCCGAATCGTGACCCCTACCCAAATCCAGTCAATTAAATTATCCCACTGCCATATCCAACCCTGTCAGTCTCTCTATACAACTAACAGTATAAAGACTCTAAACATAAACCTTTGTGGTGGGGATTGAACCTCTAACTTCCGCGATACCACAGAGTTATGCCCTTGGACATAGAAGAATAAAAGGTATATTAATTATATGTCCCTACTTTTGACACCCAATAAATATATCCTTATTCAACAATAAATATGTCCCTACTTTTTTATAACCTTATCTATTTAATATTAGATTACCTTAATACCCTCACCCATATAATATTTTTCTTTATTTCAAAATGGAACAAATTTCTTCCTCTACCACTTCACCACCACCACTAGCACCACCACCGCCAACATTCAACTACCATTCCACCACCACTATTCAACAACCACCACCTACGAACCGCCACCACCACTAATATTTCACCACCACTCCTTAAGCACCACCATTACACCACCACCAGTCCTCCACCACCACTAGTATGTTTCCGCAACCACCACTAGTTCGTCGTCTCCGCCACCACCAGAACCGTCACCGCCGTCGCCACCACTGGTTCAGATGTTTTTGTATCAACAACGGTAGTTGATCCAAATAAAAATAGAACCAACAGTAGAAGTTGATCTATTTTAGGGGATCAACAATGATAGCTGATCCAAAGAAAAAGGATCAACAGTAGAAGTTGATCCAATTTAGTGGATCAACAATGAAAGTTGATCCATGTAAAATGTAGTGAATTTGGCGTGAGTCGAACACGCATCATCTGACATGGAGTCAGTCATGCTACCATTGCACCATAAGTTCAACACTGGAAGAAACTTACATGATTTAAACTACAAAACATGATTTAAAATACAAGCATGATTATACTTATCCAAGGAAATATCATCAACAATAGGAGTTCAAAGGATCAACAACAGTAGTTGATCTCATAAAAAATTGGGTCAACAACAAGAGTTTATCCATATAGATAGATCAACAACCATAGCTTATCCAATAAAAAATTGGGTCAACAACAGGAGTTGATCCCACACAATGGATCGACAAAAACAATTGATCCCATAAAAACATATAAACAACAACAAATTGATCATTACCCGTAGCTTTATAAACAACAACAGCTTCAAGACCAGCTTCAAAACCAATATCGACAACTACAACAACCAGAACCACCATTCTACTACTATTTCCATGACTAATTTCTCATTCGTACCTCTCCACCATTACCGCCACCAACAAATCACACATCTCCAGCACCACCACCACCACCAAAACAACCAGAACCAAAACCCGACACCAATTTCATCGTTTCAACCAAAACCACCTCCATCTACATCATTAATTTATTAGTTCTAAACTACTCTCATCTACGTCCTAATCACTTACAATACCACAAGTACCGAAAGAAAATTAGGTTCAAATACATAACTCATCCGCCGTCACTGCTACACCACCATCATAAATCATAACCTAAACCAGATCTCGATCTATAATTGCAACCTAAAATCAGATCTCGATCTATTTGAATCCGATTTCAAATTCAGTTTTTAGAAGAACAAGAAGAAGAAGAAGAATAAGAAGAAGAAGAAGAAGAAGAAGAAGGTGTCATCTGTTGATGATAGTTCGATTAAATCCTGAATCCATTAGTGGCGGAGAAGGTGGTCGTAGTTGCAGAGGTAGTGGTGGAGCGATCTGATTGTAGGTTACGATTTAGCGGCGGAGAAGATGGTGAAGGTGGTGAAGAGACGGACTAGAAACGAAGAAGAATGAAACGAAGATGGTTACGATGGATATGTTGGTGGTGGTGGTGGAGCGATGGAGATGCTGGTGGTGGTGGTGGAGCGATGAAAATGGATGACGCTTCTAATTAGAAAAGAAGAAGAAGAAGTAAGTAGGATGATAGATATGAGGACAAATTTGGAAGAAATAAAAACCTTATTGGACCCCTGATGGGATTAGGGATGAACAAGGACATATTTATTGTGTGATAAGGATATTCGTATTTTTTTATAAGAAAAAGAGGATAAACTCCTAAGCGACTTACAAGTTGTGGGAACTGAAGCTGGCTAGCAGACTTTCAGTTTGATCCCTGTTCAAAATATTGTTTTTCATGACTGGATTAAGAGTTACAAAGCCATTGTTCTGATTTTCTACTTGGCTTGGAATAAAGTTGTCTGATTTAATAAAAGAAAATCATGGATAGAAGAATTGTTTCAACTTATATTAGAGATTGAGTTTGTACTCATTAAAGCTAGGTTAACTTCCAATTATTTTTCTCTTTCACTGATGGTGCTCCAAGTGCTTACTTCAAAAACTTCCTCCCCTTTATGGTTCTGTGTGAATCTTCCTCCTATGTTCTCTGCATGCAGACTCCTGATCAGCTTTATTAGTTGGCCAGAGTTTGATTCAAACTCCATTTTGCTTCGTAATTCTGCTGCCCAGTTTTAAGCATCTGCAGCCACTTTCCTTCTCATTGTTGTAAGCGAGCTTTGTTGGAACCATGCCTCTTTATCTCCTCTGCAGTTTCCTGTGTGATCAAAGAGAAGTATTCCCATTCCATACATATTATTCTCAGGGTTAAATATGAGAGAAATGTTAAGCTTTAGTGTAAAGAGTGTTGGAGCTTTCCAAGTTATTCTGAATTCGATAACTTGTGCTTCCGCTTCATCTTTTGTGTACTCCACATGCATTGGATTATTCTTTTCTTTCTTTTTTGCAGCTATTGTTGTATTAATGTAGCGTATGATCTCCTTGGAAATGAGATCAGCTTGGTTTTATTTTTTCAAAAGTTAAATCGCATCTGGCTTTCCAGACATGCCATAGGACCGTTGCACACAGTTCAGGCCACCCGATAGTCTGATGTTCAGTATTTCCAATCATAAGAATATGTGTAAGCCATTCATGGAAATCCCATTTGTTGCCAATAACATCATATGGGTCGAAATATAGCTCCTTCCAGACATCACGGATAAGGGGGCAGTGGATGAATAGATGGGAGATAGACTCTTTAGAACTGTTACAAATTTTGCAAGTAATGTCTATGTAACTTAGGTGTTTTCCAACTCTTTCTCCTGTTGGAAGTATTGAGTGAGCTGCCTTCCAAGGGAAAAGTTTTATAGAGGGGAAAACATCCAGGTTCCATATAGCTTTCCAGTTATTCATGTTATGTTGCTGTTTTCCTCTATGGGTAAGTTCATTGTAAAGTGATTTTACAGTGAATTTACCATCCTTTGTTAGTGGCCAGTAGACTTTGTCTTCCTGTCCACTTAGGATTTCAGTGTTCTTTATTTTGTTCACAATAAGGTTATCAAACATATTTTCTAATATGGTACTATTCCATTGGTTGTTGTTGATTATAAGGTCAGCAACATACTCAATGTTTTCAGTGCAATTGTTAGGCTTGACTTGTTTTCCATCTAGATCATGAACCCAGGCATCTGTCCATATATTCACTTTTATTCCATTCCCTATTTTCCATTTCCCATAATTTTGGATATTTGCAATGCCTGACAGGATTCCTTTCCAAACCCAAGAGTCTGTTGGCTTAGGTAGAGCTGACATATGCATTATATCCTTCATGTTAAAGTATTTGGCTTTCATGACTTTTGCACCTAAAGTATCTGGTTGTTCCATCATTCTCCAACCCATTTTGGAGATTATGGCACTGTTGAACTTTTCTAGATTCACAAAACCTAGACCTCCTTCCTCCAAAGGTTTGCAAAAACCTTTCCAAGCTTTGAGGTAAATACCTTTTGGTTTTCCTTTCTCCATTCCCCTGAAAAAGTCTCTCTGGATATTATTCATATCTTCAATGGTTTTCTTTGGTATTTTTAATGTACTCATTTGGTAGTTAGCCATTGTGGAGGTGACATGTTTAATCAAAACTTTTTTTCCAACTGGGTTTATATTTTTGATGTTCCAACTCTCAATTCTGTTTTTCATATGATCCACAGCAGGGTGGAAAGCTTCCACCTTTGATTTATTAGTAAATAATGGTGAACCCAAGTATTTTTCTTTGAGAGATATGTGGCTTATTTGCATTATCTCAGTTATACCCTTCACTGTTTGTGGGGAAGAATTGTTACTAAAGAAAACCCCTGATTTAGATAAATTTATCATTTGCCCTGAGCAAGTGCTAAATTTATCTATTATTTTAAGGATGTTTTCAGCTTCCAGTTTGGAGGCTTTCCAGAAAGTGATACAGTCATCTGCAAATAACAAATGACTTATAGGGTGCCTTTTTGACAATTTTGATGCCATGAATTATGCCCTCTCTTTCAGCTTGCATTAACATTCTAGAAAAGCATTCCATACACAGTATGAAAAGATAGGGGGATAGGGGATCCCCTTGTCTCAATCCTCTTGTAGGATTAAAGAAATCACAAGGGACTCCATTAAGAAGAATGGCTAGACTGGTAGTTGATATACATTGGTTAATTCTAGAGCACCACTCCTCAGAGAAGCCCATCTGTTTGAGAATGACTAGAAGGAAAGACCATTCTATTCTATCAAAAGATTTTGACATATCTATCTTTAGACCCATCCATTCTTGTCTATCTCTTCTATTTCTCATATTGTGAATAATTTCATGAGCCACCATGGTGTTGTCATTTATCTGCCTTCCAGGAATGAAGGCATACTGGTATGGAGAGATAATTTTGCTTAAGAAAGGCTTCATTCTCTGAGAAAGAATTTTGGAGATTAGCTTGTAAGTGGTATTACATAAGGATATGGGACTGAAGTCTCCAGGGGAGGAGGGGAATTGCACTTTGGGGATTAGAGAAACAAAAGTTGAGTTCATTTCCTTTAACATGTAGCCAGTTTCAAAGAATTTTTGGACTAAATTAATGATATCCTCACTAATTATTTCCCAATTACTTTGGAAGAAATTTGGAGGGAACCCATTTGGTCCTGGTGCTTTGTTACCTTCCATAGCAAAGAGGGTTTTCTTGATTTCATTAGCATTAGGAGCTTCTAGGAAGAGAATATTGTCTCTAGAGGATATGGACTGAGGAATGAGACTTAGAATTTCCAAATCAATCTGAGGGGTGGTTGATGTGGCAATGCTTTTGAAGTGATTGGTAAGACAGTTTGATACGGACTCTTTATCAGTCAGCCAACTACCATTGGAATCTTGGAGAGTGTCAATTCTGTTTCTCCCATATCTTGTTCTAGCAGCATTGTGGAAAAAATAGGTATTGCTATCACCAAGATTTATCACATTGTTTCTACTCTTTTTTTTCCAGTAATTTTCCTCTATGCTTTTTCATATGTGGAGAGAATTTTCCATTCTCATAATGGTGGTATGGCATCTATTGGGATTATCAGCTAGAGAGTCAATATCTCTTTTTATTTAGCTATATTGTGTTGGATTTTACCAAAAGTTGTTCTATTCCATCTGTTAAGAGAGAATTTCACATTTTTAAGGTTAGAAGCAAAGGAGAAACTAGCAGAACCATGTTGGTTTTGCTTCCAAGAGTCCCTGATTATATCTTTGCAATTTGGATGTTCCATCCATCCTCCAAAGTACTTAAAAGGGTAAGCTCCAGCTTTCCAACTTGGGTTTGTTTTTAAGATTATGGGACCATGATCAGATCCCCTAGCAATGAGATGATGGATTGTTGATGTAGGGAAGAGATCAATCCATTTTTTCATTGCTTAGTCCTTTGTCCAGTCTTTCTTCAACTTTTGTGTTATCCTCTCTTTTGTTGCTCCAAGTAAATGGGTAGCCATTAAAACCCAAATCCTAAAGCTTCATGTCAGCTATTATAGTGTTGAATAGGTTTGCTTCTTCTCTGTTAAAAGGTCTTGAACCTTTTTTCTCCTCCTTTTTTAAAACAACATTTAAGTCACCCATAACCAACCAAGGTATGTTGACTTTTTCAGATAGTTTCATCAGATTTTCCCAAGATAATTGTTTTTCATATGGGTAAGGACTCCCATAGAAAGCTGTTATCATAAAGAGTCTCTGAGTGCTACTATCAGTAATCAAAGCATTTATTTGGTTGTGATGGTGGCTATCTATTGTAACTTGTAGATTATGTTTCCAGATAAGAGCCACTCCTCCCGCCTTTCCTCTTGGAGGAACCAACCAATAGTTGTGAACAATACACAATTTTAGGATCTTGTGCATATTACAATTTTGTTATTTGGTTTCCATGAGGCACAGTATGTCAGGATTGTGCTTGTTAAGGAGGTCAATTAGATAATTTTGTGTGTTTGGCTGCCCCAGGCCTTGGCAATTCCAAGTAATAGCTATGAAAAATTCCCAAAAATATGATATTATGGGATAAGTCTTAATAGCTTTACGATGAGTATGTATACCAGATAAAAGTGGCTTTCCTAGGGTGACCCAATTCATGTTCATCATGCTCAGATTCATAAACTTGAAGACATAAGTTCAGCTCCCAATTAGAGTCATAAGTCCCTTCATTTGTTGTGTCCTTTCTCCTCTGCGTTTCTGGTGCGAGATTCTTCTTGTGAGCAATTTCATTAGAGAAGCTTGTTGGTTCTTCAAACAGTCTTTTCTTTTTAGCATTCCAGGATTTTGTTATCTTTCTTCATTTTTAGTAGCTTCAAATTCTTTCATAAGATTCATTTGACGTGGGAAACGAGTCCAGGCTCTGTTTGGGCATTCTTCCCTTGCAGCTTGAGTGTTAAGTCTTTCAAAACCTGGAGGAATTGAAAGAGAGTTCAATTCAGGTGAAACTTTCATAATTCTTGCTGCTCTTTTGATAGATGAGGTTCTTGCACTTCTTCTACTCCGAGGTTCCCTCTTAACTTCTATTTCATCTATTCCCCTACATTGAAGAGGATTTCTTTGTCTTCTTCTAGAGTTCATTTGAAAGGTCTGTTGATGAAAGGGTATGATAGATATGCTGGTTTCAAGTTGTGTAAAAACTCTTCCTAAGTCTTGTCTTTGTTGTTTACTTCATTCTCCTCCTCTGGCTCTTTTTGTGAATCTTTTCCATAGAATCCAATAATTTTTAGGGCATTTGGAATGTCATTTATTGTGACTTGGACTATAACAAGATGAGAGTCAGATGATTCATTGTTCCTATCCATTTTCCCTATTCATACTTTGGTGGTTCTCTGTGTTGTGCCTTGGAGGTGCCCCCTAGCTCTATTACTCTTCTATTTTCAGTGACTAATTTGCTTCTCCCTTCTTCTTTCTGAGGTGAACAATCTTTTGCAAGGTGATCTGAGATTCTGCACATTTGGCAACGTCTTGGAGTGATGGAATAGTCATATTTTATTCTAATCTTCTTTTCTCCTACTTTAGCCCACATACCAGTTGGCATTTTCTTCTTGAGATTTATCAACACTATAACGTCCACGTTCTTCTCATCATCATCTCTTCCATAGGGTCTTTTGGATTTTTGTAGAATACCCGCTGGTGTGCATATCTCATATAGTGCTTGCCAACCCGTCATTCTTGTTGGAACCATTTTTAGATGAATCTGCATCATAATAAAATCGAACCATTTTGTATCAAAGTCTGTGAGCCATATTTTGGTATCTCTTTGAGAACCATGAACTTATGCAGTGCTAGCCAAGGCCCTCTAGTTGCAAGGTGAGTTTTTTCTTCTTCACAGTTAACCTTGATCACATAGAAGTTGAAGCCTTTGTTGAATCTGGATAATCTGAAACCTTTGGAAAGATCCCATGATCTTTTGATGCAATCCGTGAGATCCATTAGGAGAGCTTTGTGAGGGCTAACCAATCTTCCAACAAAACTTAATTTCCACTCTTTTCTCTCAGGTTCTTTGAGGTAGGAAGGATCTATCTCGATGCAGGGTTCTTCTTCATCTTCAATTTGGACAGTTTTCTTCATCTTGTCAACTAGTTGGCTGATAGTGTTTTCAGATTCAACCATTAGGATTGTATAGTTTGCTTTTGTGCTGGTCTTTAGAGAGAGGAGATATTAATGGTTGGTATTTCTTCTTTCTATGTTGAGGTTCTGGGTGTTTGTTATTGTGTGGTGGAGGAGTAAGAGTAATTGAGGTGAGAGAGGCGGGATAAATTTGATGTATTTGAATTTGAATTTAATTCATACTCTGAATATCTGCATTTTCTCAGGGATAAAGTAACTATGGAACCTCATGATGTCATGCCTGCTCTTGTTTTGATGTTTCTCTATCTTGTACTGATACGTAGGCAGAGTATTGGATCTACCAGTGGTTTGAAGAGGGTGATTAGTACTATCTCTACTCTTATCATTAGACGGAGTATATGTGTAAATAGAATCACTAGGATCCCATGTATCCTGTCGGTATAGGTTGAAATTGCAATAAACTCTCTTATAAATATTCACCCTTATTACTTTGTGAGTGATTTCTCAGTTTTGAAAGTGACTATACTTTTTAGTATTCACTTTAGGATAGTTATACTCCTTTATCACATTATGTATCCTTTTGTTTTGAACTAAAAGATTGAGACAGTACGAGAGATGGTACACAATGATTCTGATGTATGACTTTTTTTTGTTGCATGTGACTTTGTATGAGTGTTTATGGGTTACCAAAAGTTGTCTAACATTATCCATTGGTAAACTAACAATTGAGATAGAAATATCATGGATAATAGTAATTCTCCGAGCTTCAATGATTTTAGTATTCCATCTAGTGTTACTAGATTTTGTGACAACTTTTAGATTTGTCCCATCATAAAGTGAAACAAAAGTATTAAGGTGGGGAGGTAAATGATGACATACAATGTCACCCTTAACATGTTCAGTTGCTGCCCACTTTTGCATAGGCAAGCAGTTTGAGAGGCTAGAAGAGTGGAAGAAAGTGGATTTTGATGCCTCATAGATGGATGTACATCCAAAGTGTATTATTAGTCAAGTCATAGTTGGTAATTCCTTTTGGTATGAATTTTTTTAGCCTTATTGACATCTGTTTCCTCACCCCATAAGAGGTCAAAATGTCCCATATGGACCCATAAAAGTTTTGTTTCTGAATTGTCAGGAAAAACCAAAACTTTTTTTTCTCATCAGAAGGTGATAAGAAGGGGTATTTTTATTGCCAGTTGACCGTTGTGTGTGTGCCGTTGGTATAACACTTTGAGATTCCTGTCTAGAGTTTTCCGATTCGCTCCAGTCTGAGTGAGATGACCGATTTCTTATTCGATCAATATTCTCTTCTGTTAATGGATATTGAGAAAGAAATGCGTGTTTCCTTTGTGATAATGTAAATGAGAGATCATGATTATGAGTAGATGGATGAACTTAATTTGATTATCGTATCGGTTATTCTTTCCAACATTTAATATAGGGAAGTTGGAGAAAATGTATTTGTTTGACTTATCCTGCCAAAGTATGCACACATTCATTGTGATGTCTATGTAATCGATTCTAGTTAATGTATTAACCATCAAGAGTTGCGTGTAACCATACTCTTTTGATCTTTTAGAGATCAACAGTATTGGTTGGTACAGAGTATTGAATTTTCCTCTAGATCGATTGATGTGCCTCGCATTAATGGTGATGATATTAACAATGAGATTCCAAGTTCCTTCCATGCTATAAATTTTCTTAATTTCCCCTTCATAGTAAGTCATCAGTAAGGAAAATAATTGACTAAGATGTCTATCCATAGTGATTTGAGGGATGAGAGTGAAAGCAGTGTGCGTGTAGTTTCTCCACCCCCTCCTTATCCACCAATCGAAATCAGTGAATCTGAGAAGAGTACTAGTTCCAGTGCTCATCAGTATGGATTCATTGGCTTTGATGAAACATATCACGGGTTTAAGTTTGAAGCTGTTGGCACCGAAGGAGATGGGTTTCAGTTCAGCTGAGTTGGGAAGGACTTGCATGCTCAATTTGATTACTTTGTTGGTGGTCACTCCAGGATTTATCTGTCTCCCTTTAAGCCCAATGAAACTAGTGTAGGGTGCATTCATCAAGTTATCATTGATCGAAGATTGGATGTTGCTCATTATTAAGCTTTTCCAGAAAGTTATCCCTGTTCTTCTTTTCCGTCTCCTGCTGGGTTTGATTTTGGAAGCAAGAGAAAAATTTCTACTGCTGAGCGAGTTGCTGCAGGTGCATCTGAGGCTGTATCTTCTCGTACTCGAAGCAAGAGTGTTGTTGCAAGCGGTCTTCATGCTAAGAAGAAAAAGAAGGCAATGAGGGAATAGGGATAGGGGCTCAGAGGGGAAGAAAGGGAAAAACAAAGGTAGGAAGGGAAGTTACAAGAATGGTTTCTGTTATTCTGTTTTTAACTTATGATGATGTAATGGAGGTAGGATCCTTATAAGAAAATCCTTGAATAATGAAGTAAACTTAATGAATATTGAGATCTCAAAGTGAATTTGTTCTAGGATCCAAAAAAATCATAAAAATCTAATGAAAGGATCTGTCAGATGATTAGTAATCAGAGATCAATTTTGAGTTCTCATGACTCATTTGTTAAAGGATATTTATATAAAGCATCAAAAGTGGGGACAAATATTCGATTACCACAAATATAAAAGATGAATGAAATTTTATACGGTTCTGATATATACGGTATTAAAAATTGATTTTTTGCTTTCATTTCAGTCGCTGCCTTCGTTTTACTGGTTGAAACATTCAGCTGGTGTTGAACTGAAGATTACTGAATGCTTGGTGAGGAACCCTGCTTTTATGAAAATGGTTGCTTTATATGGATTCAGTTTTTCTAACCTTAATTGTCAAGTTGTGTTTGCTGAGATATTTAGGAGAATTCCAATTTGTCTGGGTTCTAAAAGAACTCATGTTTTGTTTCTCGCCAGTGTATTTCTTTCTGCTGAATGATAAGTTTCTGAACTGTTAACTATTTGTAAAAATGCCTCAGAGCAAAATATGTGTTATTTCTGTTTTATTTTTAAAGAAGAAAAGCTTCTGAAGAAATTCCCAAAGTACTTTAACCTTGAAAAACCCTAAACGATCGCATCCTTACTATTGCGGTATTAATGCCATCATGTTTCTTCCGTACTTGATTAAAACCAGTAAAAGATTAATACCCATTGATTCACTGAAGCAATCAAGCTTATTTGATTTATGAAGCAATCAAGCTTTACCATAATTTTGTTGCTCAGTACTGGACTAAGGTTAGAGCGAGATGTAATATTGATTGGTAGACTGACATTAGATCACATAGCTCAATTTGAATGAAGGTTCATTTTTACATTGTTTTGCTAGTTTCCTCATTCTCCGGTGTTGATAGTGTAGTACTTCGTTTTGAATTTTCTAAGAATTTTAGCAAAGGAAAGCAGACGATACAGTAGCCACTCTTTGTCTCAGCCCTTTAGCAAGCTAGATTTCAAGAGTTGAGAGATACAACGTCGGTAAACAATATTGATCAATGTGGATGTGAAGTAAATCATGTTAGTTTTCCATTTTTTTGGTTCATCACACATGTTTGCGGTTAGTTTCGATTGAAATTAAGAGTAGTTCTGCAGTTATTGGTTGATTCAGGCAGTCACTGACTCACTGTGATGATCTGCTTTTGTTTGCTGAATTGTCTGAATGAAGATTTAGATTAAGCTTTTAGTTCTCTCTTTCTAGTCAAAAATCTACATGTAACTTATATCCTTTGTCACATCCTCTTACAGCTCTTGGGAAAGGAAAAGGTCTCAACTAAATAATACCCACCATGATTCTTCGGCAAATGGCGACGAAACTTCATACTTGTAATATATACTTGCACACTAACAAAAACAGCGCAGATCTTGCAAATGCAATCGCTGAGTTCAACAAGGTAATAACATAATTCTTCTTTTAAGTTCTTTAAGTTGGAAATAGTGATTGTCATAAGTACTAGTTGCAAACTTTTATTGTGTTTATATTACACGAAAAGAAGTTCCATATCTTTATTAAAAGAAAAAAAGAAGAAAACGACGGTCTATTAGTTGTTCTTGACTTTATTTGTTTCTGTTGAGTGATAATGAAAAACTCAATTCTGAAATTGTCTAAACCAAGCCCAGCTTTTTGATGACACTGAACTGCATCCAGGGTCACAAACTGAACACCACCTTAATTTTCATAATATCTTACACACTCGGTTGCAATGAGATTTGAAACCTTTAACTCATGTGAGAATCAAACTCGTGCTACCTATATGCCCATGGATTTCGTTTATTTTCACGTCTTTCCTATATGTTTGCATTGTGATGCACACTCCATTTACTATTCTGCTTTGCGTTATCACCGCCAATTTCATTTACAGGAGATGGAGTCAGTTTTTGGCGATCCTCCTCCTGTTGGTAATGGTAGCTCCATGAACAACCTTCCATTAACTCAAGACACTGCATTTGTACCTCCAGGCATCAAAGAAAATATAAACGAGAAACACCTAACGCACATTAGCAAAAGTGGGGAGGCTCAGATGGTAGATGTATCTATGAAGGAAACAACCAAGAGAGTTGCCATTGCAGGTTGCAGAGTTATTCTGGGGCAAAAGGCGTTCAATATGGTCTCTGAAAATCAAATAACCAAAGGAGATGTCCTCACTGTTGCAAAGATTGCTGGTGTCAATGGTGCAAAGCAAACAAGCAACCTAATTCCATTATGTCATAATATTAGTTTGACCCATATTCGAGTCGACCTTACATTGAATAAGAAGGATTTTAGTGTTGAGATAGAAGGAGAAGCTGCGACAACGGGGAAAACCGGGGTAGAAATGGAAGCCATGACAGCTGTTACCATTGCTGGCCTCACAGTTTATGATATGTGCAAGGCTGCTTCGAAAGATATCCAAATTACAGATGTTAGGCTTGAGCATAAGATGGGGGGGGGGGGGGGGGGGGGGGTGGGGGGAATGGTCTAGGAATAAGTAGAGTGGTTCTTGGATTCTCGCCGAAAGGCTTAAAGTTATTGTCTTCAGCATTTTTCTTCCCCTAAGATATGGGTTTTGAACCTTTTACATTTACAAGTTGTCAGATAATCCTTCAGTTTTCCCCTCTTGATACAAGAATTATTGTTGATCTATGGAATTTTTTGTATGATTAGTGTAAGTGCGTAGGAATGTATGTCTCAATTTGGCTCGAGGCTGTTAAACATTGGTACAATGATAGTCAGGATTGCGTTCCAAATGTTTTTGTTATAAATAGCAACCTTCCATGACTTTGCAAGTATTGATATAGTGGGTTGTTTTCCAGGTGCATCAGGAACCAATGAAGTGTATCCTGGTCACAGACCAAAAATCACCTCAAGACTCGGTTATGACGAGCCATCATTAAACTTGTTGAGAATAGTATATACTGTATAGTATGGACAATAACCGCCTAGTAACTCAGTGCCTTACGATCTTGGACATCTCCACTTGTGGGTTATCATTGGTTATTGTTAGACATATGATATCACCGGGGCTTACACCCGGCTCAATCTCTCATTGTTGACACGTAGTTTTTTGGTACATGATTTTTAACATGACATATTTCATGAAAACACTTTAAAACATCATTAATATACTTATGTATCCAAGTATCATAACTAATAATGTATAACCTAGAAAAATTCTTTCGTGTCTATTTTATTCATTAATTCTAGAAGAACTTAATGCTGGTTAATAATTAAATGTGAACATTACTCATTCATTGGCAGTCAAAGTAAAAGGTGATTTACGTGGATCATGTTTCGTGTTTTTCTCTAACAATTCGAACATGAAAGGAACCTAGGAGAAGTGCAACCTTCCAATGCTCAAATTAGTATTTATCCAGTGAAATATCTTCTAAGTAACTCATATGATATTGGATTCCAAAATAATAACTATGTCCCATCAACTGTATAAATACTTGTTTGATGATCTAATTCTTGACACTTGGTACATTTTGTTTTTTATAATTGGTTTTCTGGGTAACTCTTGATACTTGGCATATCATAAGTATCAAGATCCCCTCATCTATATTTTTATATTAAACATCGTAGAAATCTTGCATTGATATAATTTGGTCCGTAGTTTGATACAACTTTGTGTAAATAATTTTCTTCTTTGTTTTATTTCATAAAACAATCTATTTTCTATTTGAAAATACGGGTTACTAAATTTGACGATATGAAGCATATTCATATCAAATTTTGGCTAATTCGGGTTCACAATCATCATCTGAAAAATATAGGTGACTGATGATTAAACCATGTAATTGCCGTTATATGTTGATAGATCTATAAAGTATGTATACCATAAATTTTTTAAAAGTTTTCTTACTCTAAAAATAAGAAAATACTCATTTGAATTTTCAAAAAGAAATGAAAACCATAAAAAATTGCATAATTTAAGTTAATTAACTTTTGGTAAATTGTCTTGCATATGTTTTCATCAACAATACAATTACTTGTTAGATGATCTCATTCTTGAAACTTGGTACATCTTGTTCTTTATAATTGGTTTTCTGGACAACTCTTGACACTTAGCATATCATAAAGGTCAATATCCCCCCATCCATAATTTTTTTTTAAACATTATACAATATTTGCATTAATATTCGACACATCATAAGTATAATTGGATGTCTTACAATCATCAACATGAGACATAATAGGAACAATATTCACGTTGGACGTTGTAATTAAACATTCATGGCAGACTGGGTTGGAAAGAACCACATATGTGTGTGATATGTCTCAAGTCACTAAATCTTGGTAGATCTTGAACATTTTAGGAATAAGTAGAGTGGTTCTTGGATTCTCGCCGAAAGGCTTAAAGTTATTGTCTTCAGCATTTTTCTTCCCCTAAGATATGGGTTTTGAACCTTTTACATTTACAAGTTATCAGATAATCCTTCAGTTTTCCCCTCTTGATACAAGAATTATTGTTGATCTATGGAATTTTTTGTATGATTAGTGTAAGTGCGTAGGAATGTATGTCTCAATTTGGCTCGAGGCTGTTAAACATTGGTACAATGATAGTCAGGATTGCGTTCCAAATGTTTTTGTTATAAATAGCAACCTTCCATGACTTTGCAAGTATTGATATAGTGGGTTGTTTTCCAGGTGCATCAGGAACCAATGAAGTGTATCCTGGTCACAGACCAAAAATCACCTCAAGACTCGGTTATGACGAGCCATCATTAAACTTGTTGAGAATAGTATATACTGTATAGTATGGACAATAACCGCCTAGTAACTCAGTGCCTTACGATCTTGGACATCTCCACTTGTGGGTTATTATTGGTTATTGTTAGACATATGATATCACCGGGGCTTACACCCGGCTCAATCTCTCATTGTTGACACGTAGTTTTTTGGTACATGATTTTTAAATAGCAACCTGGACGTTGTAATTAAACATTCATGGCAGACTGGGTTGGAAAGAACCACATATGTGTGTGATATGTCTCAAGTCACTAAATCTTGGTAGATCTTGAACATATGCTCGGGAACACCAATGAAAATCGAGGGAAAAACGTAGGGCTTACTTCCGTCGTTGGGATTCAACCCAGAAGTTTTTAAGAAATTTATACTATTGTAACAATATTCTTGTAGTATTCTCTATGTAATAACAGAGCTTTTTAAAGCGTCCTTATTCAACGGAGATCCACGTTAATTCTCGCTTCTGGTTGATTTTGGCCCCACCACAAATATTTTTGGTAAATTCATAATTTTTTTACCTATCACAATGAATAAAAATATTATTTAAAAAAATGAATCTTATTAAATCTCACAGTATTACCAAAAATATGTCAAAAGATCATTTTGAGTATATTCAATCCTAATTTAAATCCCAATAAGTAGACAACTAAATTTTACATGATCGTATTAATTACTAAATATATAAAAAAATCATCTAAAATTCTTATCAATCCTATCATTGAAAATACAAAAACGAATAAGTTGAAAAAAATCAAGATTAAAACTATAACTCATCACGATTTTATCACATAAAATTAAGATAATTATAAAACATAAAAAAAATCAATCGTCCAGTGTCCAATTTACACTTTTTAAAATTAAACTTATCCTAGCTTTAGAATTCTAATAATTTAGATTGAGATGAAGAAAAAAATTGTCCATCGATGAATGATTAAAATTTAAAATAAAAATACCTAGAACAGTGAATGATTATCCACTGATCAAAGTATACTTCTCCAGCCGCCGATAAATTGACAAGCCCTGTCAAATAGCATAATATAAATTAAAATCATTACTAAAAGAAAAAAAAATTAAGCAAGACATTCAAAATCCATCCTAAGCAAGAGAAAAAGAAAACCAAAAAATTGTGGGGAAACAACAAAGTTTCAATGTTATCTTCATCCCTACTAAAAAAAGAAAAGAAAAGAGAACTATCACTGGAAATGCAGGATATGCTTAATTTTTTTGTTGACAAAAATATACTAGAAAAATAAATAACCCTAACAAAAATGTAAAGTGATAGATATTTTACAGTAGTAGTATTTATTTTTCGTGATACTTTTCATTCCAAAAAGAAAAAAACATTGATTACGTATATCTATTCTTAGATTGTGTCAAAATATACTCAATATATTTTTTTGAACCAAGTAAAATATTTGTCCAAACATATTAAAACTTTATATTTTAGATATGAATTAATATTATTTCCAAATCAAGATCTTTAATTTATGGAATTTATAAATCTTGTGTCTCTCGGTATAAAGCATTCTATGCAAAGACCAAAACCTAATGTCCACGATGCTTTTCTTCCATGATCATTTTTTCTTGCAGTTTGGGATTTTTTTTTTGTCTGATATATTTTATTTTCTTACGGTTTATGATTTTTTTTTCTGATCTATTTTTCCTTTTTGTTTTGCAGGCATTTATCATGTATCTGTCGTGAATTTTTTTTGCTCGATCATGCACCTGTTGTAACCGAGCATACCGCCAAGCAATATCAAGGTATAAACTCATTGGTTCTTGCAAATATTTATGCGATATCGAATACCATGGTTGTTTATCATTTTGTAGCATCAACACGATTTGCATTGTCAACCCTTAGTACTATTGTCTATTTATGTTGTGGTTGTTTTACCTGCTGCTAACTCTGGCAATAAAGGTTAGTTCAATTTATCTCTGATCGTGCTCCTATAATTTTTCTCTTTTTATGTTTTTACGTTTGTTCTATTTTTATCTTTTTAATTGCTGGTTGAGTGTGCGATCAGTCTTATATAGCTTTTTTTTTTCCATCTTTGTTGTGTTGTGCCTTCCCATTAATGATAACAATTGTGTATCACAGCCTAATTAATGGTAATAAGAATAAGTGAGGTTGTTATAAGGGTACATTATTTATTTATCCCTACTTTTGACACCCAATAAATATATCCCTTATACAACAATAAACATGTCCCCATTTTTTAATAGTCTTATCCATTTAAAATTATATTACCTTAATACCCTCACCATATAATATTTTTCTTTATTTCAAAAATGGAACAAATTTCTTCCTCTACCACTTCACCACCACCAACATTCAACTACCATTCCACCATCACCGTTCAACAACCACCACCTACCAACCGCCACCACCACTAATATTCCACCACCACCATTACACCACCAATAGTCCTTCACCACCACTAGTCCGTCGCCGCCACCACCACTAGTCCGCCGCCGCCACCGTCGCTTGTTCAGATATTTTCGTATCAACAACAATAGTTGATCCAAATAAAAATAGAACCAACAGTAGAAGTTGATCCAATTTAGGGGATCAATAACAGTAGTCGATCCAAAAAAAAGGATCAACAGTAGAAGTTGATCCAATTTATGGGATAAACAGTGGTTGTTGATCCCCTAAATTGTATCAACAATGAAAGTTGATCCATGTAAATGGATTGAACTTGGCTTGAGTCGAACACGCATCATCTGACATGGAGTCAGTCATGCTACCATTGCAGCACAAGTTCAACATTGGAAGAAATTTACATGATTTAAACTACAAGCATGATTATACTTATCCAAGGAAATATTGTCAACAATAGGAGTTGAAAGGATCAACAACAGTAGTTGATCCCATAAAAAATTGGGTCGACAACAAGAGTTGATCCAATAGATGGATCAAAAACCGTAGTTGATCCCATAAAAAATTAGGTCAACAACAACAATTGATCCCATAAAACATATAAAAAACAACAATTGATCATCACCTGCAGCTTCATAAGCAACAACAGGTTCATCTCCTTTATTCCAGTAGCCACCAACATCATCTTCTGCTTGCAATATTTCAGCCACAACAAACACCACTGCAACACACAGATTTACAACACCATTCAAAGCAACATTTGTCACTGCCCTAACATTCATCTAATTGTGAATCTGCACAATAGACCCATTCTTCCACCAACTGCAGTTTCAGATCCACCAACAAAACCATCTAACCACCATCTATAATCCATAGCAGCAACCGCCACTATCTTCTCTGAAGCTTTAACACTAATTCGAACCATCTGAACCAATTGAGCAGATACCAAATCCTAAATCAAATCTTTATCTCGTCATATCTGATTTAAACCTTCCTACTAGCTGGTTCGAAATCAAAAAATCTCGAGCTAAAAATCACCGAATATGAATCTTTAACTCAAAGTGCAATCTAAATCTGAATCTCAACTCGAAACCACCAAATCGAAAATTGAAAATCAAATCGATCTATGGATCTAGCTTGAAATCAGTTGAAATCAAACATAAATTGTGGTATATTTTTTGATACTAGCGGCGGACGTAACAGTGGTGGTGGTGCTGGTTGTGGTGGCGGTGATAGAAATCTTGGTGGTGATGGGGGCGATTGAGAAGACGATGGTGAGGGAGATGAGTTCTTTTTCTTTCTTCTGCTATTACAATTGAGAAGAACGAAGTAAGAGGGAAGGCTATATAAGGAAATATGATGATTATATTTTTAAAGAAAATTTCAATTATGCCATCAGTGACATTTATAAAGTCTGTTAGGGATATTTATGAAGGCCCATTAGAAGTAGGGATAATAATTCAATTTCCACTTCTTACAAGGCTTAACACAACTCTTTATTTTTGGTTGTATTTTATTTTGTTTAACATATATCTCAAAAAGCTGCACACGATCGAAGAATAATCTCTCCTACGAACATACTTCTGGTAATTCTTCATTCAATGGAAAAAATGGTAGGGTTATCTTTTTCTTTTTCTTTTTCATCAGTAAAATACTTTTAAACTATAAATCATGAAATCTTCTAATTTGAACTTCAAGTATACAGTAATGGATTTGATGTTTAAGAAATAAGGCTTAAGAAAATCGTGATTCTCGGTTGCTATGTTTTATCTTATTCCATAAATCAGGTTTGGATTTGAAGTTCAAGAAATAAAGCCTAACAAAGTCAGGATTCTCGGTTGCTACATTTTATCTGATAATAAAAAAAAATATTATAGATAAGATATGAATTTATAATTTTTTCTTGACATTGTTCATTCAACAAAGAAAAAATATGAACACTTTACACGGTCAATATTTTTTGTCCAAAAATATTACAATAGCTACAATGGGCTATATAGTATTCCGTAAAAAACTTAAAATAAAAATAACTTTAAAATCTAATGTATTGCATGATTTTGTTTCTTATATATATGAGAATTCTGAAGAGACAAGGACAATATATTCCATATATAGGTTTATTCACGGAGCGGAAAGCCAGTCGTGTCGATTTTATACTAAATTACCATGTGATGCATTTCTGAATACTTGCTGATATTTACTTAAACATATCGGAAAGAGATATGAATGCTTCCCTCCCTAGTTGGTCTCTGTTTCTCCTCTACATAAGTCCCTTTAGAATGTTAACAAGAACATCTGATGCTTTTGACATTTTAGGCGGTTTTGTTGATTTTTCTTTACACAAAATTGGTTAAAAAGACCAAAATCAACAATTCATGGGTGAAAAAGACATGTAAAATTTGATATTGTTTAAATGGACGAGAATGTAAAAATAGCCAGGATATAAACAGTTTCATCCTACCCATTTTCAAAACTTTTTCTAATTTTTAATTTATATCAGGATGAATCTAGTTTCATCCTTCCTCTTTTTTAAGTTTAAGCCAGGATGAATCCAGTTTCATTCTTGCTATTTTTTAGGTGTCCATTTCACCCATACTAATTTTTACTCGTCCATTTGAACCATGTTTTAAAAATATTCGGACAAATGACCCATTTTCCGTTCTTTCAAATGTAGAATTTGTGAGTTAGATTGTTATATGAAACTGTAGACATTTCAAGCGTCAAAGTAATTTAGACTTTTATTTGTAGTTCAATCTTGAGGGTAAACAATCATCAACCAAGTTTTTCCATACGGTTGTACCTTTGCAGGATTTTACAATCTGATTTTTTTAGTGGTAATTTGATGAATTAATTTTTGTTATTCAGGCAGTGCTATGTAGACTCAATGGATCAAAGTGTCGTTTGGAAAATATAATATATCGAGGGAGGCATATATCCAACTAGGACTAATAAACGTCACTCTTTGTACAACTACCACCTGCACTATAAAAGGTTTTCAATCGTAAGTCATTCTTGAAAGCTCTTTAATCTTTTGTTTATCATGTCGATTTTAGGAGACATTCGAAACACACCATAAATCACTCTTGGAAAAATAATTGACTAAGTCCATACTCTCAATTTTATTGTATTTCTTTTGCTCTAATAATTCTGGACTAAGTGAGAAAAGTTTGTTTGTTTTGACATGTAACTAATGATATAGAACATGACACTATTAAGATCAGACCATTGATGATATGTGTGCTCTCCTACTTTCCTAAAATTTGATAATTTAACCAAATGATTTGACGTGGTTTATAGGTTAGAGTAGGTTAGAGTAGTACCTGCATGTTAATTGGTGGTCTTATGCCGATAATATCTGCATGTAGTTTTCATAATCCCGGATTTTATTCTTCACTTACATTCCCCCGCTGTTACTGACCCTTTCTGTCTAAGTATCTCTGTCATTTCCGGCCTTGAGTTAGCCATGCTCAATGAACACCATTGGTGTATGTTTTTGTCTATAAGTATCTCTATCATTTCCGGCCTTAAGTTAGCCATGCTCAAGGAACACCATTAGTGTAAGTTTTTGTCTATAAGTATACCTCTCTTTGTGTTGTTAATGGTTATTTGATCGCTTTACCAAATGAAATGCAAAAGAAAAGATATATGCCTTATATGGCGTGTTTTCTTTATCAGACTTGCGTTATATTTATGTATTTTTGCTATCCAGCGCTGTGGTATAAGAGTGTTTTCTTTCACCAGTGGTGTTGGTGTGGATATGATTATACAACGTAATCCACTGGAATCAACAACTTTTGTACCTAATTAATTACATGCACAAATTTCTAAAGAAGGCAAAATGGTTGTTCAATATCTTTGGGTGGAATTCTTTCTTTGCGTAACATGCATAAAAGCTCATTGAGAGTTAGATCATTTATATGTATTTATTGGAATCAGTCTTGGACTTTCTCATATACAGCTGAAGTTCCAAACAAAGACCGAAAAAATATTGGTACTACTCAATACGTTTATTCACGGGAGCGAAAAGCCACACGTTTGGGTATTAGTTATTTTTCCATGAGTTAGTGCATGCTTGGCTATATGTGGTTACTTTTACCAAAGTATGGTTGGTGCACCGTGCATGTGTATTGGTTGTTTTATATTGTATTAGATTTCCGGTTTCAAAATGCCAAGGTAAAAAGATTATATTCCATGATCACAAGGTTGTGGTTATATTTTGCAGCCGCAAGCATTCTTCTCTTGCAGCTGGTTGCAGCGCTGCAACAGTATCTCTAGGGAGTGTGATGGAACAACAAGTGTAATACGATGTTTTAAATCTAATTTTTTTTCCAAGTATATAATGACGAGTCATTTTTATCTTAAGTGTTGTGAACGTAACATGCGCATTTCGTAACTAAGAAAATGTGATATTCAGACATCGTTCTGGATCGATCCAGTTACCCAACTCCTTACAGTCTAAATAGTAGCCTAACTTCCAGCTGGATAAATTATAACCTAAAGTCCCTCAAGCTTTAGCTAAAATGTTCAACACCTACTATGAAGACAGTCGATTGTGCTACACTAAGAATGCTATAAAGTTAATGCACTAAGAATTCTATAGAGTTACTGAGGGTTATACATGGTATTTCATCAAGGGCAATGGCCTGCAATGTTATGTTTCATGCATCATCGCATGACCTTCCTGTTTTCACATTTATGATTTAACATTTAGTCTAAAATCGTTACACTAGTACAAACCTTCACATAGGCCACGTTTTTTGGCTTACAACCCAGCCACGTTTCGGGTTATTTGTGTGGCTACTGGTCATCAGTATAACTATAGCCACATTTTGTGTTACCATGTAGCCATAGTTCACCATTTGGTCATGGGTTTAATCCTAAACCCATCAACTGTAGCCATAGGGTATCATTTGGTCATAGTTTTCAGTCTAATCCCATCACATGTAGCCATAGATGCCTATATGGCCACATTAAATAATTATGTATGTGTCGAAAGTGTAGGATGGAAATAGCCACACCTATTAATCCGTGGCGGAAAGAGGATTTATTTAGCCACATTGGTTTGTTTATGCGTCCATAATATATGGTTTATTAGACACGCATATACTAACGAATTGACACATTTTATCAAACATGATAAAAGATTGACATATGGTTACACCTTCTTTTTTTTTGGGAGGATTATGATATGGCTATACGAAAAACAAATTGTGACCATAGCGTTGGATCCATTATACATATGAGATTTAGTTTTAACTTTTAAAGTACTAGCTATCCATGGTTGTTACTGAGTCTTTTCTTGGGATAATGTTTATGCTTGTTCACTGCAATACATAAATCTCAAGAATTGGTATATAGAAGGACATATTACAAGTGATTGTGGCATCCAAGGGAGTTACAATACAGCGGGTGCAGCCGGGTGTTTTGGGAATTACAAGTGACTGAGCTTCATATTTATTTATTTCGATGATGTATCATGCTAGGTTTGAAGTCAGAACCCTCCCAGAGCTTCTTGGTTCATAGTTTGTATGCTGGTATACCATATTTGAAGTTCGAATCGACACTGAGCTTCATATTTATCGATTTCATAATGTATCATGCCAAGTTTGAAGTCAGAACCCTCTCAGAGCTTCTTGGTTCATAGTGTGTATGTCGTTATACCATATATGAAGTTCGAATCAACATTGAGCTTCATATTTATTTATTTCGATGATGTATCATGTTAAGTTTGAAGTCAGAACCCTCCCGGAGCTTCTTGGTTCATAGTTTGTATATCGTTATACCATATTTGAAGTTCAAATCGACACTGAGCTTCATATTTACCGATTTCGATGATGTATCCTGCTAAGTTTGAAGTCAGAACCCTCCTGGAGCTTCTTGGTTCATAGTTTGTGTGTCGTTATATCGAATTTGAAGTTCGAATCGACACTGAGCTTCATATTTATTGATTTTGATGATGTATCATGCTAAGTTTGAAGTCAGAACCCTCCCGGAGCTTCTTGGTTCATAGTGTTATACCATATTTGAAGTTCAAATCGGCACTGAGCTTCATATTTATTTCGATGATGTATCTGCTAAGTTTGAAGTCAAAACCCTCCCGGAGCTTCTTAGTTCATAGTTTGTATGCCGTTATACCATATTTGAAGTTCAAATCGGCACTGAGCTTCATATTTACCGATTTCGATGATGTATCCTGCTAAGTTTGAAGTCAAAACCCTCCCGGAGCTTCTTAGTTCATAGTTTGTTATGCCGTTATACCATATTTGGAGTTCGAATCGACACTGAGCTTCATATTTATCGATTTCGATGGTGTATCATGCTATGTTTGAAGTCAGAACCCTCTCGGAGGTTCTTGGTTCATAGTTTGTATGCCGTTAAACCATATTTAAAGTTCGAATCGACACTGAGCTTCATATATATCGATTTGGATGATGTATCCTTCTAAGTTTGAAGTCAGAACCCACCCAAAGCTTCTTGGTTTATATTTTATACATCATTATACCACATTTGAAGTTCATGACCTGTATGACTAGTCAAAATTTCCTCAAGACCTATGTGACTAGTCGAAATTCAAATCGGAAGCATAAAGAAAAAGCACAAAAGCACAAAGAGAAAGCACAAAGAAAACACACTTTCTTATTTTTTCTGCTTCCTTCCCATATATGTTTGGAATTTTTTTTTATAATTGAAGGTCGATAATAATATCTTAAATTTATTGATATTTTTTGGATTTTTTTCATATGGAAAATTGATAATAAAATCGAATGCACGAGTTTGAACTAGCACAAAGAGAAACACAAAGCTTCTCAATCCGTATGAGCATCCTAAAATGAATCTATACCGTCCCTTAATTTCTGCAATCCGTATGAACATCCTAAAAGAATCTACACCATCCAAATTCTTTCACATAATTTTTTTTGTTTTTTGTTTCTCATTTCCCTTCGCTCATTTTCCATCTTATCTTCCTCTCTAACACAGAAAACCCTATGATCAAACCTTGACCCAAACTTATCACCGTCCAAAACCTTTTAGACAAAATTAAAGCTTCATGTCTCTCTCTTCCCCCCCTCTTAACACACAAAAGAAACCCTAACTCTCAAATGTTCCTCCGGCTTCATTCGTTCACTGATTCATTCTCTGACTACCACCTCTGAATCCCCTCTTTCTCACTCTCTCTGTAAAAAAATTTGCTGAAGTAGTAAATGGATCTTTCACAAGACCTAAAAATTTGGATTCCACATAAGACCTAAAATTCAGAGAGATTTATTTCTCTCATCATTATTTATGTTTAATTTTCTTCATCTGAAACTAATGGCGGCTTCATTACCGATTTGGTAAACCGGTGAGGAGATGCAGAAATTCAGAGATGAAATTGGTGGCTATGAAACAGGCTGCGCTGATGGAGAATCAAGAAACGGGGTTTTTTGAATTCTTATTACATGAGATTTTGTGTCACTGATTTGAATTTGGTCGCTGTTGAAGACATTGATGTTTGGGGATTCCTTTTGATTCCTAGGGTTTTTTTGTTCCTCTCTCTGTTGTAATCACTCAATATCTTTTGCTGCATATATCCCTAATTGACATCAGCCTTGTCTGGTAACATTGAGTCAGTCCCTGATGTCACATTCATTATATCTACATGTTGTGTTTCTGGTCACTCTTGTTTTTTCCTTTTTTATATTATTGTAAATTCACATAAGATATTTCTTAAGAATAATCATTAGTAAAGCTCGGAGGGTTCATTACTTGAATTTAGTCGTTTCTTGGATTCAAAATTCGGATAGAGTTTTGAGGCCAGATTTTGTTAGTTGTCTTAATAGATTATTGTATGTTATATTATGGTTGTGCCAACCTAGAGGATTCCCTGTCAACTGCTGAAATCTATGCCTAAATAGCTTAGAACCTAAACTACTGCCTTTCTGCCCATTGTTCCATGAAGTTTATTTTGAACAATGAAAATAGTTAAATATATGCAGAAACATGGAAATTAGATGCCTCTATGCAGATCACTAGCCGAACCCCTTTTTACCATGTTGCTGCATTATTTTCTCTAGTTACATTTGGTATAAGCCGCTTCTAAATGAAGACTAGACTGGGCATTTCGTGAGTCAATTTTACAACTTGCTTTTTGCTGGACTTCTTCACACCTCCCATACAGTGGAAGGTTGATTCGGCTGTACTTTGAATAGTGTCTACCCTATTTTAGTATGTGTAAGCAGTTTCTTAAGAAGCTTATAATTTGTCCTTTTTTTTATCACTCACCAATTTTTCTCTTTTGGCATCTACGGCAGTGAGTTAGCCTTCCATTCTCTGGTCAAGTAATTCAAGCCAAAGCCTTCAATGGAGACAAAGAGGGTCTCGAGGAAGGTGGGGATGAGTACAATGGTATTATCTGCGTAACCTGCGGTCAGAACTTTCCCATGGGATGACTTTTTCTATTGCCAAGAAATCTGTTGATTAGACGGAGAAGTGGGAATATAGGGATGAACTTGTAATTCTACAGCTTGTACCAACAAGAGAATGTACCCTTGGGACAGCCTGCCGGTTTGTTTTTCTCTTAATAGGGCTCAACTTATATCTCCTTCAGTATTTTATAATTCTTAGTAAGGATGAAATCTTGCTTGTGTCTCCCTCGCTACATAATGTCCAGATTCTTTTTATGTGTATGTCCTGTTTCAATGTTTGACAGCTTGACTAGTACATACCAGATAATTTGGAGCCTCGCACTGCCTTATTTCCAGGGTTACCATGACTAATAGATTTGTGATGTCCATCTATATATTTCTAGTACATGCTAAAGGATTTGGAGCCTAGCACTGCCTTATTTCCAGGGTTGACCTGACTAGCAGATTTATAGTGTCCAATTATTCGATATGATGTCACAAAATTAGACCAGTCTTATGGTGAACATTAAGTCAATGTTCGATATTTATTGTATTTTCTGATCATGCTTTTTTTTGTGAGGTCGACCGTATTCTGTAAACGCTAGAGAGATGATGTTGACATGGCTTATAGGGTTGTGGATCACCATGTAAGGTTGTTCATCGAAGTTTCACTTCCTTAAAAAAAAATCAAAGCTTCACAGATGATTTCAAGTAAAACTCATCAAGGTCTGTCGTTTCTGCTCACACTAACACTGCTAGAAATCCCGTAGGAAGAAAGATGACTATTCTAGGTCTGTAAGGAGGTGGTGTACTATCAGAACATTGTTTCTGACTTGTTACTCCTAGTGGAGTTGATTTTGTTCAATCGCTTGCAACATATATTTTCTTGGAAATATGTTCTGAATAGAGTGTCACCATATTAAACTCACATATATGATGTTGCTGGTGCTCAAGAATGCGATCATGGAAGTTCATTTCACTAAGTAAAAAAGGTATAACTTAATTCAACTTTGCTTGTGTGTATCTGAAAAATGAGATGAATTGCTGTTAGAGCTCTTGCCTGTTTGTGATCCCAATGAGAATGTCTTTCTGTTGATGCTGCTTTTTTTTATTTTATATTTAGTATCGCACTTTCTAGGCTTACGAAACTGGGTGTTAGGGTAACGTCTTCAACTATTATTCAGTGTTCAGCATGTATAAATGTCCTACATATTATGTATGTTACTGTATTTTGTGTTCAGTTGAACACATACTTCGGCCATTACATCTTTGTCTAAATCTCTGAGCCACTTGTCATATTTTGACTTGTATGCGCGATTCACAAAAGTTATCATTATGCTTATGACCTCGGGTGCTGATTTTTATTTTCTTTTCCATTTCATATTAGGAATCTGACTATGTTCCTGAACCTGTTGAATTGTTACCAAGAGAATTTATTGAGGTTGCCACACCTGGGAAAGGTCTGCGTGCTGTTCATGTTTTTGAATAGTCTTGCTTCTTGGGTTATATGTGTTGTTATCTGGAACTGGTGTCTGAAAATTTATTCTTTAATGGCAGTGCAAGAGGCCGAGATGGATAGAGCAAAGGAGGCAACCTGATCTGAGTCCTGACGAATCTGGAATCAAGAGTAAGAATTCTTTTCCTCGTTCTTAATTGGTATAAGAAGTGCAAACTCACAATACTTATGTAATAGTTTGACCTTGAGGATTAACTAAAACAATAGTTTGACCTTGAGAATTAACTAAAACACGTCCTCCTCTGTATAAAAGAATAAGCCTGCTATTCTATATTCACATACATCATCTTGTAAATTGTAATATCTCTCCAGACGATTGCATCAGAGGATTCAGGGTGTCGAATATCCAGGGAAGGTGAGAGGTACTTGATACTTTTAGGGAATTATTACTTATTGTAATTTTTTTACTTAGGTGGTTTACCAGAATCTAAAATCTACTTTTTTGTAATGGCAACAGGAAAAACATAACACATGCCCAGTTTGTAGACATGAACTTCCTACAGATAATAAAGCGTATGAGAGCTGGAAAGAGAGTGAGAAAGAGGCTGAAAAAGCGTAAAGGTATGCCGCAAATTATGTATGTTGAGACTCAATTAACTTTAGATAATAAACAAACTTGGGTCTTTGTATAGCAGTTTACCGAATTTTTAAGAGCAATTGTAATAGATGTAGCAGAACCAATAATGGTGTTACTATCAGAGTTTACTCTTGTTTATATAAAATCTTAAGATTCGATAACCGGTTCAATTCTAATTGTAGTCTTGATTAATTTTTTATGGATGGTTATTTAGGTGAATTTTGCTACAAATGATAAAAGAGGGGGCCAATAGGTCCCTGAAGATAAATTAAGCGATAAAAATTGCAATTTTTTCGAGTGACTAAAAGCTAATATTTGCCACGTTAAATACGTTTTGTGTCATTTTATAAAGGTTATCGCCATGGTTTGTGGTACCCTATGTGTCCAAAAGGTGAAAAATAGCTACATTGAAAACACTTGATGTGTCCAAAAGGTGAACAATAGCTACATTGAAAACACTTGATGTGTCCAAAAGGTGAACAATAGCTACATTCAAAACACTTGATGTGTCTTTCGAAAAAATTTAGCCACGGTGGTACAAATGTTTAGTAGCCATAATTTATTAATTGGCCGTGTAAAATGTTTATCACGTGTCCAAAAATATAGATGCCATGGTACCATAGATTAAGCGTGACTACAAATCATGTATTAGCCATGTTAAATTATGTTCCGTGTGTCCAAATGATAGAGATGTCCATGGATGAGAAAAATTAGTGTGACTGCAACTCATGAATTGGCCATGATAAAATGAATTTTGCGTGTCCAATTGATGACAAAGGCCACGGCTATAATAAAATTCACGTGACTTTAAGGTAAACTTTAGCCACATATAATTAAACTGTGTGTCTATAAGGATCCTATGGCCATGGTGATAGTGAAAATGCTTAACTACAAAAAAAATATTGAGTACCATATAGACACGGTTTTAGAGTTATGGCCATGGTAAATCATATTTTATAGCCACTCAAAGTTTATGTAGCCATAGGGATACCTTTTTGTCTCGGCACCTGATGCCACATTTTTGGAGTGAAAAAAATCCATGACCAAAAGCCTATGGACACGGTGCTTAAGTGTGGCCAATGTGAAGATTTGTACTAGTGTTAACTTCCTAATTTGACAAGGAGATAAAAGCGTTAAAGGTAATCGATTCTCGGGTCCTACTGTATCACCATTGTAGCGCTTCGGGTTCGTAAGTATTTCATTCTTTTACCAAAAAGTCTCAACAAACCGTTGGGGAAAACCACAAATAACCAGTCTCCTCACATATCCTAAAATTATGGGGCCCAAAAATGTCCCCCTGCTCTTCGGAGGGGAGATGCCCACCTTTCCTGTCTCTATACAGTTTTAACGTGATATTTTTTCAGCGGTTCATATAGAACACTGTTCCATAATTACTTATAAAAGGAAAAAAAAGCCTAGAAACAAGGAACTCACCATAACGGAGATGCATAAGAGAGGGGGTCTGGAAAATTCCATCAATTATGGACTTTGTGTTGCACTGAGTACCATGCAAGAATGTGCATTATGTGATTAGTATCGTGGATTGATATCACTAAAAATTTGAGGGTAAGGCTAAACTTTATGATCATTTAAGATTTAAG
This sequence comes from Papaver somniferum, assembly GCF_003573695.1. Lineage (NCBI taxonomy): Eukaryota > Viridiplantae > Streptophyta > Magnoliopsida > Ranunculales > Papaveraceae > Papaver > Papaver somniferum. The sequence continues at coordinate 201,911,579 of NC_039360.1, forward strand.
GTGAAAATTGTGGCCTAACATGTAGATTCAAACCATTGATCAAACAAATGCTTTAACGCGAGGTTGAATCAAGTTCTTTATACTAACCACTTAGCGCTGAAAATTTCACTTTTGTGCCCAACCGTTGGGCTACAAAGGATCTGAGCCATCGTATTCACACATCCGCTTGTAATCCTAAGTTATCTTATTTTTCATGCGAAAAACATACTCGCGCATCGCGTGGGTGAAAAAGTAGTATCCTGAATTTTCGTGAGATAACACAGGTGGTTTTTTACTGTTAATGCCAAAGCAGCACCAAATATTTTTGCTAATTGGCACCCTAAGTTCTTCTTTCCTTAGAGGAAAACTAAGAAAAACATTTTCTGCTCAAATTTCATAGACACCCTTTCATATTAGAAAAATTTAACCGCCTAAACTTACTAAAAATAGATATTTGACTTGATAATATGTTAGAATATGCTTACCATCGACAGTCAAGTCTGGTTCCACGGACCACGATAGATTATACTCTGGGACTTGGAACTTGGAACTTGGACATTTGTTAAACTTAGGAAGATACACAATTAGGAAACTGTGTGAGTTATAAAATCTAGTTATATTAGGAAACACTGAGTCCGCATTAAGGTTAGGCACGATTAGGTTTAATGGTTAGTTGAGTGTTAGCATTGGCTCGGGGGTAAGTATAAAGGTTATCCAGGGTCAGAGGTTTCAATATGTGATTAGTCGGGTAAGTTAGAAAACTACACAATTAGAAAATTATGTGGATTATATAATCTATTTATACTATGAGACGTTCCTGTATTAAGATCAGCCTACGGCCCGGGCTCAAGCTATTCGGGTTTTTTTTTATTATTATTGTATGGTTTGTTAACTTTGTTTCTTAAAGCCATATAGAAAATTCTTGGTTTAGTTCATATCTTTTTGATTTAGTTCATAAATGATAGTAACAAAGTAGTCCAGTAAGAATATAACAAAGAAAAATCGGTTGGAGAAAATGAGGCTTTGGATTTGTGTTGCAGTATCCCCCAACTCAGAACTTATGTTTCAGTATCCCTCCCATCGTGTCTTAAGTCAAACTGTATTGGCTAGACAATCTAAGAAAACGTAAACCTATCAAGTTCACCTGGGCCTGACTCGTGAGTTGAGCCTATAGGTTAGTGTCGAGACTAATGGTCCCGGTGTCTGGTTAGTCGTGTCCTAATAAGCTCGACTATTAGGAATCTGTTGAAGTTAGAAAAATAACACAATTAGGAATATAGGAATAATTATATGGAATAGGAGATCTGGCCTCCCGTAGACCTTTTCCAATGGTCGGGTTTTACTTAAGATGAAGGCATCTTCTTCTTTTATTAATTGGTAGAGGTCAGTAAACTGACGGTGATTTTCTTTCTTCATTTATACATTCAAATTTTTCCATTTTTATTGCATCTCCTAGCAATATCAGTGCATCAACCGTATTCTCATCTGACATATTAGTGGCGACTCCAGTACGTCCAAATTCAGATACTGAAAAATAGAGAACATATTTCCACAAAAAAGCTACTCACGCACAGAACAAATCATGTAACGAATCCTAGAACTTTGAAGAATGAAAATGAAAGTTCCTAACCCCACCAATTTTCTAACTTTTAGCTCTTAACTGTACCAGTTCAATAAGACTATCAAGTACTGATCCAATGTCAACTGTGCGTATCTAGGAGTTCAACCTTTATGTACTCCAAAACATCAAAGAAAACTACATATGCAAATTCTTCTAAATCTGTTTGATCTCAGCAACGAACCCATAGGCCGTTGAGTTCACCCTCGAGTTCATACCTGATCTCGAAGTGTATGACTGGAAAACTCTATCCCGAATCGCTGTATCGGTCGGTGATGCATAATCTATCAGGACATTATCTATGCGACTAAATCCAGTAGACATATCAACATTACATTAGGAGGATGAAACTCATATGACCACTAACGTAAGTTGTTTAGTACCAATCATGAATTTTTTCAACCGCTCTTGTAATCTATGTATATTATATGTATACCCATTGGCTTGAACTGAGAAGTAGCACTGTCTTTTTTTTTTCTTCTAAATTTTGTTTCTCAACCAAAATTCAAACAACAATATAGAGCCAACTTGAACAACCCCATCAGTCCCCCTTACTTTGAAGAACGTAGTAGCGGTTTCTGCTTACTTGAACAATAATAGTTGGTTATCCAAACCTACATTTACCGGCAAAGTTCATATCATTAATTCTTAAAAGGTCAATAGAAGATACTAAATTAGCTTGTTGATGTTCCAAGGATAAAAAGATTGCACCTTCCAGAAGATGGTTCCCAAACATGTTTTACCTGGGAAGAGGTGCCTTCCATATTTGTTGCATTCTGTTCTGAAACGACTTGGTAAGGAGTTGGATTAAGTCCTTCTATCACACCATCCTTTTAACCAAAATAAGAAGCCTTCATTACTATCAATTGACACATCAATTTTTTTGCTACAAATAGAGTTTTACATGAAGATGACAACCCACCAGCTTGACCCAATTGAGCAGTTAGCCTTTAGAGCTAACACACGACCATGCTCAATAATATATTTGCTTCGAGTACCTGATCAACTAGAAAGTTTTTTCCCCCAGCATTGCACCATAATGCTGTAGCAACAACGCCAACATTAGCAAATCACATTTTTATTCGAATGAACACTCGGTCACCACTATCAGGTTGATAGGAGCAAATATATTATTGAATTGATTCCATTAGTACCCCTGAATCCTTCATCATCAGTTGTGACAACTTGCTTTCCCTTTTTAAACTTCACAAATTTTGTGAATTCCGTTGGTAAAACATCGGTTGAGCTTTCCGGCAATCAGGACAAGAAGAAACGAGAGCACGATAAATACCGATACCATCGGTAAATTATAAAAACCACAATATCGTAAGTAAAAGCAGTAAGAATAGAAAGTCAGTAAAAAAAAAAATCAAATTATACAATAAAAACCAAGAAATAACAACAAAACCACAATATGTTATCTTCTTGCTTTTCTGAGCAGAAAATTACTTAATTTTGTTAGTACATGAAGAGATGGCATCAGCTGAAGTAGTTGAGTAACATAGTTCAGTTACTAACATAACTGCTTCCAGGAGAAGTACAGATTAGATGTACAAATACTAACATAGTTCAGCTAAGAGTGGCTTTTTCGCCTTTCCTACTACAGGGGCATCGGGCATCTTGTGCCACCTTCCATTTTAATATGTTAAGAATGAGCATTTGACTTTTTATAGATGAGTAGTTGATGAATGTGGTATTCAACAACCATAATCGGTCCCAGCAGAAAAACAAAGAACAATCTATATCAAAGGCGAACAATCACCCATATACCTACTACAAACATGAAAAAAGCATATACACATACAATTTACCACATTAAGATTCAGGGATCCTGCTTTTCTAAGATAGAAAAATAAACATTCATTTGGTAACCAAAAATGCATACGTGATTTGATCCTTCATCCATCTTGCCAGAAGTCAAATTATATACATCACGTGATAGTATTTTAAGAAAAACACATTTATCGAAATCTCAGCTTTCTGATTCATAATGGAGAAAACCTATGAAACAAAAATTCCAAATTAAGATACAAAGAGAGGAGATCCAAATTGAGGTAATGCCCCTTCCAATCGTGGGAGCTCATTAGCTTTACCTGGTTTGAAAGACGCAGACTGAACACCTTAGTAGTTAGTACCGGCTTCCTCAGCTGTTACTATAGCTTTCTCAATAAAGTTAACCAAGCACGGCTCATAAATGACCGGCTGTGAGAATTTTACTTTAGCGCTTTCACGGTACATGGAGTTCTGTGTTTGTGGAGTACTTGGTACAGATATACCCAACATTTTCTGGTTTAACATGATTATTAATTGTAAGAAAAAATACATATCATTGCATGATTTAAATTTGAAAGACTTCAATAATGCTTACTGTCACATTACCATGATTGTGATTGTCTCTTCTTCGCGTAAATTCATAATGAAGTGAATAATTTGTTAAACACATGGCTAGAAACTTTAAAATAATAAAAAACCGTTACATTAGGAATCCTGGGTGTTCGTTTTAACATTAATTATAATTACATGATCCGAGAATCAGAGATCATGTCACTGAGTTATATTCATGCACGACTCATCCCTGAAAATAAGTAATAAATTAATTTATCGGCGGTTCACGTGACCTTTCTGTATAAAGCTAGAGTGGAAAAAATGAGTATATAGATGTATATTTGGATTTAAAAGATCATGGGGAGTTTATGATATCCAACATGTAAGCTAATTTAAAGAAGAAATGGACTAATTAAAAATTAAATTGAGGGTCTGCTTTCCCAGTAGAGCACATGGATTATTAGATTACCTTTAGAAGTTTTATGAACAGCTCCAACAGAACTATTGAAGCATACCCAGCACCTTTAAGCCTTTGAGCCACCTTGTGATCAGTTTCATTCCCATCTGAATCTAGGTGAAAAAAATCATTCAACAAAATTTCATATATGAGCACCTCAATTGGTTGTTATGTTCATATATCAACTAAAATTGAAACATTCAAATTAATATTTATTACAGTTGTTGATACGACTTCTTCGTTCTCTTTTATTGAAGTTGAATCAGTGACACCTGCTTCTACTTCATTCTCTTCTTCATTACCTTGAAAATAATGTGCAGAACTTGTATAAGAGGAATTTTCTTATTTTGTTTATAACATTCTTCTTCAGTAATTGGTAAGTACTTGTCAGACACAGACATCCACACGGTTGCAACATCAACATCATCATAAAATGCAGGAATATAAAAAGAGGTATTTTATAAAAGGGTCGCTTCTTTACTACCTAATTAGGATCTGGGTCGTAGAAGATGCAGTTGATGTATTAAGGTCGTTGACTGACTTTGACCGTCTTATTTGTTTACCATTATACCCCATGAAACAGGTAATGACAATATATCTCAATTCTAGCTAAATACTAACCAATCTATCCAGAGACATTTCATCGAACATGTAACTACATTTTTATAGTATAGTGAGCACAACTCATCTCAAACTACTTCACTTTCTCTAGATGGATTTCTTACCAGAATATTGGTATAGAGGTACAGCTATAACACAGTTTGTACCCAAATCTGCAATTCAAGATACTTACGTTTATCGGTAACAAAGATGGGATATGGACATCGTTATTGCGAGGTGTTTGACTTACTCGGAAGAGATTGGAGAACGTAGTTCAATCGTGAGTGCACTATGGTACTGAGTTGGAGAAGCCAATTTGGTTGATTCGGAGAAACATAATTTTTCAAGGGAGGGTTTCATGGTTTGACTAATCTGGGTAACATACAAGAGAAATGGCCAACCATAGAAGTTACACGCGAACTAAAAAACAGTTCCAAGCAAGCAAATCACATTGCAATCTATTGTAATGGAAATCTCGGAGTTCTGATAATACAAAAGAGTGTACGGAATTCGGATGTTAGAGAATTATTCTCCACCAAAATAGCTAGTTCAAGGATCAAACGGAAGAAGATAGAATAACATCTCAGAGATTAATCTTTTGACGATATTTAAACGGTAACCGATGGTCAACTAGGGTTCAGGGATTTGGTAACATAAGAAAAAGTTGATTAACAGTTTCATAACGGTCTTAGTTAGTCTACGACCCTAATGCAACAACAACATGTTTTACGACCCAGATCCTAATTAGGCAGTAAAGACGCGACCTTTTTACAAAATAACTCATATAAAAATCCACATCTATTACAACCCCTTCTTCTCCATAGTGTAATTCATGATCACCCTCGCTTTAAATTAAGAGAAAACATAAGACTATGAGATTATAATGATGAAAATCGAATGAGAAACAAATATGAAAATTAGTTCTAGGAAACAAATAAGAAAATTTGATACAAAGAGAGAAGAAAGATGGTGATTTTACCGGTGATTAAACTTTCGACTAAGAAAATCATAATTAAAAATTGAAACCCTTGAAAAACAAAGGCAGCACTGCAGAAAAATAAAAGAGAACAGAAGAAGAAAGAAAAGAAAAAACACCATCCCCAAGGAATAGACGTTTGGATTTATCCCTCAAACGAATTTTGGTGGTTGTCCCTGATTGGGGCATGATTACAAAACCCAGAATGATGAATAAGTTATAACTTTTCCCCTAATTTTAACGAAAGTGAAACAAATTGGTATTACTTTTGAACACCGTGAGTCAGTCCCAGCCGTCTAAGCAAATACTCCATCCGGAGCTTCTCCACCGCCGGATGATGGTCCCCGTTCAATGTCGTTTGTCTGATAGCCCTAGATATCATGGAGACAAACCTCATACCTTTTTATAACAATGATGTAACTTAATAAGGCACTTCTATACACTTTCCTTCGTCAAATTCTTGTTGTACAAGCAATCTCTTTGTACAAATATTTGTGTATCTTTTGTAATCTTTACAGTTATAAATACATGTGTTTTACCATGTGTTTCCCATTCAAGGAGAGCACACAAATTTTAAGTCTCAACTTGGTATCACCGGTTTCCAAGGGCCTGTTTTTTTTCCTTCAATTCTTTTGATTCTATTTTACTTTTTCCATCACATGACTATTTTAGATGAGTCTTCTGATGGTGACAAGTCGAATTTCTAGTCTTATTCTTCATGGACAGATATCCCTTTTGCTAGACTTCATGGAGCTATTTCGGAAAAGCTCACACGTCACAATTTTCTTTTTTGGAATGCTCAATTTTTGCCCTGTTTACAAGGTTATGCTCTTAAGGGTTTTATAAATGGTTCTATTACCTGTCTACCCGTTTAGAACAAGAATGGTTCTCCAAACCTAATTTTCTTTCTTGGAATCATACTGACAAGTTATTACTTAGATGGATTTTACCATCACTCACATCACCAATTTTAACAAAGGTAAAATCCTGTCAAACGTCTCCAGAGATTTGGATCAAACTTACTGAATTTTATGCATCTAAAACTGATGATACTGTTATTCATTTGATGTGTTCTCTAAGGACAGTTTATCTACGACTAATTATATTCAAATTTTTTCATAATATTGTCAATTCCCTCACCGCTAGTGGTCATGAAATTTCATATACAAAATTTTGTCAATATATACTCAGAGGTCTTGATTCGGCATATGAGAGTATTTTCGGTTCTCTTATTACAAGTATGAGTTTGATAACCACTTATCAGTTTAAATCGACGCATTTGGCTTATGATCTTCGTGTTTATGCACAAACTAAATCTCTCCATGCTCTTCATCAAGCCAACCTTGTCAAGACTGCCCGTACCCCTGATGTTCCTATTACGAAGAATGGAACTCCAACAAATATCTATCAAATTTATGAGCAACCTTATCATAATGCTCGCAATTGTTGGAGGAGATTTGATCCGATTTACTTTCCTCCACGACATCCCCCACCAAGGAATATTTACCCCCACTGGAAATCGTGTTGCATATATGGACACTCACACCCTTGTTCAAACCTATAATTGGCTACTTGACAGTGGTACGACCAATCAGATGACACATACCTTGGGTAATATTCAGACTCGGTTGAATACCCCATCCCCGATTAGTTTAAAACTGCTCGTGGTGCACATCTGTCTTTATCCTGTACCGACATTGTTGTTTTACAAACTCCCACCCATAAGTTTGTACATTCTAATATTTTTTATGTTCCACTCTTATCTTACAATCGTCTCTCAATTTTGTCGTGATAATGATGTGGTTTTTTTAATTTTGTGGCGATTTTTTACCTGTTAAGGATCGAATTACGAGAGAGGTAGCACTTCGGGGACAACTTCGTGATGGTTTATACACTCTTCAAAATGTCACTCCTAAAGTTCTTGTTGGTGAACATGCTTTTATTCAAACCCTACATCAACGTGTGGGTCATTTAATCCTTCGTGTTGTATAATCGGTTGTTCGTCGTTGCCTTTCGGTTTCCAATTCTAAATTTAGTTTTGTTCCTCATGTTTAGAGAGGAGTCATAAATTCTTGTTTCAGTCTAGCACTATGGTCTATGATCATCCGTAATATTTGATTATGTCCGACGTTTGGGGCCTGCTCCTATTTGATCCGAATCATAGTTATGTTTTATTTATTGATGCGTTTAGTCGACTCACATAGATATTCCCTACGCATGATGTTAAATCTGATGTGGTGAGTATCCAAACTCACTAAAATTTTATAATCTAATGCCAATCATCGTCGTTCCTCCTTCCCTCATACTTCCGCATAAACTGGATTAGTAGAACGTAGACATCGTCATGTCGTTGAAGATGGTCTTACTTTACTGTCTCAAGCATCCATTACCTTACCTTTTTGGTATTATGCATTCTTTACAGCCACTTTTCGTATGAACAAATTGTCCTCAGCTATGACCGGTATACAATCTCCTTATGAATTGCTCTTTATTCGCGTGCCTAATTATTTTTCTTTACGCACATTTGGTTGTCTTTGTTTTCATCATCTTCGGCCCTATGGACGCACAAAAATGGATTCACATTCCTCCTCTTGTGTTTTCTTAGGTTGTAGTTGAAAAGACGAGGGTACCCAAATATACCTCAATCTAAAACTTTTCCACCTATAAGTATGTTGATGGTGGTTTTTAGCTTAGGGTTAAAATCGTAAAACCTTGTATCGGATGTGACGTCACTCTGTAAGGAAGCGGAGACATGAGTGTCAACCTCTTCACTAGCATATTTATTGAGTCGTTCAATATATTTACATGAAATTTATCTAGACTAGCGCATGTAACAACAATCCTAGATGCCATGTAAATTTCGGCGCCTTACTTATATTACTTATTAATATAAGACTCACTGAGTGCCTTTCCTGTGCTATGTTCCCCGGCAGAACCCTTAATATCGGTATGGCATTTGTGTTCACTCGCAGCAGAGTAGCACGGATCTCCAAGTACCAAAGTTAAGTCCCTTGCACAAAATATTCAGTCAGAAAGCGCACTGCACTCTGTAAATAAGGAATTTTGAGTCAGCACATAGAATTCAATCAATTTTGTGATAACTCACAAAACTCATGAACCTGACTAGTTTACAAAGTTAGGGTTTTTGGGCCCTGCGCAGTATATTAGACCCCGTCGGTCGAGACTATGCTTAAACAACTAAGCAATTAATCTGTTGTGGATTAGTAGGAGCAGGGTCCTACCCAAAATCAGAGTACAAAGAATGACGGAGCCGCGGGGTAGGAGCAACAATAAAAGGGAGCGTGGCCACTTCACAGGCTAGCCAGTGCCGCTTGGCAACGCCCAATGCTACTCAACCGGTCCTTATTCCTTTATTGACCAATCAGGTCGCATTAAACCTGCCACGCGCACCAAAACGATAGCCATGCCCATGCTTGGCCGGCCCCCTACTTTCAGTGACCAATCAGGTTGCTCTAAACCTTCCACAGCCTAAAAAGAGGTGGAAATTGTGTCAAGAGGTCGTCATCCTAAGTTGGCTTTCCAAAACCGTGCCAACATGCCAACGGCATGCCAAACGCCCAATCCAAACGCGTCACTTACCGCGACAGCATGCCAAAACTTTCCAACCCACTCTCCGTGCGTGACCAGCTTCACAACGGACTTTAATTTGGATAGCCTAAACCCTAGGCGTGGCCATGCTCTAGTGGCGGTGGAAGAAACCCTAATTTCTAATCGTGGCGCAAAACTATGTCACCTCGGTCTCGTAACATGCCACAAGCCGTACGGACTTAGGAAACCCTAAAAAAGCGCCACACCATAGCCACCCGTGGAAATATTTGATCTTGTGGCCGTTTCTACATGGTGGCCTGCCTATGGCTCCTCCGGCATGACTCTGGCATCCTTTGTATAAAATACTATGACATGGACTCCTATCGCATGCTACATCCATATATGCTAATTAGGGTTTCGACATGCCAAACCCTAATTTAGGAAAAGTTATCGCGCCAACCGAGCCAAAAAATGTTCCACAGAACATTGGGATCAATGTGGCCATTGAAACTGATGTTGCCACATCACGTCTGAGTCTAATACCAACATTCTAGTGGCCATGGCTACGGTAGGCGCCACTTGCACCATCAGGCTGCTGGCATGCACAAACTATGCAAGTCATTCCACCGAACTATGCCAGCCATGCCTCAATGTCGCTGGCATGCACTAAAGGCGTCATTGTGCCACTATCAGGCGCCATCAGAAGGTAGCCATAATCAACGACTAACCTTCCTCATGAGATGCAATCTCATCCATCCAAGTTTGCCACTGAACTGACAGACTTGTGGAAACTTTTAGGCGACCAGCCACCTAAGTCTAGTGGCCATAGTTACGCCAGGCGCCACTTGCACCATCGTGCCACTGGCATGCACAAACTATGCCATCCATTCCACCGTGCCACTGGCATTCACGAACTATGTCACTACTCAATCGTTTTCCACTTCCTACGAGGCCATGGTACGTTTTATTACGACTTGTATAAATAGGTTTCACCTATTTCCACCAGACAACAAGTTTTGGTCGGAGAACAACATAGTATCCAGAAATCACCTGGTAGCTTTCCATTCTTTTAGACAGTTCTACTTTCTAATACAAGTCATAAGCAACGATTCTGGTCTCAACACTTTCTTCGCTTCCCTCCCTATGACCAACCCTTTTCCTTCATTTTGTGACCGAAGCAAGCCTGGAACGACCATTTCTTGGTTTAGGCCAAGATTGTACAGATTGATCTCTCGAATAAAAAGTACTCACGTGCAGTACATTGTTTAGAGTTTAGACTCGTTTCTTATCCACACACACGAATTTATCAAAACCAGCAGAAACCGTTTTCACCATCAAACACTTGGCGACCGCAGTGGGAGATTAATCTCTCGGTTACAATATCAATTTCCAATTTCCAATTTCAACCCCGGTCTCAAGATGGTAGAACTCAGGTCCGGATCAGCAACAAACCCTGAAAGCATGAGCGCTGAAATCATCCTCGGTAGCGCTCCTTCCAGTGGCGTTAATACGCCACCTGCCAACACCAGCGACATGGAAAATGTTCCTTCAGGCGTTACGCCTCCGATCACCAGATCCAGAGCCGCTACTGCTACCCCCAACGTTTCTTCAAGTATGACACCTCCAACCGTTACCAGAGCCGCTGCTACTCCACTATCAGGGTGAGAGACTAGAGGAGCCAGATGAAGCCGATCCTATATTACCATCGCTGATTTATGGAAAGACGAGAAGTTCTTGCTAGAGCTCAGACGTACATGGCTTCGACTCAGAATGGGGTGCTTGTTTTCCTCAAGACACTAACGGAGCAGCTACCACAGGAATCACGCCAACCAGAGCCAATGAGGAACACCTTCAATACCCCTGGCCCCGATACCTCAGCAGGGCGTACTTTTACAGATGAAGAGACTCGTTCAGGAGCTCCAACAGAGAGGAATCAACCATCCAATTTCGTCACACGAGAAGATTTGGAACGACTCCTTCGAAACCGAGACAAAAGCGATTCTGCAGGCATGCATCATCATCAAACCCCGTACCCTCCTGAAGTACAAAGAATCCCTCTTCTGAGGGGGTACTCTTCCCCTCAATTCTCCCTTTATGACGGCACCAGTAATGCGCATGAACATATCTCTCGATTTTTGGAATCCTTGGGAGAGCACGAATATAAGCATGTTCTCCGTTTGAGAGATTTTTCGAAGTCACTAACCGGAAGAGCATACACATGGTAAAACAGCATTGCACCAAACAACATCTACAACTGGTGTGACATGGTTACAGCTTTCTACAAGAAGTACTTCTTTGTGTCTGAGAAAATTACCTTCTCAGATTTAGGAAGGATGTTCCAACGAAACAATGAACATCCAAATGATTTTTTCAAAAGGTTCAGAATTCAAGCGCTGGATTGTCACGACCCAAACATGACCGAACAACAATTGGTGGATTCTTGCATCAATGGCATGGTTCCCATCTACCGCGCCTTACTAGAGAATATGCGATTCCAGACATTCTCTGAACTTCATGAGGCTGCTAAATGGTCGGCCACAACAACACCAGCATTGTTGGAAAGAACCAGGCCAGCCAAAGGTGAAGACACACGCGAAACTCGAGGAAATTTACGCCTCATCAACAAGCAATATAACACTGGCCCCTCTATGAGCGTGGTAAAGGAAGGAGGAAAAAGGAAAGCTCCAGCGGCAGAACAACAATCCAAGCGCGTGGCGCCAACACGTCAGGAAGCTCCACCGCGGAAGACTGCATCCAGAGCTCCTGCACGACACCAAGAAGCCAGAGAAAATACCTTAGATTTCCCGTTCCCAATCGAGGAAGTAATCGAACTCCTAGAGGCATGGATCCAAGATGACTCCATCAAACTTCCTCATATAAGGAGCCTACCAACCGAGGAGGAAATGTGAAATCCCAAGTATTGTCGCTACCACAGGTTTGTCCATCACCCGACCAGTGACTGCAATAGATTAAAGCATATCTTTAAAGAAAAGATGGAGGCAGGGGAACTTCAACTGGGCAACGAGGGCGTTCACAGAGATCCACTTCCAGTCAGGAGTTGCATGCTCTCTGGGGACTTTGTTCACGAAATCGTGCAATCCATCATGCAGTATGTGTGCGAAATCCTCTATTTCTCCAAGGTACAACGTCAAGATATATTTGCAGCCCTTAATCATGTTGTATCGGGCAAGCGACTTTTTCCTATACAGAGGCCACGCCAGAATCCCAAGCTCTCTCAGGAAGCTGTGCTGGAAAGTGCAACTGGGAACTGCTCACCACAGCTTGCTTGAAGAATACCGAGTTTGATAGCACGTTGATCGATGCAGCCTCTGACATCAACATCGTTACCATCAAAACCCTAAGAGCCGCAGGAATTTCAAAACAGGAGGCTACCCACTCCCCAATCGTGGTCAAGAATTCGGAAGGGGAAGCAATGAATGCATACGGCTACATTAACCTAGAAATCAAGGTGGGAGATGCTCTAACACGCGGAAAATTCCACATTGTCAAAGAATGCGTAGAATATGACATGATTCTGGGACGCTCGTGGGTACATGGAAATAAAGCAAAGTTAGGAGTGTCCCCTTTGCCGATATCCATACCTGAAAGAATCTCCAACAAGCCATCCAGTCCTGGAGATTATCGCTTGCCGTATCAACAACTTTCCAATGTAACCCAATTACCTGGAGAGAACCCGCTGACGTTCGTTCGCAGACCGTTTCTGCAATCAGCCACTTCTCCTCTCGTCCGGACTTGGGGACTCGATCCGATCCTTAACCCGGGCACCACTAAGAGATGTAAATGGGTTTCCGGGCCTTTCAAGTGTTTTGTCAAAAATATAGAGGATGTCCTAGCTGAGAATAATGGATCCGGAGATCAAGCAACCACGTAGCCTCAAAACCCCTTCCAGGTCGGAGATATGGTGGTGAAAATTTCCGCTCATCCTCCTTCGCCCGAGAACGCGGACGAACCCTACCTAGTAGCAGAAGTCATTTCAGGAGGCTACTGCAAGCTCATCAATGCCGACAAGTTGGAAGGTGTAATAATACATGCCCGCTGGATCAAACCCTTTAAAACTTGAAAGTGTTACACCGCCTCTTGCCTCAAAATTCTCCTTAGTATTTCTTTCAGCAATTTCCCTTTCATTCAATATTTGTAATTCCTCCCAAAGTGATTGCATTGCTTGCATTCATGGCTAGGGTTTCAATTTTAATTAAAAACATCTTCCCTTCAAAAATAAGCTTTCCTAGATTATTTCAAGAGAAAAACACCAATTAAATCCAAACCCTCACAAAAACCATTGTCCACCAAATCTAAACCAGAAAAGTCAAACCCTACAAGAAATACCTTATTCAGAAACACCGAGGAAGAGAATATGCAAGAAAGATAATCATCAAGTGGCGGAACAAATATCTTCTTCAAGGATATCTAGCTTCAAGTCTCAGCTGACGCTCCTCTGTTTCTCGTAGCGTGCGATAACTGTGCTACTACAAGGGGGAGCCAAGAAACAGGTCGGTCAAACCTTTAACCATTATTATTATTTCCCCTGTTTTGGGTCGTTATGGATGGTGCCGGCACTCAGAGGTGTTAGCTGCGAAAAAAACATGATGGCCAACACGTGTGGCAATTCCATCAACGCTATTTACGTATGATGTCTTTCCATTTGCTGGATGGTCTAGGAGAATCGAGGAACTTATTTTTGCAAGAGGGGTTTCAGATTCTTTTCAGATTAAAATATTTTGTTCATTCATTCAAGACGTGAGACTACAAAAGCTGAATGAAAGAATATTATTTGGCGAAGCCCTAGCTCCGGCATATAAACGGGAAAATAAAAATAAATCCCTGAAAGCATCAAAAGCGGCTACACGCCAAGAAGAAATAGCAAAAGTGAAAGAAAAAAAACTAGTCGTCAATGACAAGCAATGACGCCTGCATCAGAGATTTTTCAAACACTTGCCCCAGCACCCTCTCTGACAGCAAACATTCCATCCAGAAGCCGCTTCAGCAGCAACTTCAGCATCCCATCCAGAAGTCATTTCAGCAGCAGCTTTAGCATCCCATCTAGAAGCCATTTCAGCAGCAGCTTCAACATCCCATCCAGAAGCCGATCCAGCAGCAGCTTCAGCATCCCATCCAGAATTTGTTTCAGTAGCGGTCCCGACATATTTTTCCACAGCTTCTCCAACGGATTCAACATATGCTTCCACCGCCTCCCCATCTGCCTTGACAACATCCTCAGCAGACGCTCTGACTTCCCTAACAACAGTTTCGACATCCACTTCAGAAGCTGTTTCAGTCTCGCAAACCGCGTCGGCATATTCCTCAGGAACTTTTCCAACAACCTCTTGAGGATGCTCCGACTCGTCCACATCAGGATCAAGGATTACGATACCATTATGGACGAGGTAATTAAACTGGCTCTCACCTAGAAGTTTCCTGGATTCAGTCCTTCGCCATTTCACTCGAGAGGAAAATCGCTCAGCCCTGGCACTGGTTTTCGGAGAAACTTCATCACATTGAGACTTCCCGACACGCTGGGATGCTTCATCATGTCTCCACTTCTCCTCCATGTCCATCGAAGCCATGAAAGCCTGAACACATACCCGCACGATGCGTTGATGGGTGAGGGACATGACTTGTATAATCTCGTCAGCCTCATGGGACAAAGAATCTATTTTGTCTAATACCTCCTCATGTGAAGAAAACTTCGGTTTGTCGACTTCAAAAAATTTCTCCGAAGAGTCAGGTACGGTCATCGCCGGAAGATCCTATTATATGCTACCAAAAAAAAAAATTACACTATGTATGCATCGGCAATCTACATGATGAAGAAGACAAAATGGAGAACTAGGAGAAGAGACACGAGACGGTACCTGTGAAGAGGATGGACGCAATTCTATGATGATCTATATGAACGAAAGGTTCAAGATCGACTCTTATATTGACCAGATTGATGAAGCCTGAGAAAAAAAAACCTCTTACCATCCGTGTATTAAGGATCTGAACGCGGGATAATAAATGGATCAGATACCTGTCTATACGGGATAATTAGGGTTTGGCATCCAGGTCAGCAGCCATCCCTGCCATTTCGTGACCTAGCCAGCGCCATCTTTTCGCACCACATCCATCCAAAGTCCAGCATCATCTTTCTGCTTCACAGCCAGCCAAAGTCCAGCGCCATCTTCTCCGCTCCACATCCATCCAAAGCAGCGCCATCCTCTCCATTCGAAACGGCGGCATGGCTCCAGCACTCCGTAGGCAAAGCAGTGTCATCCACCGTCTCTTATCCAGCCATCGCCCTTCCATGGACCAAGTTGCAGTGCTACCTCTGCCGATCAGTAGCCAAAGTTGATGCGCTGACGCCAACACCCTATGGCCGAGCCAAAGTTATGCAAATCCGGCAATGCAAGGATCACATATTCTTCATGCCTTCTGACAAAGGTTAGCCAAATTTTCCTGACAATATCTTCATGACTTGCCGTTTTGATTTTATCCTTGTCTGTCACCATCTCATGCTTACCCCGCAACAATGCCACTTTCACGGGCTAAGCAGGGGACTTAATTATGATGGTGGTTTTTATCTTAGGGTTAAAATCGTAAAACCTTGCATCTAATGTGACGTCACTCTGTAAGGCAGCGGAGCCATGAGTGTCAACCTCTTCACTAACATATTTATTGAGTCGTTCAATATATTTACATGAAATTTATCCAGACTGAAGCATGTAGCAACAATCCATGCTCTGTAAATTTCGGCGCCTTGCCTATATTACTTATTAATATAAGACTCACCGAGTACCTTTTCTGTGCTATGTTCCCCGGCAGAACCCTTAATATCGGTATGGCATGACGGATTTGTGTTCACTCGCAGCAGAGTAGCATGGATCTCAAAGTACCAAAGTTAAGGCACTTGCACAAAATATTCAGTCAGAAAGCGCACTGCACTCTGTAAATAAGGAATTTTGTGCTAGCACATATAATTCAATGAATTTTGTGATAACTCACAAAACTCATGAACCTGACTAATTTACAAAGTTAGGGTTTTTGCGCCCTGCGCAGTATATTAGACCCCGTCGGTAGAGACTATGCTTAAACAACTAAGAAATTAATCCGTTGTGGATTAGTAGAAGCAAGGTCCTACCCAAAATTAGAATACAAAGAATAACGGAGCCGGGGTAGGAGCATCAATAAAAGGGAGCGTGGCCACGCCATAGGCTATCCAGCGCCGCTTGTCCACCCCCCATGCTACTCAACCGGCCCTTATTCCTTTATCAACCAATCATGTCGCATTAAACACACCAAAACGGTAGCCACTCCCATGCTTGGCCAGCCCCCTACTTTCAGTGACCAATCAGGTTGCTCTAAATCTTCCACGGCCTAAAAAGAGGTGGAAATCGTGTCAAGAGGTCGCCATACTAAGTTGGCTTTCCAAAACCATGCCAAACATGCCAAAAAAAGCATGCCAGACGCACATGCCAAATGGCATGCCAAACGCGCCACTTACCGCGACAGCATGCCAAAACTTGCCAACCCACTCTCCGTGCGTGACCAGCTTCACAATGGACTTCAATTTGGATAGCCGAAACCCTAGGCGCGTCCATGCTCTAGTGGCGGTGGAAGAAACCCTAATTTCTAATCGTGGCGCAAAACTATGCCACCTCGGACCCATAACATGCCACAAGCCGTACAGACTTAGGAAACCCTAAAAAAGGCGCCACACCATAGTCACTCGTGGAAATATTTGATCATGTGGACGTTTCTACATGGTGGCCTGCCGATGGCTCCTCCGGCATGACTCTGGCATCGTTTGTATAAAATACCATGCCATGTCCTCCTACCGCATGCTACATGCCATATATGCTAATTAGGGTTTCGACATGCCAAACCCTAATTTAGGCAAAGTTGTCGCGCCAACCGAGCCAAAAAATGTTCCACAGAACATGGGGATCAATGTGGCCATTGAAACTGATGTTGCCACACCACGTCTGAGTCTAACACCCAACATGACAAAATTTCAGTGTTCGTGGCTACGCCAGGCGACATTTGCACCATCGTGCCGCTGGCATGCACAAACTATGCAAGCCATTCCACCGTGCCACTGGCATGCACGAACTATGCCAGCCATTCCGCAATGCCGCTGGCATGCACTAAAGGCGCCATTGTGCCATTATCAGGCGCCAACAGAAGGTAGCCATAATCAACGGCTACCCTTCTTCATGAGATGCAATCTCAACCATCCAAGTTTGCCACCAACTGACAGACTTGCGGTAACTTTTAGGCGACCATCCACCTAAATCTAGTGGCCATAGCTACACCAGGCGCCACTTGCACCATCGTGCCGCTGGCATGCACAAACTATGCCATCCATTCCATCGTGCCACTGACATGCACGAACTATGCCAGCCATGCCACAATTCCGCTGGCATGCACTAAAGGCGCCATTGTGCCACTATCAGGCGCCAACAGAAGGTAGCCATAATCAACGTCTACCCTTCCTCATGAGATTCAATCTCAGCCATCCAAGTTTGCCATCAAGCTGGCAGGCTTGTGGCAAGTTTTGGGAGACCATCCACCTAAATCTAGTGGCCATGGCTACGCCAGGCGCCACTTGCACCACCGTGCCACTGGCATGCACGATCCATGCTAGCCATGCCGCACTGCCACTGGAATACACCAAAACGCCACTATGCCATTATCAGGCGCCAACACAAGGTAGCCATAATCAATAGATACCCTTCCTCATGAGATGTGATCTCAGCTATCAAAGTTTGCCACCGAACTGACAGACTTGTGGCGAGTTTTAGGAGACCAGACAAGACGAGCCTAATAGCATCACATGCTATTTTCCTACGGAAAGCCTCTTGATTTTAACTTGCCACACGTATCAAAGTGCTACATGTTTTCCACGAAAACACTCGAGACATCAAACATGTCACAAACTGGGGGATAATCATCAGGGTATTGGTCTGGCGGTTTACAGCGTGCGGCGTGTAATACGCCTGTTACAAGAAAGGGTCATAAATTGGGGCGGTTAGTAATGGCAAGAAGTAGTGGTGTAAACGGATCCTTCATTATGGAAGCATAACTCCTGACGTTACACGTTACTCCACTCTTCCACCACTCAATTGTTTTTCACTTCCTACGAGGCCAGGGTACGTTTTATTACGACTTGTATAAATAGGTTTCACCTATTTCCACCAGACAACAAGTTTTAGTCGGAGAACAATGTAGTATCCAGAAATCACCTGGTATCTTTCCATTCTGCTAGCCAGTTCTACTTTCTGATACAAGTCATAAGCAACCACACCTTCAAGATCAACGATTCTGGTCTCAACACTTTCTTCACTTACCTCCCTAAGACCAACCCTTCTCATTCATTTTGTGACCAAAGCAAGCCTGGAACGGCCATTTCTTGGTTTAAGACATGATTGTATAGATTGATCTCTCGAATCAAAAGTACTCATGTGTAGTACATTGTTTAGGGTTTAGACTCGTTTCTCATCCACACACACGAATTTACCAAAACCAGCAGAAACCGTTTTCACCCTCAAACAAAGTCCTTTCTCCGAAAGTGATTGTCTATGGACTGAGTCGATACAATACAACTAATCGGTTTACACTTCGTGTGATCTTCTTTGGATACGAGATCGAGACAATACGACAACAAGATAACTTGTGTGATTGACTATGGCTACAAGATCGAGATAATACAACAAGGAAGTATGTTTACTTGATAATAGGTTCGGACTTAACCAAACACAATAGGATTTCTATCGAGTAAATAGGAATTAACGTTTGTGTATTTTACTTCTAATTATAATAAAACAATTATAATTGCGGAAATAGAAAAGTAAAAGACACAACAAGATTTTGTTAACGAGGAAAGTGCAAATGCATAAATACCCCGGGACCTTGTCCAGAATTGAATACTCTCAGGATTAAGCCGTTATACAAAATCTAAACCAACTTCGTATAGTTGAGACCAAGCAACTAAACGTATAGTCACCTAGTTCCGTATGTATCCTTGCGCCTCCAACTTGCAATAAGTCACGCACTTGGATCAATTCCTTTGGTTCGTATCCATATAGTAAAGGAACAGCAAATCTGTTCGGTAACAACTCTTTTCAAACAAGTGATATGAGTTTGAAAAAAGGATCTTCAGTTTATCCCAATAAACTCATTTTTCAGGTTCTTAGATCTATCCAATAACAACTATTAAAGTAATTGTCAAGACTTTGCAATCAATACTTCGATTCAGAAAGAAACTTATTGATGCCGATCTACTCAACTAATCAATCAAGTTTATCACAAAGATAAACGGATTATAGTTGGATCCCCAGTCGATCAAGTTTTGTGCACACCAAAGATTATAAACCCAAATCAGAAATCTTCTTCGTCTTCAAATCTTCTTAGATCTTCAATAAATACCTGCACACAATCAACTTGAATCTCTTGTGATCAATCATACATAGAACAGAGTCTGTTAACGATGGATTATCACAAGACGTCTTTAGATCTACAAACATTCTAAAGATCCTCATCGAAACTTTTCCTGAGTTTACATGATTCCTGCACACAATCAACTTGAATCTCTTGCAGAAATCTTTGCATGGTAATCTGTATCATACATGATTCTTTGTTCCAGAAATCTCTATGATTACCGAATCTTTATGTACCAATAGTTTTCAAAAACTTGTTCATCGATTATGGAAATCAAATATTCTTCCTTTATATGGAAAAATCGGAATTTATCAATATTAAGGTTTTTAAGGAAATACATTCATGTGAATATTTTCGTAAACCTTGCAAGTTTTAAACTATTTTGCAATATACATTGTACTCATCAAACATATGTGTTAGAACTTCATGAGTCAGTGTATTTCTCACGAGATACTAGGTATCAGTTTGACACAGATTATTCTTTATAGAAGTAATGATGAATCTCCCCTTATCTATTCACTTAAGAACCTTATTCCTTTTGGTGGACAACCCAAACTTATCATAAAAATGACTATCATCAAAATATTTAGGTATTACCTTAAGAAGATGTATTGATGATCTGGAGAAATTTTCATACTTCTTTCTGTTTTGCTCCATAGCCTTCTTTGGGATCCACCTCCAAGTTTTACAGTCTCCAAGCCTTCTTTCTTTCTGTGATGAATAATTTTTCCTAAGTTTTTCAAACTAAGATGATCAGTCTTATGTAAGATGTTTCTTGAAGAAGATCTCAAATTACATTCTTGGCTAGAATTGGTTTTGTCAGAGTTTGAACAAGAAAATCGTTGATATTATTTAACAACATATCCTTTGATTCCACAATGATAGATCGTCTTTGATGATTTCTATGACGATGTTAAAGACTCTGATGTGAGTTGTTCATCTTGGTTTTTTCAGAGAATAAAAGTGCACTTCTAGAAGATGAAACTTTCTTTCGAGAGCTTTTAATGTCATTTTTCTTTCCTTTTGAGAGAAGGATTAGATCATAATTATTGGATTCTCT
Source organism: Papaver somniferum (assembly GCF_003573695.1). Taxonomy (NCBI): domain Eukaryota; kingdom Viridiplantae; phylum Streptophyta; class Magnoliopsida; order Ranunculales; family Papaveraceae; genus Papaver; species Papaver somniferum. The sequence goes on from NC_039360.1 coordinate 201,932,580, forward strand.
GATATTAAAGACTGCATTTCATCTTTAAGACAATTGACATGATATGTGACTGTCTTTAGCTCAGAGTCATATGAGATTTTTAAGGCATTGTATTCATCTGCAACTGTTTTTCTCAAGATCTCAGTCTTTTTTTCTTGATCAATAATTTTCCTTAGCTTTGCTTATAAGGATTGAATCCTTGAGGAAGACATGATCTTGAGAGAATCTAACTCATTTTTAAGAGAGGTTAGATCAAGGATGAGTTGATCATTTTCAGCTTTCATGTGACATAATTCTTCAAGGAGCTTTCCTTCCCTTTTTATTGCAACAGTGAGTTTTGTTGTACATGAGAGGAATTCTTTACTTAGTTCATTCAGCTAAGAAGTTTTTATATTCACATAATCAACATCTTCTTTATCCTTATGAAGTGATTCAGAATCTGAATCATTGATTGTGAGTACATGACTTAGCTTAACTTCTTCTTGAGAATATAAGGACATATTTTCAGAAGAGCAAGTTGAACTTGTAGAAGATGCTCCTTCTTAAAATTTTCTGAAATTAAACCCATAGAGAGTTTTACCCAAATCTTGTAGTACGTTAGCTGAGTTCTTCATAAGTTTAGATTTGCTTTTCTTATTTTGACTCATTTCTTATAGGTTGGATCACACCAAACACAGATTATTAGATCTTTTCGTGTTTGCCTACTCTGATACAAATTGAAAAGATGAGGGTACCCAAAATATACCTCAATCTAAAACTTTTCCACCTATAAGTCCTTTCTTCGAAAGTGATTGTCTATAGACTGAGTCGACACAATACATCGAAATGGTTCACACTTTGTGTACGAGATCGAGACAATACGACAACACGATAACTTGCGTGATTGACTATGGATACAAGATCGAGACAATACAACAACGAAGTATGCTTACTTGATAATATGTTCGGACTTAACCAAATACTATAGGATTTCTTTCAAGTAATTAGGAATTAACGTTTGTGTATTTTACTTCTAATTATAATAAATCAATTATAATTGCGGAAATAGAAAAGTAAAAGACACATCAAGATTTTGTTAACGATGAAACCGCAAATGCAGAAAAACTCTGGGACCTTGTCCATAATTGAATACTCTCATAATTAAGCCACTATACAAAATCTAAACCAACTTCGTATAGTTGGGACCAAGTAACTAAACCTATAGTTCACCTAGTTTCTTCATTATCCATGCGCCTCCAACTTGCAATAAGTCACGCACTTGGAACAATTCCTTTGGTTCGTATTCCAAACAGTAAAACAAATCTTTTCGGTAACAACTCTTTTCAAACAACGTGATATGAGTTTGACAAAAGGCTCTTCCGTTTAACCAATAAACTCCTTTGTCGGGTTCTTAGATCAATATATTTAACAAGTACCAAAGTAATTGTTTAGACTATGCAATCAATACAATGAATCACAAAGAAATATATTGATGCCGATCTACGCAACTAATCAATCCAATCTATCAAAAGATAAACTGATTATAGTTGGATCCCCAACCGATCAGTTTTTGTGCACATCAAAGATTATGAACTCAAATAAGAAATCTTCTTTGTCTTCAGACTCTTAATCCAAAGTTTTGTTCAATTACCAAAGTAATCATTAATATTTTGCGATCAACACTCTTAATCCAAATAATTTTGTTGATGCCGGTCTACTCAATTAATCATTCCAATTCAATCACAAGGATAAAACCGATTATTAATTGGATCCTCTTTTTACCGAAACAAGTATTGTGCACACCAAAGATTATGAACCCACAAATCAGAAATCTTCAATATCTTCTTCGTCTTCAAATCTTCTTAGATCTTCAATAAACACCTACACACAAATAAATTGAATCTCTTATGATCAATCACACACAGAACGGAGTCTGTTAACGATGGATTTTCATAAGACGTCTTTAGATATACTAACAATCTAAAGATCCCCGTCGATACTTTGATCTAGTTTGAGTGAATCTTATATCAGAAGAGAAGATTCTCAAGCATAAACAAACTAGGTGCAATCAAAGTTCAATAACCGTTAGTCAATCAGATCAATCGAAAACTAATAATAAACTGCAATTATCTAGTTTCTCACCAACAGTACTTGTAGAGCTTCCCAATCCCAAAGAAGTCTGTAAAACGAGCGGTCATAAGAGATTTCGCCTAATTAGGGTACTTTCCTCTCTGAATAGACGGCTCCACCAGTAAAAACACAACTAGGTAGTTTTGCTGGCTCTGAGGATTAGTTTGCTAGAAATGCAAACTTCAGTATTTATAGACAAGGAAGTTTGGACACCAAGGAATTTCCAAAACCGAATATTCTAAAAGATACGCAATAAGGGCAAAACGGTTTTCATAATTCCTGGAAATGCTTTATCCAAATATTGACTGAAATCTAAGTAGAAATCCCCAATTAGTAAATGCACATTACCAATTTTTATTTTTTAAAGATATGCATTTTAATTGTTGGAAATTAAAAGCATATAAATCTAAAAACCTTAATTAAAAGATTCTCAATTTATTTCGATCCGGGATTCTCCTATAGATATTAAGGAATATCTTTGAACAATAAAATATAAGAGTTACTGCACATGTTCAAAGTATGTCGATATCTTTACTTTGTAAATCCTTTTTCATATTTACAATCTTGGAACCGATTTGCCACACTTCCAAACAAGTTTAGAATTGGTTCATCTGACTTCCAATAATTATGTGATTGATTATCCTATCAAATCACCATTAATGGGTTTCACGGTTCTACCTCAACATAAAGTTTCGGTTCTATCTCCAAGTGGGTACTAGGATCGGTTACAGTAGTTACCATAAAATGGATAACTAATTACTAGGATCGGTTACCCCTTCTTATGGTAAAATTTGTGATCGGTTGACCAAGTTATAGGATCGGTTACACCAACTTACTAAAACTTATTAAACCTCTTACAAGGATCGATTACACTCTCGCTTGTGATCGGTCACGCCTCTTACTAAGATAGGTTACCCAATGGCTAGTATTTAATCACACCAATTTCAAGATATCGATCTTACCATCTTAGGTGATTACTTAAGATCGGTTTCACTAATAAAAGTCATACCAATACAAAAGTCAGACCTTGTGAATAGTTTTACCAAGATACATAAACAAGTTATGAGCGGTTTACTAAACACACATATTGGTAATTCAAAACATTTACAATGAATAACAATACCAATAAGCCTAGCGATTTCCCTTTCGATTCATAAAACAAGTTTATGAATTTACTTCCTTTAAACGAATGTAAAACATTGCTTCCTAGGACGAAATATTCACCCATACCCATACATAATCACAATATCTTTCATAAGATTATGTTGATGTCTTATATACGAAGTTCAAAAGATAAACGTTATACTTCGTATTGTAATTCCTTAATACTATGTCTAACTAGAGTATAATATTCACAGCTTCGCAGTTATGTTTTCAATATGCATGACTTGAAAGATACGTTAGGGAATCAAATAGTTCAAGTCAAATATTACTAACCTCAAGTGGAAGGACGATGTCGTCGTTGTAGTTCCTTATTTCTTCACATTCTTCAAGTATTCACGTAATACTTATAATGTCTCATATCCTAATACTTTCAAGCCAACCTATACGAAGTTGACTCTGGTAAATAATCAAGCGACTCTTTAAATGAGTTTTGGTTCACTAAAATATGACAACCAATCTTGACATACCAACGCTTGGTGGGCTCAACCGAGCTATGCTCTAACAGTAGTTCTCATCACAAAGGTTATAAATGTCTTCACTTACCCATTGGTCGTTTCTAATGGTCTTGTGACTTTTTCTTTGTTGAAAACAAGTTTCTATTTGGTTCTCCCCTTGCCAAGTACCTCATTCCCATCATATTTACATGTATTTTCTTCACCATCTTCCTCCAGTATTTTTCATATTGTTATTTCTCATTAGACTCAATTTCTTTTTTACCACATGAGAATTTTAAGGCTACACCAAGATGTCTTTCGGGTTAAAAAGCGTTTGAGCTTGTTAGAGCATTGCTCGGTCGAACTCGCATGTGTTGCTATCTCAAGCATGTTTGTCAATGTTGAGATCAAAACTATAAGTATTGATCTCAAGCATGATATGTTTCAATCATATTGAAAATTGCTTTGGCGAAAAATAGTGTAACAACTATATAACGTCCTCTAAGAATATTTCAATGATTGAAATGAGAGTTTAGATTACATAACCAATGGTGGAAATAAGCATTGTTGTGGAAACACATTTATGTATAAGTCCTATTCCTTGAACCAAAGTTTGCGAACTTTGTTGATCAAGAGAACCGGAAGAATGGCATGAGCCAAGTCCGCGAACTTCCGAAGTTCTCAAACCTGAGAATTTCTGCTGGAGTTGGCAAACTACTCGCGTGAAACTAAGTCCGCGAACTCAGTCCGCGAACCCAGTCTGCGAACCGGCGAAGTTCTCATACCCGAGAATTTCTGCTGGAGTTTGTAAACTCTGTCCGGTAACTTAAGTCCGGGAACCTAGTCTGCTAACTTGAGAAGGTTATATATCTGAAGATGATTTCTGAACTTAAACTTAAAAAGACTAAGGAATGCAGTTTGCAAACCGTGGCTATAAAAGTTCATGAACTGATTCAAGTGAATCAAATCATCTTTGTTTCAATTGCGTCTTGTGTAGTACATGAGATTTCCTTGCAATTGAACAACTCTCTAACTAGTTCATTTGAAATCATTTGAACTAGTTATGGTGAAGAAGAACGTGGTTGATATGGAATGCTCATATGGCTAACCATTTGGTTAACTATTGTTGAACCAACAAGTGCATACGTTTGGGTACGATTAACAAACCTAGAAGCGTGCATTGTCAAGTGTGTGTAACAAGCTAAGTTTTCGATCTAATGGTTGAGAAATATTAGCTTAAATATAAATCAGGTTTTCATCTAACAGTGGATATTGATTGCTTTGTTACCAAGGTAACCTAATTGCAAACCCTGATTTGAAAGACTATATAAGGGAAACTCTAGTATCTGTGCAAAACGAATCCCCACACCTCACGTGTGATACTAGTTTGCATACTAGAGTCGTTTCTCCTTTAACCTTTGGTTTTCTTCTTCTAAAACCAGGTTAACGACTTAAAGACTTCATTGGAATTGTGAAGCCAGACCGATACTACTTTTATCGTAGTTGTGTGATCTGATCTTGTATCTTCTATCGTACGAGTATAATCAGATCGATTGGCTTGAGATCGATATCTCCGATAGGCAAGCTATAAAAAGTAATCACAAACATCTTCATCTCATTGTTTGTGATTCAGCAACATCTTGTTTCGCTACCATGCGATTAAGATTGTTGTGAGGTGATTGATAACTCTAGGTTGTTCTTCTGGAATATAAGACCGGATTATCAATTGGTTCCTGTTCACCTTGATTATTATCAAAATACGGAACAAAACCTTTTAGGGTTTATCTGTGGGAGACAGATTGATCCTTTGGTATACTTGTCTGTGTGAGACTGATTTGTTTATTGTCAAGTCTTCGAATTTGGGTCGTAGCAACTCTTAGTTGTGGGTGAGATCAGCTAAGGAAATCAAGTGCACAGTATCATGCTGGGATCAGAGGCGTAGGGAGTACAACTGTACCTTGGATCAGTGGGAGACTGATTGGGGTTCAACTACAGTCCAGTCCAAAGTTAGCTTGGAGTAGGCTAGTGTCTGTAGCGGCTTAATACAGTATGTGTTCAATCTGGACTAGGTCCCCGGGTTTTTCTACATTTTCGGTTTCCTCGTTAACAAAATTTCTGGTGTCTGTGTTATTTAAATTTCCGCATTATATTGTTTTATCTTTATAATTGAAAAAATACAGGTTGTGCGTTAGATCATCAATTAGAGTAATCCAACCTTTGGTTGTTGATTGATCCTTGGATATTGGTGTTTGGTACCATCCAAGTTATTCCTTGTGTTTGATTAAGGACTCGCTGATTTCTGTTAGCTCGAGTAAATCAAAACAAGAGAGAGATATTAACTCGTCGATATACTTTAATCTAGATTGAGTCTGACTATCTAGTTGATTCTCTAGCAAAGTATATTGGAGTTAGTCTATACAGATTGTTAAGCGAAATATTGGATGGTGTTGTTAGACCCCCGCTTTTTCAGAGCTACTTACCTAAGGTTGGTGAAGATGCATAACACTGTTTTAGGAGTTAGATGGATTATGTACCCACACAAAGATATGATCTGATGATTAAGTTGATTGAATCACTTCACTTGATCAAACTTTACATCTTTCTTTGTTGATTACCGTGTTCTTGTAGATGACAAAAATATGCATCTACGAATATATAAAACCTAAAAAGGGTAACATAAACAAAAGTTTATATAAACTGGGGATAATATGTGGATAACAAACTAATACATCTACCAAGTGACAACTGAAGACCTGAGTTCGAATGAACCAAGTGAGGACCTGAGTTCATGTGAACCAAGTAAAGACTTGAAGTCAAGATTTAGGTACCTAGGCATGAAAGCTGGGGTTTGAGGTAGAACTCCAAGGATATAAATGTAATTAAACTATTTGGGTACCAATTTAAGGAAACCGCCTTATAATTGCAAAAATCCCCATTTGAAAGGACAGGTGAAGGATCTTTCTCTTTTATACTTTATCTCTCATGAGAAATAATATAACACTCTTTGTAACCTAAAGCTCAATTAAAGGAAAAATACTAAAAACCACCACGAATGTAGATTTTTATGATCGAACCATGTAAATTTTTGCGTTCTTTAGTTTCAGTAATTAATCTTAACTTTACTACCTTGTGAAATCCCAGAAGAGGCATCTTCACTGGCGCGACTACAAATTTCAAAAAAAATGTTTCAGAAAAAGGGAAAGAAAAGTAATCCTTATCTACACCCAACACTTCTTAAATCCATGAAAGAGTATTAGTTTGTGGAATAAATAGAAAGCAAATGGTGGTGGCAAATTCTCGATAAAAAACCAATCTCAAGGTCCAGTATTCTTGATCGGAAAAGAATTTTCATCCTTAAAACACTAATTAACTTTGTTTGTTTAACTGAAAATTCTCGTAGACATGATAGCAAACCAAACTGGCGTACAAATAATGTGTTCCTGAAGAATAAGCTTGCATCAGTGAAGAAGAAAATTTTCATCATCAGCAAATGAAATCTGAAAGATTTATCATCATTAAACAATTACAAAAATAAGTATCTTGACTTTGATTACAATTATCATGATTGAAATATCAAATTTAAAAGTTTTCTACAAGAAATCGATTTTCAAAAATCTAGGTGTTTTGGGTAAAAAATAATTATGGTGAAAAGGGTAAAAGTGGAGTAGGATGATAAAAAATGAGTTTGAACCCTAAATCAAATGTACTGTGTGGAAGTACTTTCTTTATTGGAGAGATCAATCTATACATTTCAGCCTAAACCAAGAGACTTGGCAGTTCCAGTCCAGAGATGGAGCCACTAGTGAGGTGGGTGGGTCCCTGGACCCACCTAAATTTTTATATAATCTCAATCATTGTTATACGTTTTAATACATTTTGGAAAATGAAACTATAATTACGAGCGGGAGAAGGCTAAAAGCCAAAAATTGTTACTAGTTTTTATGTTTTCCAATGAGAAATACAAACACAAAGAGGCAGAGAATGATCACCTTGTCCAACCCTTGCCTACATACACATAACATTATTCATCCGATTTATTTATCTTTTGGAGCAACTCATTCGGTTTTTGTTGAGCCAGTGTTTCATTTTTGTTTTAAACTAATTCTTCAAAAAAAAGACCAATTTTTGTCAATTAATTATTATTATTCATTGATTTCAAACTTAGATTTTAGGATTCATACACAACTTTGGTTAAAACCGAGTAACAAGATGGGCACCAACCTCTTTTTACATAGTAACATCCAATTTATGAAAAATAAAACTTCCTAAATCACTACCAGTAATGCAGCATCATTACTGACTAAAAAATTCTTCAAACACTTAAAAAAGAGTTATTTGGTGTTTGGTATCTAGGTTTTCTCCAAAGTTAGTGTTCGGTCTAACATTTTCCCAAATTTGCGTTTGGTACTTGAAAGTAACGTTGACCGTCTTTGGCTGTTTTGACCAATTTTTTAATTAACTTTGTGAAATAAAAATGTTGAGTTTACATCTATACCCATAAAGTGGTCCTTAGACCCGATGGTTTTAAATAAACTATATGTAGCCTACGGTGAGAGATATTTCCTATGATGTTATATTTCTTCCGCCTCTGCATATTAGGATCTAAGGAAAATAATCAATCTTTCCTTAAATCCTTCGATCTTCTCTACCACCTCCATCACGAACTTCACCAGCACCCTTCTCCACCTCTTCGATAGACCCATTTGTAATCCAATACAACTTACTCAACATACCCTCCATCTAATCCAATCCAATTCAAAGTTTCTCAAATCCTTCATCAAATCTTCTTCACCATGCCATCTTTATCCAAAATTCCTAAACCCTCAAAAACAACAGTAGCAAATATAAAATCAGGAATATAAATGAACTAAATCTGTCTTGAAAATTTTACATGCTTGGATTGATTCCCTTGAAACAGATTTCGAGATAAAGATTTTTGTTACAAATTCGTTCACTGCCTTGATGATGTTAATGGGTTGTGATTTGATTTTGCTACTTTTTCTGGATTTCAATTGAGTAGAACTGTGAAACTAGGGTTTGGTGGAATATTTTATTTCTTGATTTTGTTATTAATTTGATTTTCGAATCATTCACATCAGATTTCCAATTTTGGAACCCTAGATTGAGAAGAAATAGATTACATGGATTTCGTTTATGTAATAAGGGATTCGAGAAAAAAAAATCAGATGGGTTAGGAATACAAAGTGAGAAGGTGTCAACAATGATGGTTGCACTGGTAGAGAGGTGGTGGTAGAGAAAGTGATTCTGATGGCAGTGCGGCGGTGGTTATGGGTTTGGAAGAAACAGGGAAGATGTTCATGAATTAGGGGTAGAGTATTATTGTAAATGGTGATAAAGTAAAGGGGATAATGATAAATTTGTTTTAGTAACTTGATTTTATTTATTTTTTAGGCTTAGTTCGATATTGCTGCGGCTTTTATAAAAACATTTTTCTGTTGTGCTTTGATGTGCTGTGTTGTGAGAAAAAAAACAGTTAGACGTTTGGTAAAATATTAATTAAAGTTAAAGCTGATTAAAAAAACAATCAAAGTGTGTTTGGTAAAATATCATATTCAACCATTATTGTTATGACAAATGACAAAAACAGGCATATCTCTGAAAATAATTTTATCCAATTTTTTTGGGTTTAAAAATAAATTATTTTTACTATTAAACATAAATATATTAAATATTAAATATTAAATTTACTATTGTTACTATTATTATGATTAATAAAAAAAATATTTTACTTAACCACTTATTAATATATATAATTTTCAAACAAAAAATCAAACTAAAATTAAGTAATAATTTAATATTAGTTCTTATTTTTGACAAATTAAATGAAATGGTATAATAAAATAATTTGAAAATAAAATATAATAATATTTAAGGATTAAAATATAAGAAATAAAAAATTGATTGCATGTATATTTACAGGTAATTTTTGTCATTTACAAAATAAAATAGGGACAAAAGGGATAAATCAAGCATTAAATTTTGGTTAGATCAAAGCTTATTCTTTTGTAGCTTTTAAAAGCTCCTCCTCCCCAGCTTTTAAAAATTGAGGAATTTGGGAAGTGTTTTGGGTAAAAAGCACTTTGATTTTTTTTACCAAACACCAATTTCAAAAATTATTGACATAGATAGATTTTGAAAGTGCTTTTGGAAAAATAAAAACATTACCAAACTCAGCCTTAAATAGTTATTAATTAGAAGTCAAAACTTAACGGAGTCAACGTGTTTTCTAAGTACCAAACGCAAAGTTGGACAAATATTAGATCAAACACTAATTCTGGACAATATGTAATTACCAACAACCAAATAACCCCTTAAAAAACATACAGTATCCTCACTAAGCTCCCTCAAAGTAGTGAAAGTTAAAACACCCAAACCATAGCCATGTAATATCCTCACTAAGCTCCCCCAAAGTAGTGAAAGTTAAAAAAAACCCAAACCATAGCCATGTGAAACACATTCATCAAAGTATTTAGTATGTTTAACATTCATCTGGTATCCTTAATGGTTTATATTTTTTTCAGTGAATTGATTAATTGATAGATATATACAGTCTTGTATTTCCATTCACATATTTACATTAAAAAATATAAACCTTAATCAAATAACTAGTTAATCATGCAGAATTAGATGTGCGAAATTTCTCATCTGATCCTAGCTTCCGACATTATAATTTAATTTCTTACAAAAATAAACAAGACTAATAAGGTGGATTTTGTTTCCCTACATAGTGCCCCACCTAACCAAAAATCGTAGCTTCTTCGCTGAATCTATTCTTGCTTCGGTCACAAAGGAAGGAGAAGTGTTGGTCTTAGGGAGGGAAACAAAAGAAAATATTAAGATCAAAGTGCTAGACTCTGTGTGGTATGGTGTTTATGATTGTTTATGAAGAATCATATGTATATATGACTGAGAGAAGGTTTCTGTGTAATTAGATTGCAAACTTTTTCTTAAGTAAGTTGTATGTTTTTGGGAAGATACCCATACCTCTTAGGAAGTGGAAGTCGTGAAGTAGTAAGAAGATGGGGGTCGTGGGAATATGATGGAAATAGTGTCCCAATTTTTTGGGAAGACTGGATGGTTACATACATATATACTACTCATGTACTCTTGTCAATTGTCTGTTGTTCCTGACAGTCTCTCGTAAGGGTATATTGCTACACCATATATGTAGACTGTCAGACGAATGTATTAGTGAATATCCCCCATTTATGATATCGTTGATGTCTCATGTGATTTTAGTAGGAAATACTAATTAATGTGAATCAAATGTGATTTGCATAATCAGGATGATTGGTGACTTATCATGACTGACAAGTCTTGATGAATCTGACAAGACTAATGTAGCTCGTATGGAGCAGGCAAACAAAAATAAATAAATGAACATCGTATATTTATTTAATCCTTATGTCAAGAATTGAGAATCCCAATCAAGTTGTGAGAGTTCACATGTGTCAATCAGTACTGGCGTGCTTGGGTGAACAACTGATGTCGAATGTGGATATTGAGTGAGTCAAGTACTGCTCTTATGATATCAACGTGAGGTAACGGATGATCATGAAAGAGTGAAGAAGAAAATATATGAATATGTAAGTAGTCAAGCATATGTAATGGGACATATTTGTGAGGCCAAATGAAAACCAAATATTTTTGGCCAGTCACCATGTCAAGACGTACATGCCAGTCCCGCGTGATAACTTCTTTGTTATAACTCTAAATTGAGTGATTCTTGGCTCGTTGGATTCGTATTTTCATTCACTATAACATGAGGACCGTTTCAGAGATAAAGGTCCTTTTTACTAAATTATTAGGCTCAAATATCCTCGAGTTATATCTAAACGTATATTTACCATCATAACAATTATTCCATTGAGTGAGTACTTGTTTCGAGATTATAAAGGCAGAATTAAACAAGAGTTTCAAATGAAATCAATATCCACATACCTTTGTTTATGATGTCCTCTTTGATGTCTTCGTTATCGTCCAGTATTCAATCTTCAAGGGTACTCGGTGATTTCTGATACTCAATTATTATAATATAATCGTAGTCTAAGATTTCATTTTAGTCGACTAGAAATCAAGATATAGTTTTATACATCTAATATTGACAATAACATCGAGATATAAAAACTTGAGAGTTCGACCGAACAGTTCTCTAGCACTTATGATGTGAACAAAAGGAAGATAAAACGACTTGCGCCCGACATAACCGCATAGAAGCATACTCTAACTATCGCTCATAATAATCCACCTTATCCCGCGCATTGTTAAATGATTCTAACAACTGCTTCTTCACTTGAGGGGAAATCGAGCCAAGCGCTCAAAGAATCAACATAAAGATCCATACCCTGTAAATACAACACTTGACTTGCCGAAAACAAACACCTGAATTCTTCTACAAGGCGGGTGTACCCATTTATATTTTCCTCGAGAAGCGCTCACTTTCTATTGTATGTCTTTAGCCTCACACTTCCACTATATGAGCCGATCGGCAAGGTTGAGCCGACTACCACCCATCTCTCTTTAAGCTCATGACACATTAAAATAAAAATTTCACGCCTCATATAGAAAATTAATCCCATTACATCTCCATTATATGTAACACTCAAAACATTATAACTAATGGATAACTACCAAACAGTTAAAAAATATATGGTATGTGAAGACAACAAAAAAAAACGGTGATGAAATTCATCACCTAATTGTGTTATTGTCCCAGAGTTACCTGCACCCTTTCAAGCGATATGTCAGTTTGGCGGTGTGAATTGAACACACCTAAACAACGAAAATAAGACAAGGTAATGCTCTCGATAATATCATGGGCAAAGAACAATGAACGCAGTAAAAAACCTTCCATGCACGCTTCCATCACGAGGCGATCGATAACCATCAGAGAGAATGCCATAACAAATTCTCATTTTCGAAATGATCAAAGACAATACGAAGTACTCGGGATACGCGACCAAGATTCGTGTATTCTAAAACCAAGCGCACACTAGCCATACCAATAAAAGAAAGATTCTTGAAAGAATAAAAAATGTGAGAAGGCAAAGAAAACTAAATCATGAATACAATTACCGAATAAATCAAAGTTAATAGTATAAAATATTTAACATACATACTTAAAGTGCATTTAAGTATAATAACTAAAGACTCTAGACTTAACCCTAAAGATCAAATTGTCATCAGTCATCTAGGATAGAGAGACAAACCGTTATCTCTTGGTATAGATCTTTCATTATCAACACATCCTACGCGTACTTCTCGTCAGTTTTGTAACGCAATCGTGCGCATCATTGAGCAAGCACTGAATGTCGTGCATATTGCGATCAGCAGCATGAGCCTTTTGAGAGATCTTTAAGTGTATCGTGTTGCTCATCCCAAGCAGCGCGCATGGAAGCATGACGAGTTAGTTTATGCATCACCAGCATCCCCACCTCGTCCTTTAACACTAAAAGCCGCTCAAGCTCCATCCCCATATCCAATTTCACTATAATACACAACCTCCATGGTTAGCGTAAACCCATGGAGCTGGCGAGATATTATATACTAAAACAAAATAATAACAACAAGGGGAACAGACAAAAAGTAAATAAGAAAAACAACAGAGTGAAATTGAGAACAGTATATTTAGGAGTTTAAATAGAAACACATGAGGGATACCTACACGCCATGAGTTTCACTAAACGGTTGTGACACTCAATGCTCAAAATAACCACAAGTATAAACGCTATGGATAACTAAATAAACATGCATGTATGATAATAAAAAAAAGTTAACTAATTGATAACAAATAAAAAACCACAATCTATTACATAATGTTATCACAAACAAATAACACAGTTGCAATTTCCATCAAAATAAAATAAGAAAAAGAACGAGAGACGGAAGACGGAAGAGATCTAACATGGAAGTAAGCCATCGAAAAAACAACTAATCAGGCTAAGCATCAAGAGGCCAACTCGTTCTTCTTCTGCTCTAAATACAAACGAACCTTCTCGGCAGAAGATCTATCTGCATTAAGCTTAGTGGTAGAATTTGCAATACTCTATATACGCTGATTGTATATTTTTATCTTTGCATCTGCCACCTTCACGAGCAAATTATGTTCTTTCCCTAGCGCTGAAATCTCTTTGGGGATAACGGCACGAGCATCATAATTCTCCTTCACGATATTCAGCTACTCACTCAACCAGCGGATACGAAACCCAAGCAAAGAAGTCGTCTGGAGCTTAGTAGCCCATCTCTTCAAGGTATCCGAACTCAAGGATTCATAATGAGAAATCCCGTCGAAAATTTTCGGAAGATTCTTGTGAACACACGGATCAATGTCATCTGAGTATTCACAAACAATGCGCGCAGACTCATGACAATACAGTAAATAGGCTGCGCCTGAGGGGAATGGATTGGTTATGTCGAATCGTTGACTCAGAGTTCTAATACTCTTCCTCGTCTCTTCAACTACAATCATTGTCCTTAGCTCATACAATAAGATAAATAGTGGAAGAAGTATAAAATGTACGAACATGATATGCCATAAGTAACGAATTGAACATATAAAGTATAAATGTATGAACATAGACGAAACGATTAACTTATATGATTCTCACTCAGATCTCTGTCTCCGGGATTGGGTTTTTCATTATATGCGTGAGGGTTACAGAAATAGTCGAATGACTTTGGGACCAATATAAGCCTGCGTAGCAGGAGGAACTTCACTTACACTTTCTCTATCTCTCTGTCTCTCTCTTATTCTCTTCTCAATGTTTTTCCGCCTCCCTCTTCACTTGGGAGAGAGGGGTATTTATAGGGTGCTTACGTGGGGTCCACTTCTGAACCCGTTATAACCTTATCCTCTTGTGTCTTGTGCCGCTTACGCAGAGGTCTTCGTGTTCTCGGTTCTCTCTGCGTGTTCCGTTTGAATATTCAGTGCTATCCGCGCTTCCTCCACAGGCTGACTGACACGTATGTTGTTTGAGGGTATTTAATGCGGGTAGTTGAGATGTCTGTCCGCGGTAGACAGCTGTCCTCTGCCCCTGTCTTGTATGCGTCAGTCTGACTATCCCCAGCCATAGATCTTAGATCTTTCTGGGGATAGGATAAAGTGACTCTTGGGTTATCCTCCAGTGCTTCGCAGTGTTCTAGTGTTTCTGTCTCCTCGATACTCTACCTTTGGATCTGGTGGGTGGCGACGCTATCTTGACAAGGCGCGTCTCTTGGATGTCCACGTGTGATATCATATCTTGCTCTTCAGCCGCATGTCCTCCACGTGTGTCTTTGTGGACACGTGGCGGAAGATGAATGTTTACCTACAATCCTCATTCATGTCCACAAGTACGCTAACTTCAATTTCTTATGGACAACAATGTGGTAGTACTTATCCACAACACGAAGATAGGTGGTAGCCATCCGTAGAGAAATCCAAAACCATGTACTCTACTAAAACTTCAGCCACACCGGCCTCAGAGATATCGACCACCCGTGGATAACGAATAGGATCCTCAGAGTTTCAGAACCGGATAATGAAGAGGCAAGAGCTTTCAGATTTTCACAAGCAAGTCATCATCCTCATTAAGCCGAGGTTACTCAAGCCTATCTCTATCATTTCAGGGTAGTGTATCCAGTGATGGAAGTGGGGGATGGCTTACCTAGGCAGTAGACCCCCTCCCAAAATGAGTAAAAACCTGTTTATGCTAGTGTAACTTTAAGACAAAATTATCTAGCCCATGCAAGAATTTTAACTTAGCCCAAGGTGTCAAGTATTACTGAATTTGCATTCCTTTAACTTGGGCAAAGAATATAAATATGGCACGGTAGTGTATCCAGTGATGGAAGTGGGGGTTGTTTACCTAGGATGTAGCCCAGGTGTCAAGTCTCTAATCCCTACTGTATCCAGTATTTATATTCCTTTTCCCAAGTTGTAGGTCAAAGAATCTCATACGCTGCTCAAATTAAGTATACTTTGTGTTCGGAATTTTAATAGGTTAAGTGTTTGATAAACTGTGTTTAATGAAAAAGTTGTTCACTCAAATTTCGTTAATCTTAGTAGGTTAAGTGCTTGATAAATTTGTATATGCATTCTTATTATGTTTAATTCAATCTCATTTAGTTTTAATTTTTCACATTCAGTCTATGTATCCATCAACTGATGTGTTTTATTGTATCATGTATAGTTACTTTCATTGTTTCTTAATGTATAATCATGTGTCCATTATTGGATCTTTTTACAGGAGCTACTGAATTAAGAAGAACGTAGCACTTTGAGGAACTCGGCAGGTGGAAGTTCGATTGTATTGTTCTTAGAAATATATCAGTACTTATAAAAATATCTCGCTACTTGTATTGCTAAACATGAGAACATTTGGTGCCTAAAAATCTTTCTCTTTAGGAGATAATTTCGTTCCCTTTAGCCTATATCAAAGAGATTTAAGTTTTGTTCGGGGAAAGTTTTCTTTATTTTTTTCCCTTGCCCTGTCATATTCTCTTTTTTAACTTCTTTTTTTTTGATTAAAGAAGAATTTTATTGAGATAGAAAGGATACACATAAATTCTACTAGAGTAGATTAAAAGAAACAAAAAATTAAATAAAAACAGAAAGAAATTACATAAAAATAGAGTTCCAGTTGTTCAAAACTGAACCTGGAAAACTTCACATGTACTTGGTGTCCTGCTGTTGCTGCCCACGCTAAAACTGCAGTCTTTGCATCTAGAATTAGATCGTCATCTATTTTATAGAGATTTTGTTCCTCAAATCTTCTACAATTTTATTCTTTCCAAATGATATTGACAATAGCCGCTGGTAGTAAACCCCAAATGTAGTTACCTGAATGCGAGAAGTGGCTATGATGCCTACAATCTGCTAATGTTTTCATGGAACCAGGTAAAACCCAAACCCATCCTGTATTTGGGAGAAAACTCGACCAAATCTTGTATGCAATCTTGCAATATAAGAATAGATGGTCTTGCGACTCAAGACCAATGCCATACAAAACACAAGAATTATGAAGATTCATACCTTTATGTTACAATATGTTGATTATGTTCAGTTTACCATGAACCAAACTCCATATTAAGATGTTAATCTTCGGCGGTATTGCAAGTTTCCATATGAATAGGTGGGGGAAATGATCTACTCCATCTTCAGCAACTAACTTTGCGTATAAATATTTTACAGTAAATACTCTCGTGGGATTGAGTTTCCACCTGCGAGTATCTTCCAGACCATCTCGAGATGGGGGGTATCTCCTATAACAGTAAGGAGTATAGCGAATTTTCCACTTCTGAATTTGTTAGAACCCTCTTGAATTCAAACTTCCATCCTCCTTCCAAAGATATCATGGCATCAACAGTTACATTTTTATCCCGGGACAGCTTGTAAAGAGTAAGATAAGTTTTTGCTAATGACAGATCTTCACACCAAATGTCGTTCCAAAAAGCAATAGAACTCCCTGAATGTAAATACAATGTTGGATTCTCACTTACCAAACCAGCAGCTTCAGCAATGACACGCCAACAAGAGACACCATATATTTGAGTTATTTTCCCGGGGATCCAATAAGAGAACTCAGAACCATATTTATCTTCTATGATCTTGTACCAAAGCTTATTATTTTCAACGCCAAACCTCCATCATCATTTAGTTATCAAAGACAAATTCATAAATCTGAGATTGCACACTCCTAGTCCACCTCTTTCTTTTGTTGCACGAATCAAATCCCAATTAACCAAGTGAGAAGTCTTTGTACCCTCTTTGTATTCCCACAAAAAGTTGCGCATCTTCTTTTTTAGGATTTTAATAATTGAAAATTGGCGCTTTGAACAACGAAAAATAGTATGTGGGAAGAGAAGATAAGATACATTTGAGAATAGCAAGCTTACCTCCCTTAGATAAAGAGATATGTCCAAAAACTGATAATCTAGCATCAAACTTCTCTATAATTGGATCCCAAATTCCTTTGAAATTAGACTTTGCACAAAGTGGCATTCCCAAGTACATAAAAGGTAAGCAATCAGTTGCACAACCAAATTATTCAGCCCACAAAGTTAAATCAGGTACTTCTCCAACAGCAATAAGCCTGGTTTTAGAAGTGTTCACCTTTAAACCTGTTATATACTCAAAACAATGTAATGTTGAAAACAAATTATATAACTCCTCCTTGTTATTATCAACAAATAAAATTGTGTCATCTGCGTAATGAAGATGATTTACTATGATACTTGTAGGCGAATCAGAAAAACCACTAAAAAGACTCTGATTTGCTGCTCTATCCATGTATCTGGAAAAACCCTCCATCGCTATATTAAACAAAAGAGGAGAAACAAGGCAACCTTGTCTTACTCCCCTTGTACTAATGAAGTATCTGAAAGAAGACCCATTAATAAGAAGTGAGAATGACGAAGTAGAATATCAAAACGTCAACCGGTCGCACCGTTTCCTACTAAACCCCATCTGACTAAGCACAAATTCGAGATAATTCCAGTTTATTCTATCAAATGCTTTCTCAAGATAAATTTTACACACAATCCCAACATTTCCAGACCTTAGCCTAGAATCTACCAATTCATTAGCAATTAAGGTACCATCGATAATTGTCTACATTCAATATACGCACATTGCACAGTGGAAATAAGCTTATCCATAACAAGTTTAAGCCTCGTGTCTAGAAATTTTGCAATGATCTTGTAGACACTAGTAAGTAGGCAGATAGGTCTACAATCCTTGATTGTCTCGATGTGGTCCTTTTTTGGCACAAGAGTAATGAAAATAGAATTATGCTTAGAGTTAATAGTACCTGTGGTACAAAATTCGTTCACAGTAGCCATGCTATCTTCTTTGATGAAATTCCAACACTTCTGAAAGAAGAGTATAGGAAAACCGTCTGGAGCCGGGGCTTTATCATTAAAATCACTGATGGGATGCACAACCTCTTCTTCAGTAAAATCAGAGTCTAAGATAATAGCCTCTGTAGAAGTGATTAAATCAAACTCAATTCCTTCTAAATCAGGCCTGATAACTTCTTCCTCAGTAAAAAAATGTTTTGTAGTATCCCACTATATGATCTTGCAACATCTTCCTGTCAGACACAAGTTCACCTCCGATGTATAATTGCCTTATTTTATTGTATCGGCGTCTAGCCGAAGCATTGCTGATGAAGAAAGATGTATTCCTGTCCCCATCTTGCAACCATTTGGTATTCTAATACTCTTCCTCGTCTCTTCAACTACAATCATTGTCCTTAGCTCATACAATAAGATAAATAGTGGACGAAGTATAAAATGTACGAACATGATATGCCATAAGTAACGAATTGAACATATAAATTATAAATGTATGAACATAGACGAAACAATTAACTTATATGATTCTCACTCAGATCTATGTCTCCGGGATTGGGTTTTTCATTATATGCGTGAGGGTTACAGAAATAGTTGAATGACTTTGAGACCAATATAAGCCTGCGTAGCAGGAGGAACTTCACTTACACTTTCTCTATCTCTCTGTCTCTCTCCTATTCTCTTCTCAATGTTGTTCCGCCTCCCTCTTCACTTGGGAAAGAGGGGTATTTATAGGGTGGTTACGTGGGGTCCACTTATGAAGCCTGTTATAACCTTATCCTCTTGTGTCTTGTGCCGCTTACGCAGAGGTCTTCGTGTTCTCGGTTCTCTCTGCGTGTTCTGTTTGAATATTCAGTGTTATCCGCGCTTCCTCCACAGGCTGACTGACACGTATGCTGTTTGAGAGTATTTAATGCGGGTAGTTGAGATGTTTGTCTGCGGTAGACAGCTGTCCTCTGCCCCTGTCTTGTCTGCGTCAGTCTGACTATCCCCAGTCGTAGATCTTAGATCTTTCTGGGGATAGGATAAAGTGACTCTTGGGTTATTCTCCATTGCTTCGCAGTGTTCTAGTGTTTTTGTCTCCTCGATCATCTACCGTTGGATCTGGTGGGTGGCGACACTATCTTGACAAGGCACGTCTCTTGGCTGTCCACGTGTGATATCATATCTTGATGCTCTCAGCCGCATGTCCTCCACGTGTGTCTTTGTGGACACGTGGCGGAAGATGAAATGTGTACCTACAATTTTCCCCTTTTCATCCTACTGGGCGGTTAGTCGAAGTGGGAAGAAAAAACGTGTTACTCTCTTCATCTTCTCTTCATTATTTTCCTAGATTTTAGGGCACGTTCCCCACTATTTGCAATAACTTCTTCTGGGGTGGTGGGGCGGTTTTATTTCTCTTTGTATATATATATGAGAAGGAATATGAAAATTCTCTAGTCATAAATTTCATTCCTTCTCTTTCCTCAGAACTTTTATTTTTTGTTCTCTGCTTTTGTTTCCTTGTTTTTAATTGTTGTTGTTGCTGTTGTCGTTCCTCGAAGCTTTTTTGTTGTTGCTGTTGTTGTTCCTCGAAGCTTTCTGCTGTTGTTGTTGTTGTTCCTCGAAGCTTTCTGCTGTTGCTGTTGTTCGTCAAGGCTTTTTTTTCACGACCCTGATTTTTCCTTTATAGGTAAGTGGTTTTACTGTGTTTGATTATCTTTTGAAAAATATATTCGTTTTCTGTTGTTGCTATATGTGTTTGTGATGAAGAACATATATGTAGATGTGTGTATGATTGCCCCTGTTCGTCATTACAAACAGTAGTGATATCTTCCTTCGTGCATGCTTGCCCCTATTTGTTATTTCCTCTTTTATTTAGGTTTTGTTCTTATTTTCCATCTGGTTCATGATTATGAAGAACTGGATGAAATTGGGTTTTTTTATTTTCGTTTTGTCTCCGTGGAAATCTGAAACTTGTTTGTGTACTACGCAGACATGGTTGATCATCTGCGGGTTTCTTATCAAACTCCACCGCCTAGTCCGCGTAGGGATCCTGATGTTTCTCCACCTGGTGGAGGTTCGTCTAAATCTTCCCAAGGTGATGCCCGCGTTCATAGGGTTTCGTCTTCTTCTGGTCAGAGGCGCTTAACTTCTAAGAGGGGTGAGTCGCATAGAGGGAATACGCAGAAGGGGGACCGACCAAAAGAGGCTCCTGGCTCCCGGTATGTTGTTTCTCGTCCCTCAGTTAATCCGCGTGATGATCCTAAGAGAACGCGGGATGTCCTACCTCTTCGGTCAGTGGTGCCTCCTTCCGCGTCTCATCAACATCCTTTACCTCCCCATCCAGTGTCTCAACCCAAGGGGAGGTCTTCGAAAGAAGTGGTTTCGAAGACTGATGCATCTAAGGTTCATCCTAATAGAAAAGCTTCCGATAGAAACCCTTCGAAGGATTCTGCGCCTGATCCCGTGGAGGAGGAGGATATTTCTCAGCAGATACGCAGCGTCGCTGTTGGGGAGAAGAAAGTGACCTTCAAACATATTGATCTGGAGGTTTTCAAGGAAAAACATGGTCTTCAGCTATTCGATGTTCGTTTTTACGCTGCTGATGATGATATTACTTATGAGATGATATCGACATATAAGTTTGATGAATTTCATCTGTTGACCACGGTGGGGGCCTTTGAAGAGGGTCTTATGTTGCCTTTGTACAAGTCTGGGGATTCTTTTTATTATGATGTGCTGGTTGGTCGAGAGGGTTCTTAGAAGAACACACATTGTCGCTCTATTTCCCAACTTCATGGGAATTATCTTCGTGCACTGAGGGAGTGTTATCTTCGGAGCAAAGGAGAGACAATGATGACTCTTTATGTTCCCAATCCTGAGGAAAGGGAGTGGTATACGCCTGAGAATTTTAACAAGTCTTTCGGTGACTATGTTAACAGTAGGAATCGTAAACCGTGGAGTGTGAGTCTTCGGAATATTGCCGCTCTCGTGGTGAGATCCGCCTTCTGAGTGAAGTAAGTGGTGCTAAGGTGAAGTACGTCCCGGGTACAGAGAATTCTACTAACAAACTGGTGTTTCCTACTCGTGAGCGGATCAAGCGTGATCATGACTATGAATGGCACGCAACTGTTATTGAGGTTGTTGGTCCCTGGGCTTGGGGGTGGGTTCCAGGTCCGCAAGGATGGCGTCCTACCGCAGATAGCCAGATACGTGCGGCTCCTCCTGCTCGTTATGGGAATTTCCGTCCTTGGCATTTGAATTTTGAGGGCATGAATTTCCAATATGCCCTCGATGTTGTTGATGGAGATGACGAAGAGAGTTCCGATGCTGATCTTCAGGCGAAGAATGCTGCGGTTGTCAAGGTAAGATTTCCATATGCCTTGTCCTTTAGTTGAGGCAGTTTTAATTTTTTCAAAGTCAGGGATTTTTATTCTTGTGCCTTGTCTTTTTAGGCGACGAAGAAGAGGAGGATAAATCCCAAGCAGTCCACCACCGCAACAATCGAGGAGGCGGAGGTTTATGAAGAAGTTAACAGTCCTGTGACTGAGCTTGGAGAGGATGAAGATATGTCTGATATGGAAGAGTACTGATACATCCCCTCCAGGTCATGATGATGAAGAATTTGTTGAAGGGAATACTACCGCTGGTGGCAGCGGTATTGGTGGTGAAATTAATCCCGCAGGTTGTCATGATGTGGTGCCGAAGCTAATCCTGCGGGTTGCAGTGATGCTGGTGATGATAACACTGGCCTTGGTGATGAGGGTGTTGGTGGTGAAATTCCTGCTATGTCTCAGGAGTTTTCCTTTGGTCGGATTTATTCTGCGGAGGATGGTTTTGACATAAACGCTGCCCTGGTCCTGGCTTCTGATTTCAACCTGTTTTCCCCAAACGATGATTGGGATGTGCTTGGTAATTCTAACAAGGCGGACGGAAAGGGCAAGGGAGTCGTGGATGCTAGTGATGTTCCAGATGGGAGCGGTGCTAGAGACCTTCCATATTTGGACGCGGGAGTAGCCTCGAACTCTTCGGGTGCTAAATTCAAGGACATGGGTAAAGCCTCGGTTGGGTCTTCTGGAGATGATTTTCCTCAGTCACTGATCCTTGAGGGTGATGATGCCATCTTAGCTTGGTTTAAGAATAAGAACTTGATGTTCGTACCCAATCCAGCTCCTGTGGTGGAGGGTGAGAAGAAATCTGATGCCTATACCCGTAAGATGATGCAATTGTCTCCTGAGGACCAGGTTGTAAAAGTGTGGGGTAAGAATCTTCAGGCCTCGGAAGCTGCTCTAGTATTCGACGCTCCCTCGACTGTTGCTGATATGATGGTGTTGGCTGATGGGTATCAGTATGGATTTCCACAACAGCGGATGTTAGAGGTGAGTTCTCTTATCATTTTTCCTGATATCAATTTTTAGAGTCAGGGTGTTCTGATCTTCTGATTCGCAGATGATGAGGAGTGAGCATTGCAATCACATGTTGTACCAGTTTTTTAAGGTCAAATCCCTTAAGTTGGAGGCTAAGCTTCGTCTTCGGGAAGAGGAGCTTACCGCGGCTGAGACTGTCATTGCTGATAGGGATAGGGAGATATGTGAGTTGAAGAGTCTCCTCAAGGCTAAGGAGAAACAAGGCAAGGAGGAGTAGAAGCTTCGTATGGATCTTGCTATGGTTCGTAGTGAGTTGGAGGAGGCCAAGAAGAATTCTTCGGCTGTTACAGGTTTGATTATTTGTTCTCTTCCTTGTTGTTGTCCTTTACCGTAATTAGTGTTCTGTATGAGTCTCCCTCCCCCACCCTATCTTCAGTGGGTGGAGTTCCTGAGTTAGTATGGCTTCGGAAAGAGCGGAAGCGTCAGAAATCTCGCATCGCAGAGTTGATAGAGAAGATAAAGAGCGAGGATGATAAGTGGAATGCTCGTGCCGATGAACATAATGCGGGTCAGACGAGTCCAAATGATTGATTTGCAGAACCAATATAACAATGATCGTCGTTTGTTTGATGGAACGTTGTTGTGGACGCGTGATAATTTTCGTGAATCCCAAGAACAGGTCTCATCAGTGGAAGCTAAAATCAATCTCTTGGAAGAAGAATTGCGTCAAGCTCGTTCTTCTTAGTCTTCTGATGTTAGAGATTACCTTTAGCGTCTTGCAAGGGAGAGAGATAACGCTAGGGCTGAGGCTGGTGCTCTTAGCAAAGCTTTAGTTGCGTCTAGGGCTGATGTGGTACGCCAAGCTGAGGCTGAGAGAAATCTTGAAGTAAATATGTATCGGCTCAACAAGGGTATGGAGGGTTTAAACAATGAGGTCAATCATCTTCGTCACTTGGATTCAATGAAACAGGTAGAATTAGATGCGAGTCAGTACGCCCTTTCAACCCTTCAAGCGGATTATAAGAAGTTGTCAGATGAGTATGATTTTCTTGGTGAAGCGCATGATGATGTTGTTAACGAATATGAAATAGCTTCGGCGAGAGTCGAAGGTATATGCTTATATTATCGAGTGTGATTCTGTAATTTCCTGGACCTAACCATCTGTGTTTTTCTTTTCCTTGTAGAGCTCCAGGGACAGCTTCGCACTGCAAATGAAGAGCTTGCGGAGGCTCAATCTCAATTAGTGCATCAGGAAAGTCAGATTAATTATCATAAAGGTTTAGCTACAGCAAGGGACGAGGCTTCCCAAGACGCTTCGAAGGAAGTGAGTCTCCTTTCCTCGTTGTTGTTAAAGGCTGAGATGATGAATATTGTTATTGCGTACAAGGCTCGGTGTCAACTAGTGGAAGAGACTAACAAAATTCTGGATAGCATTGAGTATGATATTAAGACCGAGCATGGCCTTATCAAGAGTTATCCGCGCCGTGAGAAACCCCCGCCCCCTACATCTGGTTCTTCAGGACCTTCCTCGGGTGGGAGCGTACCTTCAACGCAGAAGGGGAAGATTGCTAAACCTGCTGGTGGGGTTGAACCATCCAAGTAGATTTTTGTAGAGTTGATCTTTGTTGATTATGAGGCTTCGTGAGATTCCTTTTGTATTTTCTTGTTTCCGTGTATCATTGCCAAGCCTGTGATCAACTTTTAATGAATTGATTATTGTTATAGTTAATTTGGAATATAACTGACTGTAATCAGGGATAGTGAAGTGTTTGGTTGCGAACCCGAAGATATGTGTATCTCTGTGAACGTCTTGAGACCTGTCACCCCGCCGGCTAATCCTGGGCCAGAGGATTCCCAGATGGTGGGGGTCGGGGCAGCGTTCTAGGATATGAGTTGTTTGGAATGTACGTTCATTCCGTCAACCCGCTGCCATAATATTGGTTGGGTATCTATTTCTGTTGGATGCCTTCCCCATGGTCCTACACTTATAGACGCTGATAGGGGAGTCCCGAGAGATTGTAGGTGACTACTTTCCCCAAGTAAAATAGAACAATAATTAACAACAGTGTTTACGTGGTTCGACAGCAGAGTGTCTACGTCCACGGGTGAAAGAGGGTTAAAGTGTCTATTCAGTTTTTTGATTTACATTTAAAAGAATTCCATTGATGGGACCTCTGAGGTAGCAAATAGTAAAAACAGGAGGATGAAGTATTGACGCGGAGGCTGTATTTACAGGTGTAGGGTTCTCGTGAGGTGTTATATTTACACGCGGTCGTCTTGTTACTATGTTGCTCCATGTATTGACTATTTTTTGCCAAAAGTTTGCTTGATTGATAGGTTGAGGTTTGTTATTCCTCTCTCAGAGATAGAAACATGTCGATCGCAAGCATCGCTTTCTTCTTCTGGCGCTTTTCACGTAGATGCAGGCCTGCGTTTCCCTCTACGGGTAGTATGGCTTGAGATATTTTGCATTCCATGGGTGTTTGAGGATCTCCCCTTTTAGGTTGCGCAGATAATAAGACCCATTTCCTGCCACATCATGTATGACGAAGGGTCCCCCCCATGTTGGTGCTAATTTGCCCCACTTCTTTTCTCGTTGGTATTGGGGAATGGTCCTCAGCACATACTGCCCTTCTACGAAATTTCTAAGCTTAGCCCTCTTATTATACTCCCTTGCTAGTTTCCTTTGATAGTTTTCCATTTTTTGTAGTGCTGCCTCCCTCCTCTCTTCTAGATCATCCAAACTTTCCAACATCATGTCCGCTGTGAGGTTCTTTTCCCATGCTTCAGTCTTCGTAGTTGGCATGATTATTTTTGTTGGGATAATAGCTTCGGCTCCATAGGTGAGTAAGAATGGGGATTCTCTCGTGGATGATCTTCGAGTTGTCCTATAAGCCCACAAAATGTTGTGTAGTTGCTCACACCAACGCTTCTTGTATTCGTCCAACTGCTTTTTGAGGATGAGTGCGAGGGTTTTGTTTGTGGCTTCTGCCTGACCATTGCTTTGAGGGTAAATTGGTGTTGACTTGTTCTTTCGAATTTTGAAAGTATCGAAGAGTAAGTCGATGTTTTTTCCCTAGAATTGCTTGCCATTGTCAGATACAATCTCAGCTGGTATGCCAAACCTGCAAATGATGTTTTGAAAAATGAATGTGAAGACATCTGCGTCTCGAATCCTTGCCAGGGCTTTAGCCTCTACCCATTTGCCGAAATAGTCAGTGGCCACTATCAAGAATCTTCTCTTCCATGATTCTTCGGTTAGGGTACCCACGATGTCTATGCCCCATTTTAAGAATGGCCAAGGGCTGTCTACTGGGCTTAACATTGTTGCGGGTGCGTGGATTTTTTTGGCGAAACGCTGGCATTCTTCGCATCTTCGTGACATTCTTGCAGCGTCTCGTATCATTATTGGCCAGTAATATCATTGAGTTTTCGCCTTATCTGACTCTCATTCCGCTGTGATTGCCTGCGTCGCCGCGGTGTATGTCTTTCAAAATCAAATGTCCTTCGGATCTGGATAGGCAACGTAATAATGGTCCGAGAAAAGATTTTTTGTACAAAATTTCTTTTCTCAGATCATATCTTCCTGCCTTTGACTGTATTTTTCTGGCTTGCTTTAGATCCGAGGGTAGTATTCTTTCTTTTAGGAAAAGATGAATCTCAGATCTCCAATCTTCTTCTTTGCTGAAGTCTTCATCTTGATCTGCCTTAGCCATGATGTCGTCTTCTTGGAAATCATCCGCGATGAATTCTCCCACGTCATCATCTGCAATATCTTCTTCTGTGGTTCCTCTGCTGTGCAGCGCAGAGTTCTTGAATATCAATTGAAGGCTCGTAAATCCTGGTTACTTTGATTGCTTTGACGTCCTCGTTTCTGAGCATCGATGATATGTAGGCCAGGGCATCCGCGTGCCTGAGTTCCTTCCTTGCCAGGTCGAATTTGATGTTTGGGATTTGTGATGCCAGTGTTTGCACCAATTCCATGTATGCTGACAATGTTCTGTCATAAACATTATATTGCAACCCTATTTGTCGGATGACAGCTGTGAATCGCTTGTCAGACGCACGTCAGTTATGCCCATTTCTATTATCAACTGAAGGGCATGCACCACTGCTTCATATTCAACTATGTTGTTGGTATGCCCCTTGAATTCTAACCTGAAAGCATGTATGATCTGTCTCCTGTTGGGGTGGTGATTACGATGCCTATCCCCGCCCCTTCTTTATTTTTCGACCCATCTACGAAGACTTCCCATTGCCTAGGATTTTTTGGTTCCAAGATGTCTATAGGGTCTTTACCTTCGTCCATTTCTGGTAGTCCTGCTGCCTTTCGTCCTTCGATGATGACTTCTTCGCAGTTATCCAATGGTAAGTCTGCTAGGAAATCTGCTAATACTTGTGACTTCTGAGAGTGTTGTGCTCATGGATGATATTGAATTGATCTAGGTGAGTATTCCATTTTGCAATTCTGCCTACTTTTCCTGTGTTTTTAAGGAATGCTTCTAGCGGAGCTTTGCATGGGACGCGGACGTAGTGAGTCAAAAAGTAAGTTCTGAGTTTCAGGGTTGCCCATACTAACACCAAGATGAGCTGCTCGATCTTCGTGTAGTTCCTTTCTGCTGCGTTCAGAGTCTTGTTGATATAATAGATGGGCTGCTCTATCTTCGTGTTGGTTTTAACCAATACTGAGCTGACTGCATCTTCTGTTGATGCTATGTATAGTGCCAACACTTCATCAGGGTCTGGTTTTTGTAATATAGGGATCTCAGCCAGGTATTCTTTGATATTTCGAAAAGCTTCCTCGCACTCTGTCGTCCATTCGAATTTGCTTCCTTTTTTGAGAATGTTAAAAAAGTGCTTACATCTGTCCGAGGACCTGGATATGAACCTCCCCAGCGCATCCAGCGAACCATTGAGTTTCTGAACCTCTTTTAAATTCTTTGAGTATGGCATTCTTACGATGGCTTCAATTTTAGCGGGATCGACTTCAATGCCCCTCTTCGTCACCAAATATCCGAGGAACTTTCCGGAAGTGACACCAAAAGTGCACTTCTCTGGGTTTACCTTCATGTTGTGCACTCTCATTGCTTGGAAAATATCTTTTAGGTCTTGGTGATGATCTTTGCGCAGCTTGCTTTTAATGAGCATATCACCCGCATATACTTCCAGCGTACTTCCAATCCATGGTTTGAAAATTGCATCCACCATTCTTTGGTAGGTTGCCCCTGCGTTTCGCAATCCAAAGGGCATTCTTACATAGCAATAGAGGTCGTGTGGTGTATAGAATGTTGTATGTTGTTTATCTTCTTCTGCTAGGAATAATTGATTGTATCCAGAGTATCCATCCATGAATGACATTTCTTCGTATCCTTCAACTGCCTCAACAAGTTGGTCAATGCTTGGCAGTGGATAGCTATCTTTAGGGCAAGCCTTATTGAGGTTGGTGAAGTCGATGCATATCCTTACTCCGCCATTTTTCTTCGGTACGATGACCATGTTAGAGATACATGTTGGGTACTTAACTTCTTTGATGAATCCTGCGTCCAGTAGTTTGTGGAGTTCCACTTCAACTGCTTGATGGTATTCTGGAGCTACTTTGCGCACCTTCTGCCTATAAGGGGGGGTACCTGGTTTTATTCGAAGTTCGTGATGAACTAACTTTGGGTCAATTCCCGGCATGTCCCCTAATTTCCAAGCAAAGATGTCCGCGTATTCCTTTAGAAGTTTGATTAGCGCGGCTTCTCTTTCTTCATCCATCAAGGTGCCTATTCTGATAATCTTCGGATTTCCCTCGGTACCTATGTTGACTTCTTTAGCTGCTTCGACAGGTGTAAACGTGGGTTTTGATTCCCCCAAGAGAGGAACATTCTTTGATTGCTATTTGGTGCGCTCTCCATCTTCTTTTGTCGCGGAGGTGCTGGCTTCTGCGCTGCCAGTGGTGTTTACGTTCAGAAGGCTTTTTCTGGAGATTTCTTCCAGATATGTATATATGGTTATTTCCTTATTTTTGGCTCTTCGGGACTGGTGGTTTTCTTCCCGCTTGTTATTGATCTGATTCTGTAAGGTCTGACATTCCCGCGCAGTTACTTGGTCTCCTTTAATTTCCATGACTCCCTGGGGTGTTGGGAATCTGAGATATTGATGGTAGGTTGCCGCTACTCCCTTGAGCTTGTGAACCCATCTTCTTCCGATGATGGCGTTGTAAGGTGAAGGTGCATCTACGACGCTAAATAGAGTGTCCACTTTCATGGGCCCTGCATCTACTTGTAAGACAATATCCCCTAGGGGCTTTGTAGATGCGTCGTTGAATCCGTAGATGGTGTAGTAAGATGACAGCAGTTGCTCGTCGTTGAGTTCCATACGTTTGAACGTGTCATAGAACAGGACGTTGACTGAGCTTCCTCCATCGATGAGAATTTTCTTGACATTGCACCCTGCTATTGGGAGTGTGAGGACTAGAGGATCATTATGGTCTTCCATGTCTTCTTCCACGTCGTCCGCATCGAAAGTCATGGGCGCGTCCATCCATTGTTCGTGCTCGTTTACCTCTTTCACATCGATCTTATAAATCTCACAATAATCTTCGAATTGTTTTCTCAATCTCTTCCCAATCTGGGCGGTTAGGGATGGTCCTTGAATCTTTGAACATGAAATCGTGTTGAGGGTGCGGTTGCCTTCTGGTAATTGAACCTGCTTGCCTCTCTTGGTTCTATCTTCGTTATCAATCTTCCGTATATATTTCTTCATGTCTCCTGCGTCGATTAGTTTTTGAATCATTATCTTGAGATTTTTGCACTTTTCTGTTTGATGACCGTTGAAACAGTGGTATTCACAGTATTCCTTGGATTTTTCTGATCTAGGAGGCTTCTTTCCCTTGGACCATGGCCAATCGAAATTCTCCCTCCCCTTGATCTCCCTCAGGATGCGCGAATAACTGGTATTCATCTTGGTATAGATGTGTTCTTCAAATTTTCGATCATCTCTTCGTCTATCATCCCTTCGTTCTTTCCTTTCTGCGTCGGGATGCTCTTTTGTGATTCCTCTATTGGACCCGCTGGCTTGATCCACGGAATTTGTGCGTGTGGGACGTTGAGTATGTGCTCTGGTATTTTGACGCTGAATTTCTTCTAACCTTGCATGCTTTTCTATGATTATCCGGAGATCTCCTTCGGTGGTAGGGATGGTACCGTGGATCTCAACAAACAAAGGGATCATCCTGTCCATCCCCCATTTGTAGCAGTTGATACGGTATCTACGTTGCCAATAGCTTGGCAAATCTTGTGCCATCTATCAGTATATTCTCTGATGGTCTCTTTGTATTTCATCTCCAGCGAGAATAGCTTGTCCATGCCGGTATTGACAACCTTGTTGTACATGTATGTTCCTAGAAATTTTTCTGTGAGTTGGTCGTTGATTAAAGATTTAATGTGGGTTGTAGTTGTAGTGGTAAGGGGTATCGTTCAAACTCGAACTTGTGAAGGTAATGGATTTTTAGATTTAAAAATATATATACAAAAATATTAACAATGGTGCGAGAGGTAACCAAGACACTAAATTCCACTATTACGCAAAATTGATTGATAAATATTTCAAAACTCTATTCAATTCTTAAGTCCTCTTTTATCTTTAATTCACTATCAATCATACAGATTCTCAAACATTATTTGTAAACCTTAAGCATAGATTATCAAGAGATTAAACCAAGCATAACCTATCAAACTGAATAACAAATAATTAAGACAATCATTCAAATAATTTAAAACTCTGCAAAAGCAGCGATTAGGTGAATTATATAATTAAATGAAATAGTTCCCCATTTATGTTGCGTGAATAGATTCCTCCATTGTCTTGGTTACGAGGGAATTAGTCGCTCATCATGTTGGAAAACCTCTCAAAGAATTTCATTGATGCTCAAAAGTGTTTTACAATGAAGAGAAAAGATAAATAAAAAGTATTAAACAGGATTCTGAGACCCACATAAGGCGTCCAACATAAACGACACAGAAGAGGTGCTATTGTTACTGAATCCCTAAGACCCACACCTACGACCCACGCCTGTGAGTCTCTTTCACTGTTGATAAACGACTGCTGCTGCGAGTCTGTTCTTCGTGTTCATCAGCAGCAGCAGTAGCAGCAGCAGAAACCGAGTTTGGGAAAACTCGAATTTCTTCTTCTCTGGCTCTCCTCAGCCCCCCAGACTCTCGACATCCCTTCTACTCGACCCAAGGAGTTAATTTATACCCAACAGCAGCATTTAATCCCTCGCAATAACTCCATATAATTCTCATTTACTCGGGAAAATATTTTTTTTATTTTCTTCACTGTCAGCCAAGATACGATCTTTTCCACCTCTTCTGCCTGCGCAAATGAGTTGTAATACTTCCATAAGCCACATACAAACTTTATAAGAGAAGATATCTTCCCCTGTTTGTCCACAAACTTTCCAAATTTAGCTCACAGTGCACCCGATAATATCTTCCCCTGTTTAACTTTGATTTCCTCCCACGGCTTACTTGGCCCATTTTGCTCGATCAAAATGCTTGTACTAACTCTGTCCTGTGAATTCAAGCCCATCCCAATTGATTTCAGGTGTTGAATCTCACAAAAACACGTCCAAAAATTCAACTCCAAATCATGCAGACGATAATTAAGTTTCCCGCCAATTTTGGAATTTGAATTTGGGAAGAAAACTGGCCTCCCCCTAATCCTGTACGGGTGTCCCTTTAGCAATTTGGGCTGAAATAGTAATTCTTGGGTGGAAATAGTAATTTTTCTGGGTTCCTCCGGGACATTTCTGGGACGTTTCCGGTGCATTTCTGGGGTGCCTTTAGTACTTTTCTCCGGGGTGTAAATCATCACTTTTTGAGCAACTCTTTCCACAGAAGGGTATTTTCTCCAAAAACACATAAACAAACATAAAAACACCGTAATAAGAACAAATGGGTACTAACAAAATACACAAAAGAGATGAAAATAGACACATAAATGTGTCTATCAAATACCCCCAAACTTATTATTTGCTAGTCCTCGAGCAAATTTTATTCTTGAAAAGTGACCGAGTTAATCTCGGGTGGGTTTATCAGAGGTGTACCCACAAAAACCAATACTCCAGACCCTAGCTATCTACGAAAAATCTTGGAAAGCACTAAAGAACCTCCTTGGTTGGCATACTTATTAATTACAGGAGGAAGTACCCTGACGCGAAATTCCAATTGCTGTATACGAGTTTGCACTCAAGCATACTAAAATTCATATAAGTGACAGAGCTCTACTAAGATAGTTTCACGATGGACATCATACTCGGAGTCAGACTAATCACATGAAAAGATTAAGAAGATGGAAAAAGAAAAATGTAGATGGTTGAAAAGTGAATGGTGTTTCCCATATCTGTCTGAAGGCCTCTGCCAAGATGAACCTAACCTAAATGACTGAGATACCGGTCTGACTAATATTAACACACTGGCATATACAAGGGAACCAGTGGTCAATAACTTAAATCTAGATCAATAAACTGGCAAATACAAGGGAACCAGCAGTTGACTACACATAACAATAACCATCTTCTTTTTTTTAACTTAACGGCATGAATAAATCTTTTTGATCCAAGCGCATGCTTCTTGTCAGCAGATTACACGATAGTTCCCACGGGTCCTGCATTCCACGCTTGCTTAGGCGACGGAAACAGGGAGAACACACGCATATTGCTATCCAAGTGTTAATACTTATTCCGATTGGTCTAACTGGTCCGGTCTTTTCTTTCTTTTTTTTTTTTTTTTTTTTTGGAAAAGGTAACTCAGTCACTCTATTTCACCCTAGCAAAGGTAACAACTTGAATCGTGTGCCCCACCAAATCACTTGAAACAAAAGAAAACTAAAAAATAGAAAGTGAAAAGGACTCGACAAGATATGGCGAAACTATCATGTTATTTCTAACACCTGAGCTCTGTGCTTTTATGAATAGACTGTATAGATGTTTCCATCTAGTCAGATTGGTTCCTCAACTCCTAAAACAAAAATGTTTCCATCCACTTAGATTGGTTAGTGTTATCCTAAATACGCATAAATTTCTAGGCTCTGGAGTTTATTTATTGCAACTAAAAAGTTTCTCCCATACCCCCAAACTTAAATCTAACATTGTCCTCAATGTTCTAAAGATGAAACTAAAAGCATGAACAAGGAGAAACTGTTACCATTTGAAGCGAAAGAGTTAAGGAAAGATATTACCGTGTTGCATGAGATTGGGTTACCTCCCAAGAAGTGCTAAGTTTAAAGTCTTCAGCCAGACGTAGGAAAGGTTTAGTCAACTCGAAGATACCTATGTCCCATTGTGGTTCAGGTTCAGGTTCTATGAAAGGATCTTGATAGAAAATTTTCATTGGATGCACTTCCTCATAGCTAAGATCCAACAGTTCAGGTTTAAAAGTCTGGAAAAACTCAATTAAGAATAATAACAACCTGAATAAATGGGGATCCTTAAAGTCAATCAGATTTGACTTACACAGCTGACCACAAAGAGAGTGGTGGTCTTCCTTAAACAGATGTGTCGACCCTAATCTCCTAAAGTAATTAGGTTTAGTCTCACAACTTAATATTCGACACATTTGAAATCTATATGTTCCCACATTTGGAAGAAAACTATTTGGTGGGAAAACAAAATCAATCTTGGTATTATTGCCTGGGTTAACCACATCAACTAGAGGATGGGTTTCTAACAGTTGAGACTCTTGTTGGATATCATTAGGTTCTGGAAAACGAGTACGAAGATAGTCTCGTAAGATGGGTGAGGCATTGATGTCAAGTCCCAAGTGAGGGATATTTTAAGAGTTAAAGAACATGGAGAATGATAATCCCCCAAACTTAGAGTTTTCGGCGTCTCTAGGTAGACTGGTCATAATCTCCCTAATTTCTAGGTCATCAGATTCCTGAAAGTGGGCGATTGATTTTTCTAAGTCAGGTTCATCCCCGCTAATCTCTACGAGTTCTTCTAAGACTATTGTTTCTAAATCGTTTGACTCGAAAACAGTACTCTCAAGATAAACTGGTTCCTCTAAACCATCATCGATTTCGTAATCATCGTCTAAAACGGGGGTATTTCTAGTCAAATCCTCGTCCTTCTGAATAGGTAAATAATTATTAAAATTATTTGGATTTGAACTATAAATATCATTATAATCATCATCACCATCCTCCTCCTCATCATCATCACAATATAATTTTTGATATTCACGAATTCTCAAGATTTGTTCCCAACTACATGGTCTATGTTTATAATATTTCTCATAGATCGTTAGAGGTGATTCCTCAATAAAAGTTGGAGTATCCATATATCGTTGCCCACGCATATATTCACCAAGAGTCATTTCCGAAGACGTCTCTTGATAACGAGAATTACTAGACATATATTCTCGCAACGTCATCGCAGGTGGCGTCTCCTCAAAAGGATTCATCACCGAAGAAATATAAACTACATAGGGATTCTATACAATCACAAACAAGGCCGACTCAACTCCACCAAAGCAAACCAAAGATTTCTAGCAAACAAAAAGCATGATGGCTCCACTTAGATTGTTTCTAGACCAGCTTCTATCTTTCGAAAGGGGATTCGTTGCAATTTGAGCAAACCCCTCTGGAATCAATCCGAGTCAAAGTAAGTTGAATTGAGGCGAGGGAAGCTCAGTGGAGCTTTGATACCCAAGGCCTCACCGCTATCACAAGGCGGCGCAGTCACGCATTCAACTCACAGAAACCATCATGAAATTTGGAGTGTCTTAAAGAGCAACCAATATTTTTCGAACGAGTTTCCTATTAAGCTCGTTACCCTATCGGTCTCGTTCTATTCCAAATTTTAAGCTTGGGTTCGCGTTAGGTTTCGTTTTCCTAAGGCGGGCAAGAAGGGAACGGTGATGAAAGCCGAACCCTTATCTTGTTTAGGCCAGGCCTTGCCCTTTACTAGGAAAATAAATACATTCCGGTTCGTCCTCAAACAATTATCACCTTAAGGCAGACAGTAACCCGCTTGCAGGAGATTCGCGGGTGTTTCGATTGGACTTACCTCCCGTACCAGACGGGCGCCGTTGTCGTCGACTCGGGCCACGACTCCTATGCCGTGTGCGAACCCGAGGGGCCGAGACGATATTGTAATCGTCGTCCTTCCCTGCAAACAATTTATATTTAAATTTTTTTTTTTATTAATAATACCCTTCCGTAGGGTTAAAAAAAAGTCCAATTTTCCAGAATAAAGTCCAAATAAAAAGTCTAAAAAATTACAAAAATTATGAAGAAATAAAGCCTATTTACGAATTCTAAAAAAAATAAATAAAATCTATATACAAAAAGAAAATAATAATAAAAATTAAATCCTAAAAAAAAATTATGTCTTTTTCTTTCTCTTCTCTTTTAGCTTTTAGCTTTAAGCTTTTTGTTCCCAAGTCCTTAGTATTCCACTTCGAACCTGTAAATCAAAGACACAAAAAGAAACGTAAAAAGGAACAAATAATAGTAAAAAAAAAACCTAAAAATTCTACCTAAGCACAAATCCGCATCGGCGGCGCCAAAATGATTAAAGATTTAATGTGGGTTGTAGTTGTAGTGGTAAGGGGTATCGTTCAAACTCGAACTTGTGAAGGTAATGGATTTTTAGATTTAAAAATATATATACAAAAATATTAACAATGGGTGTGAGAGGTAACCAAGACACTAAATTCCACTATTACGCAAAATTGATTGATAAATATTTCAAAACTCTATTCAATTCTTAAGTCCTCTTTTATCTTTAATTCACTATCAATCATACAGATTCTCAAACATTATTTGTAAACCTTAAGCATAGATTATCAAGAGATTAAACCAAGCATAACCTATCAAACTGAATAACAAATAATTAAGACAATCATTCAAATAATTTAAAACTCTGCAAAAGCAGCGATTAGGTGAATTATATAATTAAATGAAATAGTTACCCATTTATGTTGCGTGAATAGCTTCCTTCATTGCCTTGGTTACGAGGGAATTAGTCGCTCATCATGTTGGAAAACCTCTCAAAGAATTTCATTGATGCTCAAAAGTGTTTTACAATGAAGAGAAAAGATAAATAAAAAGTATTAAACAGGATTCTGAGACCCACAGAAGGCGTCCAATATAAACGACACAGAAGAGGTGCTATTGTTACTGAATCCCTAAGACCCACACCTACGACCCACGCCTGTGAGTCTCTTTCACTGTTGATAAACGACTGCTGCTGCGAGTCCGTTCTTCGTGTTCTTCGTGTTCATCAGCAGCAGCAGCAGCAGCAGAAACCGAGTTTGGGAAAACTCGAATTTCTTCTTCTCTGGCTCTCCTCAGCCCCCAGACTCTCGACAGCCCTTCTACTCGACCCAAGGAGTTAATTTATACCCAACAGCAGCATTTAATCCCTCGCAATAACTCCATATAATTCTCATTTACTCGGGAAAATATTTTTTTTATTTTCTTCACTGTCAGCCAAGATACGATCTTTTCCACCTCTTCTGCCTGCGCAAATGAGTTGTAATACTTCCATAAGCCACATACAAACTTTATAAGAGAAGATATCTTCCCCTGTTTGTCCACAAACTTTCCAAATTTAGCTCACAGTGCACCCGATAATATCTTCCCCTGTTTAACTTTGATTTCCTCCCACGGCTTACTTGGCCCATTTTGCTCGATCAAAATGCTTGTACTAACTCTGTCCTGTGAATTCAAGCCCAGCCCAATTGATTTCAGGTGTTGAATCTCGCAAAAACACGTCCAAAAATTCAACTCCAAATCATGCAGACGATAATTAAGTTTCCCGCCAATTTTGGAATTTGAATTTGGGAAGAAAACTGGCCTCCCCCTAATCCTGTACGGGTGTCCCTTTAGCAATTTGGGCTGAAATAGTAATTCTTGGGTGGAAATAGTAATTTTTCTGGGTTCCTCCGGGACATTTCTGGGACGTTTTCGATGCATTTCTGGGGTGCCTTTAGTACTTTTCTCCGGGGTGTAAATCATCACTTTTTGAGCAACTCTTTCCACAGAAGGGTATTTTCTCCAAAAACACCTAAACAAACATAAAAACACCGTAATAAGAACAAATGGGTACTAATAAAATACACAAAAGAGATGAAAATAGACACATAAATGTGTCTATCAGTCGTAGGAATCGATGGAGTTTGATGGCAGGTTATTGAACCATGATAACGCGGACCTTTTTAAATTTGATGGGAAGTATCTGCACAGTATGGAGTCTTCGTTATCCCAACGGGCCATCATTCTATTATAATATCGAAGATGATCCGCCGGATCAGTTGATCCGTCATAGCAATCGAAAGCAGGAACCGAACATTTCTGTGGTAGGAAGCCCTGGTCAAGTGTGGTGTCAGCGGGGTAATGTTCGCTTCCTTTATCACTTGCTCTAGTCTTCCGCCTCCCTACCGAATCTTTAGCTCCTTGATTTCTGACAGCATCTCAGCACGCAGATTTTCCATTGCGATCTGGTGCTCTTCACGAATGGTAGATTTTTCTCTTAGGAGGGCGGTACCGTCGTAGTAGTCCAAGTTCTCGGGATTGTAATCAGGGTCTGATCTTTGGCTGCTCCTTGCTCCTCTTCGGTTCAATGGAAGCGGGTTGTTTGCGATCAACATTCTTCTATCTTGATTAGGTGCTACAGCCTTGGAGTTAGCTTCATCGCGTCGTCTTTCTACCTCTGCGCTATGAATGATTCTTTCCTTGAGCGTTTGGTTCTCTTGTGCTAATATCGCCACAGCATCTGCGTATCCTTCTGGTTCTTCCTTAATTCTGTCAGCTCGGCCATCATCTGAGCGGAATGATTTGACCCTTGATTTGGTGTTCCGGCCCGCAATTGCTCATCGGCGGCTATGGTTTATTCCTCATCCACGATCTGTATTACTGGCTCTGGTGGATCTAACCGTGCACCTTGGGACCCCGACGGTTGTTGTGAGGGTTGACCTGATATTAGAAGCGGTTGCTTGGTCGGAAAAGGTATGTTCTGTTCGTTGGTTAAGAGCATCCCATAGAGGGGTTGTTGTATTCCTGACTCTGCTACGACTTCCTGATGTTCCTGTAGTTGAGCATTGGTTACTCTGGGAGCTCCAACTTTGGATCCGCCAGCTCTTGAAGCTCCTGCTTTGGCTGCCGCGGCATTTACTGCGTTTGCTGCGATGGTGTTGGCATTGATGGGGGTCGTGCTTTCCGCATTATCCTGCGCCCTATCCGCTGCCTTTAGATTTTCACCTCCCTGCTTAGTCCTAGTTACCACTGGGGTTGTCCTTGGCATCTCTTTTGACGAAGCTTTTGCCTTCCCGATATCTTTGCTTTTCTCCATCTTTTAATATTTCCCTGAAAAAGAGAAAAAAAATCACGAAGACAAAGTTGTAAAATCTTGAAGATACGAAAGGCGCCCATCTATGTAGATGACCGCAGATCTGTTCGAAGTTTTGATTTTCAAAGACGTGAGAACTTAGAAAATGCATGAAAAATCAGATCTACTTAGATAAACGCGTATCTGTTCATAATTTTAGTTTTCAAAGGTGTGAAAACTTAGAAAACGCATGAAGAATCAGATCTACTTAGATAAACGCGGATCTGTTCATAATTTTGGTTTTTGAAATCATGAACGGAAAAAACCGTAGTGTTCCATACATCGTTATTTTCAGAAAACGAAGCCTGAAACAAGTCATAGGAGAAGATAAATCTTTTACCGGGATGAAAGTCCCTGCTTCTAGCGCCAGATTGTGAACACACGGATCAATGTCATCTGAGTATTCATAAACAATGCGCGCAGACTCATGAAAATACAGTAAATAGGCTGCGCCTGAGGGGAATGGATTGGTTATGTCGAATCCTTGACTCAGAGTTCTAATACTCTTCCTCGTCTCTTCAACTACAATCATTGTCCTTATCTCATACAATAAGATAAATAGTGGACGAAGTATAAAATGTACGAACATGATATGCCATAAGTAACGAATTGAACATATAAATTATAAATGTATGAACATAGACGAAACGATTAACTTATATGATTCTCACTCAGATCTCTGTCTCCGGGATTGGGTTTTTCATTATATGCGTGAGGGTTACAGAAATAGTTGAATGACTTTGAGACCAATATAAGCCTGCGTAGCAGGAGGAACTTCACTTACACTTTCTCTATCTCTCTGTCTCTCTCCTATTCTCTTCTCAATGTTGTTCCGCCTCCCTCTTCACTTGGGAAAGAGGGGTATTTATAGGGTGGTTACGTGGGGTCCACTTCTGAAGCCCGTTATAACCTTATCCTCTTGTGTCTTGTGCCGCTTACGCAGAGGTCTTCGTGTTCTCGGTTCTCTCTGCGTGTTCCGTTTGAATATTCAGTGCTATCTGCGCTTCCTCCACAGGCTGACTGACACGTATGCTGTTTGAGGGTATTTAATGCGGGTAGTTGAGATGTCTGTCCGCGGTAGACAGCTGTCCTCTGCCCCTGTCTTGTATGCGTCAGTCTGACTATCCCCAGCCATAGATCTTAGATCTTTCTGGGGATAGGATAAAGTGACTCTTGGGTTATCCTTCAGTGCTTCGCAGTGTTCTAGTGTTTCTGTCTCCTCGATACTCTACCTTTGGATCTGGTGGGTGGCGACGCTATCTTGACAAGGCGCGTCTCTTGGATGTCCACGTGTGATATCATATCTTGATGCTCTCAGCCGCATGTCCTCCACGTGTGTCTTTGTGGACACGTGGCGGAAGATGAAATGTGTACCTACAATCCTCATTCATGTCCACAAGTACGCTAACTTCAATTTTCTTATGGAAAACAATGTGGTAGTACTTATCCACAACACGAAGATAGGTGGTAGCCATCCGTAGAGAAATCCAAAACCATGTACTCTACTAAAACTTTCAGCCACACCGGCCTCAGAGATATCGACCACCCGTGGATAACGAATAGGATCCTCAGAGTTTTCAGAACCGGATAATGAAGAGGCAAGATCTTTCAGATTTTCACAAGCAAGTCATCATCCTCATTAAGCCGAGGTTACTCAAGCCTATCTCTATCATTTCAGGGTAGTGTATCCAGTGATGGAAGTGGGGGATGGCTTACCTAGGCAGTAGACCCCCTCCCAAAATGAGTAAAAACCTGTTTATGCTAGTGTAACTCTTAAGAACAAATTATCTAGCCCATGCAAGAATTTTAACTTAGCCCAAGGTGTCAAGTATTACTGAATTTGCATTCCTTTAACTTGGGCAAAGAATATAAATACTGGATACGGTAGTGTATCCGGTGATGGAAGTGGGGGGTTGTTTACCTAGGATGTAGCCCAAGGTGTCAAGTCTCTAATCCCTACCGTATCCAGTATTTATATTCCTTTTCCCAAGTTGTAGGTCGAAGAATCTCATACGCTGCTCAAATTAAGTATACTATTTGTGGTTAGGAATTTTAATAGGTTAAGTGTTTGATAAACTGTGTTAATGAAAAAGTTGTTTCACTCAAATTTCGTTAATCTTAGTAGGTTAAGTGCTTGATAAATTTGTATATGCATTCTCTATTATGTTTAATTCAATCTCATTTAGGTTTTAATTTTTCACCATTCAGTCTATGTATCCATCAAAATGATGTGTTTTATTGTATCAATGCATAGTTACCTTTCATTGTTTCTTAATGTATTATCATGTGTCCATTATTGGATATTTTTACAGGAGCTACTGAATTAAGAAGAACGTAGCACTTTGAAGGAACTAGGAAGGTGGAAGTTCGATTGTATATGTTCTTAGAAATATATCAGTACTTATAAAATATCTCGCTACTTGTATTGCTAAACATGAGAACATTTGGTGCCTAAAAATCTTTCTCTTTAGGAGATAATTTCGTTCCCTTTAGCCTATATCAAAGAGATTTAAGTTTTGTTCGGGGAAAGTTTTCTTTATTTTTTTCCCTTGCCCTGTCATATTCTCTTTTTTAACTTCTTTTTTTTTGATCAAAAGAGAAGATTTTATTGAGATAGAAAGGATACACATAAAATTCTACTAGACGTAGATTAAAAGAAATAAAAAATTAAATAAAAACAGAAAGAAAATTACATAAAAATAGAGTTCCAGTTGTTCAAAACTGAACCTGAAAACTTCACATGTACTTGGTGTCCTGATGTTGCTGCCCACGCTAAAACTGCAGTCTTTGCATCTAGAATTAGATCGTCATCTATTTTATAGAGATTTTGTTCCTCAAATCTTCTACAATTTTATTCTTTCCAAATGATATTGACAATAGCCGCTGGTAGTAAACCCCAAATGTAGTTACCTGAATGCGAGAAGTGGCTATGATGCCTACAATATGCTAATATTTTCATGGAACCAGGTAAAACCCAAACCCATCCTGTATTTGGGAGAAAACTCGACCAAATCTTGTATGCAATCTTGCAATATAAGAATAGATGGTCTTGCGACTCAAGACCAATGCCATACAAAACACAAGAATTATGAAGATTCATACCTTTATGTTACAATATGTTGATTATGTTCAGTTTACTATGAACCAAACTCCATATTAAGATGTTAATCTTCGGCGGTATTGCAAGTTTCCATATGAATAGGTGGGGGAAATGATCTACTCCATCTTCAGCAACTAACTTTGCGTATAAATATTTTACAGTAAATACTCCCGTGGGATTGAGTTTCCACATGCGAGTATCTTCCAGACCATCTCGAGATGGGGGGTATCTCCTATAACAGTAAGGAGTATAGCGAATTTTTCCACTTATGAATTTGTTAGAACCCTCTTGAATTCAAACTTCCATCCTCCTTCCAAAGATATCATGGCATCAACAGTTACATTTTTATCCCGGGACAGCTTGTAAAGAGTAAGATAAGTTTTTGCTAATGACAGATCTTCACACCAAATGTCGTTCCAAAAAGCAATAGAACTCCCTGAATGTAAATACAATGTTGAATTCTCACTTACCAAACCAGCAGCTTCAGCAATGACACGCCAACAAGAGACACCATATATTTGAGTTATTTTCCCGGGGATCCAATAAGAGAACTCAGAACCATATTTATCTTCTATGATCTTGTACCAAAGCTTATTATTTTCAACGCCAAACCTCCATCATCATTTAGTTATCAAAGACAAATTCATAAATCTGAGATTGCACACTCCTAGTCCACCTCTTTCTTTTATTGCACGAATCAAATCCCAATTAACCAAGTGAGAAGTCTTTGTACCCTCTTTGTATTCCCACAAAAAATTGCGCATCTTCTTTTCTAGGATTTTAATAATTGAAATTGGCGCTTTGAACAACGAAAAATAGTATGTGGGAAGAGAAGATAAGATACATTTGAGAATAGCAAGCTTACCTCCCTTAGATAAAGAGATATGTCTAAAAACTGATAATCTAGCATCAAACTTCTCTATAATTGGATCCCAAATTCCTTTGAAATTAGACTTTGCACAAAGTGGCATTCCCAAGTACATAAAAGGTAAGCAATCAGTTGCACAACCAAATTATTCAGCCCACAAAGTTAAATCAGGTACTTCTCCAACAGCAATAAGCCTGGTTTTAGAAGTGTTCACCTTTAAACCTGTTATATACTCAAAACAATGTAATGTTGAAAACAAATTATGTAACTCCTCCTTGTTATTATCAACAAATAAAATTGTGTCATCTGCATAATGAAGATAATTTACTATGATACTTGTAGGCGAAACAGAAAAACCACTAAAAAGACTCTGATTTGCTGCTCTATCCATGTATCTGGAAAAACCCTCCATCCTTATATTAAACAAAAGAGGAGAAACAAGGCAACCTTGTCTTACTCCCCTTGTACTAATGAAGTATCTGAAAGAAGACCCATTAATAAGAAGTGAGAATGACGAAGTAGAATATCAAAACGTCAACCGGTCGCACCTTTTCCTACTAAACCCCATCTGACTAAGCACAAATTCGAGATAATTCCAGTTTATTCTATCAAATGCTTTCTCAAGATAAATTTTACACACAATCCCAACATTTCCAGACCTTAGCCTAGAATCTACCAATTCATTAGCAATTAAGGTACCATCGATAATTGTCTACATTCAATATACGCACATTGCACAGTGGAAATAAGCTTATCCATAACAAGTTTAAG
This sequence comes from Papaver somniferum, assembly GCF_003573695.1. Lineage (NCBI taxonomy): Eukaryota > Viridiplantae > Streptophyta > Magnoliopsida > Ranunculales > Papaveraceae > Papaver > Papaver somniferum. Next base: position 201,975,583 of record NC_039360.1, read on the forward strand.
CCTCGTGTCTAGAACTTTTGCAATGATCTTGTAGACACTAGTAAGTAGGCAGATAGGTATACAATCCTTGATTGTCTCGATGTGGTCCTTTTTTGGCACAAGAGTAATGAAAATAGAATTATGCTTAGAGTTAATAGTACCTGTGGTACAAAATTCGTTCACAGTAGCCATGATATCTTCTTTGATGAAATTCCAACACTTCTGAAAGAAGAGTATAGGAAAACCGTCTGGAGCCGGGGCTTTATCATTAAAATCACTGATGGCATGCACAACCTCTTCTTCAGTAAAATCAGAGTCTAAGATAATAGCCTCTGTAGAAGTGATTAAATCAAACTCAATTCTTTCTAAATCAGGCCTGATAACTTCTTCCTCAATAAAAAAATGTTTTGTAGTATCCCACTATATGATCTTGCAACATCTTCCTGTCAGACACAAGTTCACCTCCGATGTATAATTGCCTTATTTTATTGTATCGGCGTCTAGCCAAAGCATTGCTGATGAAGAAAGATGTATTCATGTCCCCCTCTTGCAACCATTTGGTATTTGACTTGATTTTCCATACAGTCTCCTCCATCTTTGAAATCTTTTCAAATTAAGCCTTATTTTGTATATGCACATTCAGTTCTTCTTGAGTGAGGACATTGTCTTCATCTATCCCATCCAGAGTTTGAATTTCCGAGAGAATAACATTCAGATTGGTGTTTGTGTGACCAACAAATTCTTTGTTCTAGACTCTTAGCTTTTCTTTAAGTGCCTTTAGCTTCAACCAAAGCACAAGGCTAGGTGTACCTGCAAAACAAAAAGATAACCACCAATCCTTTAGTATTGTAAGAATCCATTCTCCAAGAACCACATAACTTCAAACCTAAAAGGACTAGCTCCTCAAGATGGATCGGAAATGTCTAAAAGAAGGGGGATATGATCGGATGTAGGTCTGGCTTTGGCTAATTGGGTTACGAAAGGGTAGTGTTGTTCAAAATATGGGGAGATAAGATACCTATCTAACCTGCACATCACTGGGTTTGCTTGACCATTCGACCAAGTGTATCTTGATCCCTTCATAGGTAAGTCAATGAGGTCATGCTCAACTATAAACTTGTTGAAATTCTTCATACTTCTTGTAATCTTCTTACAGTTCTTTTTTTCATCGCACTTGGAAATCGTGTTGAAGTCACCCCCAATACACCATGGAAAATTAATCCAATATCTACAAACATTATCAAGTTCTAACCAAAATTCGGTCCTCTCCACTGAATTGTTTGGTCCATAAACGTTTGTAAACACCCACTCGAAGCTGTCAATCTTATTTGTACAGAGAATTGATAGCGTGTACTCACCAACAAGTGAATCACTGACTTCCACTAAATCTCTATCCCAGAGAATTAACATGCCACCGTAACTTCCTACAGATTGTTGTAGAGTCCAACCAACATTCTTGTAGCCACAAATTTGCTTTATGTCCCAAGATGAGCAATGTGTCATTTTTGTCTCCTAAAGTATTATAATAGGAGCTTTTATCATCTGCAACATTTTGTGAACCACCATTCTTCTACTACTAGAGTTCAAACCCTTAACATTCCAAGTTAGTATTTTGAAACTCATTTGGAACAACAGTTACCCCTTGAAGTAACTGACCTTCTTGTTCTATAGGTAGGAGAAGAAATCACCTCAATAGTCATACCAATTCTTTTTAATTCATTCCGTAGCTTCATAGGTATAATCGGTTGTGAGTCATTGGAACAAACATCATCTGAGATATCTTCTGTAGATGGTTCAAAACTAGGTGGATACTCCGGTGTAGTTGAATATGAACAACTAGGATGATCAGTGCCCTCTTCAGACGCTAAGAATGAGTCTTCCAGACCCATAAGGGGTAATACAAATTACCGTTCTTCATGCACAGGAAGTTTGTCGAAACCATCGATGCAAATACTGGTTTGAACAACAAAGTCTTTTTGTATCTGTTTTTTTGTTGGCAGAATAAAAATAGGTTTGAGAACAGGTCCGGAATTTGAAACTTTTGAAACCAGGTATTTCCTAGTATGATTTGGCATAGCCGGAAATCCGATTCCAAGTTTAATACCAAGTTCAAAGAGATGGTTAACTTCAGCCATAATCCAAGCTGGTATTGTAAGTTGAAGAACTTTTTGGTTGTTTTTAGGTATCTTAACTGGGTATGAATTGGTATGTCTGCAGGGTATATACGTTGCAGGGATTGAACTGTAAGATTGTGAAAGATGAAGAGTTGTAGGATTAGGGTATTGAAAGTGGGCATTGATAATGGTTTTGAGGTATGGGGTTACAGGACTTTGAAAAGATTGCGGGATTTGGGTTTCTGCTGATTGAATTGTAAGTGTTGGTGATTGAATAGGTATAGGTTCACCGGTTTCAGGAATAGAAAGTTTAAAAGCTGTTGCGGTATGACTCACCACTATGGATTTATTATTCCATGTCAGCTGCCACATCAGCTGCCACTGTAGATTCCAGTTCTGTTGCATTAATTGAAACACCAAAGAGTCGAGTTAACAGGTTTGCATGGTTAACTTGCTGCCAAACTTGGGTTGTGGGAATGGACTTGGGTTTCTTATTTCCTTTCTGGACCTTCTCTTTCTCCTTGACTTGTGTTTCACGGTTTCTATACCATTAATAACAGAATCAGTCATATCTGTTATATTAGCAATAAAATCCTTTGATGGAGAAAATTTCCTGCATGTATCCACTAAATTATGGAAATTACGGAGAAACTTCCTCTTTTGGCCCTAGTGGTTTCCTGCTGTAGATGGTGGATTTTTGATAAGGGTTAAAATCGTAAAATCATAATTATACATGCTCCTGATCCGGCAATCAGATGAGTATTGAGGCTCATGTCTCTCATTGAAGCATGAAATCTCATGCCATAAAATCTCTGACTGAGAAGGTTGTCTCTCAGAGTATATGTAGATGAGTAGTCTCTCAGCTGACACGGAACATCTCATGAATACTGAGCAATATCAGTAATTATTTCTATATAGAACCGAAAGATTGGACGGCTCCTAGACAGCATGCCTTCTAGTATAGAGCAACAACGTCTTCAGGATGCAACAACGTTTTCCCTGACTATATAGGAGAGATATGAGGTTTCAAAAAGCTCATATCTCTCAATTCTCAGATAATTAATGCTCCTAGACAGCATGCCTGCTAGTATAGAGCCATCAATTAATTATCTCTAATCGTTAACTGAATATTCAAAAATATTCTACGATTTTCCATAATGTTTCGTCACTTCAATTTGTGGTTCTTCCCAGCAGAATTCCACGGGTTAGTGATAAATATTCAACGTACGGGCATCTGAGCAGCTCTCGAGTAAGCCCCGACCAAAATAGTGCAAATGTACTCAGCAATAATGCACAAACGAGCACCTGAATGCACAAACGAGCATCCCAAAACACGAGGAACGATGAACCTATGCAAAATATGAAGAAAATAATAAATAATAAAATATTAATCAAGGCGCTGGGGGACTGGGCCCACCGGCCGGCCGGTCGTGCCGTGGCCAGTCCTGCGCCCAATTTTATATTTTATCACATTTTATTATTTTCCCTGATCTCATGAAAATCCCTTCATTTGAGCAAATCTCCTTCGTCTCAAGGAAACTCCCCGGTCTCATGGTGTTTCCTCGTATCAAAGAAATAATAATAAATTGGGAAAGATATCGTGGGACCGGGCTCACTAGCCGGTCGGCCATGCCCTAGCCATGGCCGGTACCACACCTCATGGCTCCTTATTATTTTATTATTATTTCCCTCATCCCATGAAAATTCCTTGAATTCATGAAATTTCCCTCAAGTCATGAAAATCATGGAAAATTAGGGAAACTCGTGGGACTGGGCCCTATCCGACTGGTCATGCCCTAGCCGGTCTCACATGTCTCTTATTTTATTATTATTATTTTTTATGTTTCCCTCATCTCATGGAAACTCCCTGATTTCAACAAATTCCTTGGTTTCAACAAACCTCTTGATTTTATGATATTTCCCTGAAATCATGAAAAATATTATAAAATTGGGAAAAGTGCCTTGGGACGGGCTCTTTGGCCGGCCGTCCATACATTGGCCATGGCCGGTCCCACACTTCATGACTCCCTATTTTATTATTATTATTATTTCCATAATCTCATGGATATTCCTTAACTTCATGAAATTCCTCAGTTTCATGATATTTTCCTCACATCAGGGAAAATACATAAAATTGGGGAAAGGTGATGCAGGACCGAGCTTGCTAGCTGGACGGTCATGCCCTAGCCGTGGACGGTCCCGCACCTTGCAATCCCCTATTTTATTAATTATTTTTTCATCATCTCATGAAGATTCCCTAGTTTCAGCAAAACCCTGAATCCTTCATATTTTCTCAAGATGTTGCTCAAACACGCATCAGAAAATATCAAAACTCTCAAGACTGAGACACGTACATTATGGTGACATGGGCATGACTCCTTGACCGACCAAGGCCGACCCTGAGGCTTTCATAGATCCGGTCCCACGTGTTTTAACAATTTTGACCTAATTTTCTCAATTGCTCATATTGGGTATAAACTCTTCCCAAACAACTTGGGGTTAGCTCAAACGACCATCAGCTGGTCCCATGATCACCAAGGGCCGGTCTCAGGCCCCCTTGGTCGGTCCCTCATCTCTCCATAATCAGGTTTTACTACCTGATGCTCACACGAGCACTATTTTAATAAATGATTAAACCAGCATTTAATCATCTTTTCACCAACTGATCTTCAAGAGACTTTGGTATTTTGCTCACTTGAGCATCTGGGAGCTACACGGTCAATTCATCATCCCATGTATCCGGTCCCTCCTTCATATCATGAACGGTTTTCAATAAATCATCAATTCAGCAATTGATCAAAATTAGGTTTCGAATCCAGAGCTCTGCAAAAAACATAATTTAGAGCAAATTCAAACATTAACGATTTTACGTTGATCTCGTGGTCAACATTTTAATAATTATTCTCGTCTCAGATGCCAGCATCTTAAATCAACATTTGTTAAGACGAGCAACATTTGTTCAAATGGGCAACATATGCTCACACCAAAGAATATTGGTTCAATTATTAATATTCAACAATTCATCAAATGAGCAACATTCGCTCAAATGGAAAATATTTGTTCACGCTGAAGAATGTTGGTTGAACTATCAATATTCAATAATTTATCAGATGAGCAACATTTGCTCATACTAGCAATATTTTCTCAGACTAAGGAATATTGGTTCAACTATCAATATTCAGCGATTCAGCAGCACAGTTTGCTCAGGTTATCAACATTTATTCGAAAATGATATTTTCTGTCTCAGCAGACATGTTCGATTCATGAGTCTCGGAACATTTGCAAATTATGATCAACTCAGTAATACAAGGACTCATTATCCCATAAAGTCAGCAACTAACTAACTAAATACATGTCTGTCTTGCAGACACCACATTCATGAGATATCAATCGTGTCACTGGGGGGATATTAACTAGGATTTTGGTCTAGAGGTCTACGGCACGTGTGTTCATACACACGATGAGAATGTGAGCAAGTCGTGCAATCAGTTGTAGGAGTTAGCAAAGTAGTGGGCGAAAATTTAACCAAGTCTTCGCACGATGAGCAACTGGTTTCAACACGATTTTCCACTTCCCCACTCTTTGACTCCAGTAACTGTCACACTTCATGGGATCATGGTGTTTTCAATTCAGCAATATAAAAGTCCTCTGAATCATGATTGAAACAGACAAGAATTTCTCGACAAGTTCACACAGACAATCCTTCATCTACACGAACTCATTTTCTGAGTAATCACTCTCAACTGGGTAAATTCAATCATTTAGAACCTTCTTACGCAGAATACACAACACACCTACAATCTTGATCACCATTGATCTCACACATTTCTCAGCTTCCCTCTTACATATCATCCCATCCTCTCTTTGTGACCGAATTGACTCTGGAACGGCCATTGTCTTGGTTTAGGCCGGAGTCCTACAGATTGATCTCTCGAGCTTAAAGCACTCTCTTCTTGCAGTGCATCTGTGTGAGGTTGATCATTTGCTCGGTTCAAGGAGTCTCCGCACGGTCATCTCCTCAATTCCGTAAAAACCAGCAATTCGTTTTTCCCCATCTACACCTGCAAATTAAGTATGCCATTGAATGCAGATTCTTAACTTACAGGTGGTATGATTAGGACGTTGTAGTCAGCAGGTGAAGATTTTCCTGGTAACTGAGATATGGGCAGTAAACATATGATTTCCAAAAAAAAAGCTTGATTACTCAAGGGATTGAATTGATGTCATTCAAATTTCGAATCTTCATACGCATAGCACGAAGATTGGTTAGCTTTAGAGTTGCAGTGTATATCATGAGTAACTCACCACATACCTTACCAATAGCATGAATTACTTCTAGGGGCCAAAATTGAAATGGAATTCCAAAAATCTCACGTTTGAAATCATAATAATGCACGGCTGCAGTACCCCAAATCTTGTTATGCCATCGGAATACAGAATAAGTGACATTATGTGCAGTGAATTTGAACTCGTAGTTTGCCCGGGAGAAATTTTTATCAACATAGAATATTGCATGTGTTGAATTTATCGTAAATAGTTCAAATGGTCTATGAATTTGTAACTCAATGCAGAGCATTTTCCCAATTCTCGACCAGGACTTGACCTTACTGGAGGAAGAGGTCACGAAAGATTTTTCCCAATCTCTTAAGAATGATGGATTATGATCCAAATGTATAAATTGCCCGTACTTGGAGTTTTTAGCTTTGACAGAGCATGGTGCCGCATACCTGTCACAGATAAATGGCGATTGAGTTTGTTTAGGGGGTTTAGTATGGGTTGGATTCAGATTCTGAGAGAATAGAGATTGGGCATATATGGTATTAGGTTTGATGAAATTTTTATTCCGCCTGTAATGGTTTTGTGGGTTTGGTTTTGATAAAGATGAGGAATAATTGATAATGGATTCCACTGGAGAAGCCATATCAAACCAACCTTCAAATCCCTCTCCAGAAGGAATATAAAATATAACAGGGTAAGCTTTAGGGTTTGCCCTAGATAGAAAAATTTGAAGATAATATCCATTTGCATTGCAGAGTTTAGTTGCGGTAAACCATTTTTGGTTTTCTTCATGCTTCCAGACTTTTTTTCCTAGATCACCATTTTTTGCAGCTTCATAAAATAACTCATGTAATGGCTAGGTTGTAGGTGAAAGAACCGAACAGTTTTCCATTAGAATGGAACTCTGTTAAAGTAACGGGTGAAGAAGGGATAGTTTTACTACGGGTTAACCTAAAAAATTTCCGATTAATGGTGATGAATCGCTGCTCAGATGTCATGATTTTGATGCTATTTCTAAAGGATCTTATGGATCTAAGGCTAGAAAACTAAGGATTTAATCACTAACATGGATGAAGAATTCTATGGGTTGGAGAATAGATGAGAGAGAAAACATATTGTTCCAGAATTAAGTATCTTCAGGCTTTTAACTTCATGGTTCATGGATTGTTAACAAAAATTTTTTAGCCCCCCAAACATAAATCCATGATCCCTCGCAAAGTGTGTCCCCATCCAGATCCTATTTCTAACCATCCTTCTGATCTTCTTCTCAACCTCAGCCTTCTTCATCGCTATCGTGAAGAAGATACTCTTCGTCAGCGGAAGCATCTGATACGACAACATGGACCTTTACTTGTCCCCTTTAGCTTCACTATATTTACCCTGAATCAGTAGTTGATTTAGGGGCACATTATCATCGTTAACATCATCACCTTTGCCACTGTCGCCAGCATCATAGCTCGCACTCGACTTCAATTTTAACAAAAACGACAACCACTACTAAGGAAAAAAATAGGGCAAGTGCATGTACTTAAAATCTAAAACATAAAAAGTACTCCCTCCGTTTCACTATTAATTGACCTATTTATTTTCATATTTTTTCCCATAATAGGTGACCTATTTCATTAAAGGATACTTCTAAAATTACCCTTTTAATTAATTTTTGTTAGTATAAGAAATATATATAATTTGACAGGCATGTTTATATTCGTTGCGTAGGTGTTTTAAAATGTTTTTCAATGGTATAAAGTTTGTGAACATCCATGGATAGTTTGAGAGATAAATCATTGTAAAGAAAAGAAAATGCTCTTTTCCCTTCCTTGCTTTAAGAATGTGTAAACTTGAAATCGGTCAATTAATAATGGGATGGAGAGAGTATTTGTTACCTTAATTGGCCTTTGGTCACGATGGTACAAAAGGAAAACTAGGAGAACTCCTTGAACTTATCTGCATCTAGATAGCCCCTCCGTCCAAACATTAGAGTAACATCAAAACCCTGAAGTTGATGATGAACTTTGAGATTGTAGAGAAGATGAAAATCACTGATATGTCTTTCATAAGTTCCTTTAGATTATTATTTTTTGTCAACAACCCAACAAGAAAAAATAAAAGAATCATCAAGAAATATAATCGATCGTAGTACGAGAATAATAAAAGGGATTTACAGCAGGAAACAAAACAAACAAGGAGAAAGAACTCCTTCACAGGAAACAAGTTGAATGGAGTTAGAATTTTAGCTACTACGGTTCTCTAGAAGAAGTGTATGCTACCAATTCTTGTTTGGAAAAATTGGGAATATGTCTCATTTTCACTAATTCGTTTGGGGATCTATCTCATAACGGCAAAAATTAAGGAATCTATCCTAGTGAGAGAAGAAAACTGTTAACTATTTAATATTCCACGTGTGTGGGATAACAAGTGTTGTGACTTTACATTTCTGCCCTTATTGTTCAGACAAATAAATAATAAGACCATGACTTAGAGATATCTCACATGAACTGCAAATAAATTGGGATTTTGTGCTCTAGTGGGGATACATAGAAGCACCAAGATGACACTACGACAAAGAAATTGGTATCGCAACATAATTAAACATCTGTAACTATATAGTTGGAATTCGACTAGTCATTGGATTGATTCCAGGCGCGATACATGTCCGGAAACGGGACAAAATTTGATTCTATGAAATTAAATGAATGTGGTAGGCGTATTTTCTAGGGAAACAATCGAAGGTGATATGAGAATTCCATTAGTAGCTGATGATAAGTTTATATGGAATTTAACAAAGAATGGTATCTTCACCTTAAAATCCACATATAACAAGCTGCATGAGGAGAGTTTGGGAGCTATACAGGTGTCAACAACTATCCAACATACTAATGTCAGATGGAAGCAGTTGTGGGATATTAATACCTGGCCGAGAGTGAAACATTTCTGGTGGAAATGCTTATCTGATTCCCTTCCATCAAGAGTCAGAGTCTCAAGAAACGGTGGATCCATAAATCAGATTTTCCCTTTCTGCAACCAAACTGATGAATCCTTCATGCATGTACTCTTCACTGTCAATTTTCGAAAGTTGTCTGGATGCAAGTCCCTGGAGGTGGATCCATTTTAACAGGTGGCTTTGCTGATATTGATTCCTTGTTTGAGTACTGGATGATCCTGATGCAGGATCATTTCAAATGGATAAATACTGCCATGATTGTTTCATGGACCATATGGAATGAGCGCTGCGAAGTTATATTCCAAAACAAGAAAGTCGATCCCATTGCTACTGCCAGAAAAGCACTGAGCTTTGCCAACTACATTGAAAATCTCTATACTGTCGCTATGACCAGCAAACATAGTGACATGATGATTAGAATTAATAAACCTTTATGGAAACCCCCTGCATATCCTTTTCTTTCCATGAATTGTGATGCTTCTTTTAACAAAAACACGGGACTAACAGGAATTGCTCTTATTTTGCGTGACTATGCAGGCAACTGGAGGGGATGCAAATCCAAATGTTATGCAAGAATAAAGGGTTCTGAAGAGGCAGAATGTCTAGCATTCTCGGAGGCAGTGAACTGGAGTCTGAAGCTACATCACTCGCATATAGTTTTTGAGACTGATCTACAAGGGATTTAAGGTTACATCAAGAATTCTGCTCCAGTCATAGCCTGGGAAAACGAAGTCATTCTGTTAGACGCTTTAGAGAACCTAAAAAAATCCCACAATGGGAATGTAATTTCATTTCTAGAGTATGTAATAAGCCTTCTGACAAACTTGCGAAGTTTAGCAGGAAATTTGGTATTTCTAGGATATGGTGGGATAAACCACCTGACATTATTGAAGGCTGTCTTTTGTCTGACCTTGGTAGCACCTTAAGTTAATAAAATTTCTCTTTGGCATCAAAAAAAAAACAATCGAAGGTGGGCATATTTGTTGTAGAACTATGTATAACAATCAATATCAGTACTTTCAACCCAATCAAAGGATTAAGGTTGTTGATCCCTAATCTTAGTCTCAATCACGGGCATATTGTTTTGGGGCTTAATAATGAAATCAGGGAGAAGATGGTTTTATTATCAGATCGTGGTTAGTATTGTTATAATAGTCCTCCAAAGAAGATGGTAAGAATCGAGGTTACACCAACCTGTTACTTGCTTGGATGCCATCAGTAAACTCAACTCACTGTTGGGTGAACGATAAGGGCAGAAATGTAACATCACAACACTTGTTGTTCCACACATGTGGGATATTACCTAGTTACCGGTTTTCTTCTCTTACTAGGATAGATTTTTTAATTTCTTTTTCCGTCATGAGATAGATCCAAACAAATTAGTGAAAGTGGGACATATTCATTCTTGTTTATTGGAATTGTGTTTCTTTCAGCCCATTTTTTCTCCTCCTGGTTGACATACGTTTTGCCTGACGCTACTTCAATATTCGTTGCAAGCTATCAACATACGGTTTGGACCAAAAAAAGAAGAAAAAATTCCTGATGAATCTTTGCTTCGACTCCAAGATTTTGTTTTTTGATCAAAACGAAAACTAATGACAAAATAATAAGTATATTAACAATTTTTTTGCTCTCTCTGAAATTGCTTCATTTCATCTTATCAGCAGAGTTATACCGAGACCAACATGTTTTCAATCACTCACTGACACTGAGATTTGACTAAATAAACCTCACAAAGGTATGTCACAAGCTGAGTACAGCCGACTATTATAAAGAGATGGAATTTTAGCTGTAGAGTAAGGTGATGAATGTCGTTAAACTACTGCTAACTAAAATTAAAACCCAGCCTGAACTTGCTCTGCGAATTGACCGAGACTTATTATTGAAGTCACTAAAATACATTAAGACTTGCTCAGAAACTAGCCTGAGAACTGCGACACACGCAAAGAAAAAACTCACTGCTAGCACGGCAACTTCTTTGTTTGCTAAACTTGCTTGATCTTTTAAAACCCTTTCAACGTCCAATCTGCCGTGATCAATATATATGTGAAAATCAGAACTCAAAATGCAAAAGAGATGTCAAATATTTTTGGCAGGAGTGAATGAAGTTTGAACATACCTGAGCATGGCATTTTCTCTGACTAATATATCTACTTCAGATGTTACGACAGATTTCCACGAGGCCAGATCAATATGTGCTCTCTCCTAATGAAAAGAAAGCAACAGCCTAAACACCCGTAGAATATAGGAATTTCATTACCTTGTGAACATTCTCAAAATCACCAGGAATGAAGAGTTCTCTTACCGTAGCCTCTTTCCAGTCAGTTAGAGCTCTGATTTCGAAATTAGCTTTCTCCAGAAGCAAAGAACTCCGAGTTAACTCCTTTTCAAGTTCTGGCAAAACATCCTCATTCCTCCTATTTAGTTCTTTGATATACTCTTGTAGAACTGATAAGTTCACCTCTAATGACCTAACCTTTTGCATTAAGATCTTTAGAACAGTATCACCAGGCACTCTCCCATTTGGCTGCCTAACTTCGGTTACATGATTAGAGACCATTTTTTTCAAGGGTGCAGTTTTGCCGCTCTCCTTATAGTCCTTTTGCTCTTCCTCGACCTTTTCGTTACCTTTACTAGAAGAACCAACCCCATTAGAAACTTGAACAGATCGCTCGTTATCAAATGAACCCTCTTCCGGTCCCAAGGATGGATTTCCTGACAATTAGGGACTGTCCCTTGGGAAACCACAATGAGATCTTCAAGCATCCTCTCGATTGCATCAATGCCATAAACCTCTAATATACTCAACGTACAATAGAACTCTGACCCATAGTGACTAAGCAACTTCAACCTCAAGTACCTTACCCATTTGGGTTCAGTCAGCATGAACCTCTGCGCATGTTTGACGTTTGCAGCTACAAATTTCCCTAGTGGAGTCCATGTCTCCGTCGGATATGTCAAACTGCCGGAAAATTCAAAATCCTTGAAATTAGAAGAATGGTGCTTGAAATTAGCTATCTTGATTGCATCAACAAGTGTTTCTTCTGAGAGCTCGATGACAACAAATTTATCTCCGACGGAACATGGATTTCGTAAATATTTATCTTGATCCTTCCCAAGGATATTACTTGCACCTTTTGTTTCTTTGTTATGACCTAAGACTTTCGCTCCCTTAGAAGCAGATGCGTAGTTGTACTCTGTTCCATCAGGCTCAAGCCGATGGGTAATGTTTCCAAGCTGACAATCTACTTCTTCTACTTTTGCTTGCATTGCTTTGGTCCGGAATTCATCGAGACCAAGATAAGTTGATCTAGAAGCTCTATCATTATTCTGTTCTTGCACTATTTTACTAGCATTGTGTTGTCGCAGTTGTGGATGAGTCTTGCACTCTATGGCTGAATAATTACCTAGAAAACTCCATACTATCTCTTCTAATTTGTTTTTTTCCCGAATGGAGAAGTTAGGATCTGCAGAGACAAAATCATGATTCGCCAAATTGTCATTGTAGTAGTAGTAGAAAGGATAAGTAGGAATTACCAATAGGTACTGTTATGGTAGTCTTAGTTAATGGCAGGTCCACCCACTAAAGTCCAGTAACCAGAGGTCCATAATAAAAGGAAAAAGAGAAAATTGGACCAAAAATTTTATCCCCTGGTCCGGTACACGTGCGGGGCCGGTAATGCGTAATTTCGAAATTCCCAAATTAACCTTTCACCTCTAGATATTTAATCTCCTGGTTCTTATCGTCACCTTCTCTTTCAATTTTTGGTTTTGCTCCAAAGAAGCTTTCACGCTGGAGATCTTTTTGATTTCGTTAATTGAGTCGCCAATTCGATCCCAAAGCTATTGTTTTGTATATTATAGAAGAACTCCTCCGATGAAGATTTTTGCAAGATATATAGGTTGATTTTCTTACTGTTGATGTTAGTCTAGTTTTTTTTTATAATCAATTTTCATCTAGTAATGTTTATTTTAGGGCTTCTAATATTAATCGTTTAATGGATGTTTGATTATGTTTTGATCTCCTTGTTTGATTGTTTATTTTATTTTATTAAAAAATAGTTCAGATCTATATGGATAATCATGTTTTTTGTCAATTTCTTCACTAGATCTGATCATATCAGTTTCATTTTGTTGGTTTTAGATGTGTTTCGATTTATTTTTGTGTATGAACCAACAGTACGTATCTGCAGTACTGATAGAAACCTAGTTTTGAAGACCTTTTTTTATTTGATTCAGAAGTACATATATGGAATATTGAAATAGAAGTGTTTCAATACTGTTTTTTCACGGATTCGTTAATTATTTTTGACATGCAGCTGATTGTTGTGTATGAACCAACAGTACGTATATCCCGTACTGACAGAAACCTAGTCTACTTTTAAGAAGAAGAAGAAGAACAAGATGGTGCATCGTTATGATTTACGAGGAGAATATTTGTTTTCTGTTTCCAGGTATGCTTTCTAATCATCTTGTTTGATTATTTTGTTCGGTTTTTCTTCTTTTGATTACGTTTTCACTTTATTGTTTCGTTTTTTGTTTGTTTTTTGCGTTTATTTTTGTTTTGGTTTGTTTTTTATGAATCTTGATCGTAATTATTCAATTTTTTGGTTAGATTATGATGTTTTTAACATATTTGAACTTTCGATTTGATTATCTTGTTGTTTTCGCTTCTTTATTTATCAAAATCGTGCTTGTTTGTTGTTTCAGGGGTATTATCCAACAGTACATATGTTGCATACTGATACAAATTACTTTTGATTCTGTCTTGTTCTTAGTTTTATCACTTGTTGTTGTTTGATTCATAAGTATATATCTTCGATACTGAAATAAGACTCTCTCGATTATGTTATTTTGATAGATTCTTTACATACAATTATTTTTTAGTTCATGAATCAGCAGTACATATGTGGCATACTCATACAAACTGTTTTTTTTTTTGTCTAATCCTTGTGGTGTTTGATTAAGATTTTGATCTCCATGTTTGATTTCTTGATTATTTACTAGATCTAGGTGAATAATCACGTTTTTGGTTCATTTCGTTATTAGATTTGATCATACTAGTTCCATTTTGTTGTTTTTAGATTTGTTTTTTTGTATGAAACAACAGTACGTATATCCTGCATCGACAGAAACCTAGCTTATTTTGAATGAAGAAGAACAAGATGGTGCATCGTTATGATTTACGAGGAGAATATTTGTTTTATGTTTCCAGGTATGCTTTCTAATCATCTTGTTTGATTATTTTGTTCGGTTTTTCTTCTTTTGATTTGTTTTTTTGATTGTATTTTGATAATCAAATCGATTTGATTGACGCTTTTATGGTTTTTAGGTTTGTTACAGTTGTTTTTCGTGTATGAATTGACAGTACATATATGGCGTACTGATACAAAACTCTTCTAATTTTGTTTTATTTGAAGTTTTTCCAATTTTTTTGGTTCGATCCATGAGTATGTATGTATAATACTGATAGGAAGTGCTATTTGCTGTGTTTTTGCTCCTTTTTTAGTCTTACCCTTCAGTACTTATGTGAAATACTGTAATATCTCTTTCGATTCTCTTATTTTTCATACATCTGTCACCTGTTGTTGTCATACTGTTGATTTGTAGTTCATGAATCTTCAGTACATATATCACATACTGATAGGAAGTGCTCCTTGTTATGTTTGATTCAGTACGTATATGAAATACTGAAATAGATGCTCTTTGTTACGTTTGATTCAGTATTGGAATTGGATATGGAGATGATCTGGAGTTGCAGTTCAGAACTTATTGCAAGAAATGACAGATTTTGAATGATAGGAACAGGAGTTGTTGTTGGTTCAGATTTGCAAGCTTGTGAAATTGGTGGTGGTCTTGATGAAGTTACAAATTGGTTGTGATGTGTGTTTGAAAGAAGGTGTGCTGCAAATGGATTTGGAGGAACATAGAAGGTTGGGTTGCTGATGTAAACTGAAGATACATATGAGATAGAGGAGGAATTGTAGGTGGTGATTACTGTGAACAAAATCAGTGGATGAGATGTTCGTCTCAATGGGTTTATGAAGATGGTAGTGCTGTTTAAACAGGGAAGAAGAACAAGTCTGTGTTGCAGCTGAATTGAAATGACAATGGTGTTGATGTAGCTGTTGCAGTTGTGGTTTAAGCTAAGAAGATTGTGATGCAGCAAGATAGAAGATTACTGAGAAGATGGAGCTGAAGGCAGTGGTGAATGGTTGACTGCAGAGGTGCTGGTGCTGCAATAAAGTAAAGTGAATTGAGGAGTACTCAGATTCCTAAGTAGTGTAGCAGATATGTACTCATATTTGTAAGCAGTGTGGCAGATATGTACTCAAATTTGTAAACAATGTAGCAGATATGTACTCAAATCTATGGTCCTTTATATGTTTTAATTAAATTTGGACCACCAGATAAATAAAATCCCGATTTGGTAGAAGTATGTTATTTCACACGTACTTAAACAGTGGGGTATATTAGTCATTTTCATGTTTTCAAATAACTTTGGACCTTAGAATAAGAGTAAAATCTAGTTGGACCCTGCTATAAATAACCTTATGGGCTTAGGACCAAACAAGAAATTTTCCAAAGGATAAACTGAGCAGCATTCCTTCTTCGGGTGTAAAAAAACTTCAACATCAATATGCAGCTTCTATTCTCAAATGCATAGTTTTAGAACATTGCTACAAACATGTAGTTTACGTTCTTTTCTCTAATTTCTTGCTAGCACCAATATTTTTTACATTATTTATTTATTTAGTAGCGGAATTCATAAGATGGAACAATGTGTCAAAAATTAAATGAAAAACGATCAGAGAGTTTGTCCGGGGATAAATTGTGCTTCAGTGTGATACTAAATCTAAGAAACTGTAGAAACATGAAGAAAACGGTTTACTTATGATCAGAAATAATGGGTATATAATTAGATTCATGGTGGAAACCAGCATATGAAATCTCTAAACAAAAAATACATTAGAAAAGAAAACATGCATGGGCATTATAGAAAATGAACAATGAAGAAAATGTGTACCTCCATTTTCATGGCTATGACCAAATCGAGAGTAGAACAAAAATACAAAACACCAGAGAGAAAACATCAAAGACGAAGATAGCTCGTAATAATTCTTTCTGTTTATCTTACAATCACCTTCCTTAATTTTATTGTTAGCATCATCCTTAGCTATGATATTTATGTGGGTATCTCGAATTTTCTTCATCTCACATATCGGGTAAAAAGATAATTTAACTTTTAGGGAAAGAAGAAGTTTTGCAGTGTTTCAGAAAATGAAGATTTAAGTTGTTTTCAGAACCGTTCATCTTTCAAGGACCCCCCACTTTGGTAGTTACTTTTGATCTAGCGGGAACTTCTTAGAGCCACGTAGATGCAGTTGAAGTCGGAATGAAGTTGTTATGAGACGTAATAACAATTTAGTTTAGTGAATGGTTTCCATAGCGGTTTCCTTCACGGGGAAATTGTTCACCTATGCGTTACCCCATACAGGCCTTAGAAACACGCGCACACACCAACAAAAAAAAATGCACGGAGCAATGTAGTTAATATCGGTCGAAATGGCTAAGATATTGCCGATAATACTGATTTCGATGCTCAACCGAGACGAAACATGCTATATCGTCGATACGGTATTTGGCCGATAATCTCCGTCGAGATGGTCGGGATAAGTTTACCGAGATGGACGATATTGGGGTGGGGGACCCAAAAAGAAAAAAACTAAAAAAGAACGGGCACCTAGCTCAGCTGGTCATCCTCGTTTCCCAAAGTTTCATGCGTTCCAGGAGGTCCCAGGTTCGAGCCCCCAATGGCGTAATATTGCAGAACTTAACATGGAAGGTAGAGTTAGTTTGCCCCCTTGTGACACAATCTCAGTCCCCATTTGCTTCGGCTCCTTTGGCTAGGTTACCCATGAGGCTCGCTGGTAGGCTAGTACAACAACCTGTTCAATTAATATAGTAGTATATCGTCGGAGCTTAGCTTGTTAGGCTTCCAACTAGTTTCATGTAATAATCGTTTTCTCTAATAATATTATTTATATATTTTAAGAAAAGAAAATTTATTTATTTATGCCAGCGTTTTCAATTGTTGTTCATGTTTTAGGAAATTTTTTTGATCTCGCACTGCTAGATCAAAGATCATCTAACAGCCCCAATACCGCCGGATCTTAGAGATGTGATGTTAGCATATTATCGTTTTTAGCCTCCATTAACCTCCCTAACCCTAAAATATGTTTGACGTTTTCCGTACATGAACAAATATTTTAAATCTTCCTTTTACCAAACGTATATTATGTCATTTCTTCCCTACTTTTTGACTCTTGATCTCATGAATGTAAGGATCAAAACCAGAAAGATTGGTAGAAAGATCGGAGCAAAATTGGCATCTCATGAATTAGAGAAACATTTTTAGGAAAAAACTTTTTAGGAAAAAACTAAGAATATTTTTTTATTGGTGCTTTGATTTTAATCAAAAAAGTCTTGTACTTAATTCTTTTTGTAAAGAAAATTGTTTTGAACCTGGTTCGTTATTAATTATTTTCTACACTTAATCACCTTTGTTAGAGCATAGCTCGGTTGAACCCACCAAGCGTTGGTATGTCAAGTTTGGTTGTCATATTTTAGTGAATCAAAATTCAATTTTAAGAGTCGTTTGATTATGTACTAGAGACAACTTCGTATAGGTTAGGCTAGAAAAATTGGGATAATGAGACATACAAGTATTACTCGAAGACTTGAAGAATGTGAAGAGGTAACAAGCTACATCGACGACATCATCCTTCCTCTTGGGGTTAGTAATATTTTGACTTGAACTATTTCATTCCCAACGTATCTTTCAAGTCGTGCTATATTGAAAACATAACTGCGAAGCTGTGAATGATTATACTCTAGTAGACATAGTGTTAAGGAATTACAATACGAAGTATAACATTTATCTTTTGAACTTCCTATATAAGACATCGACATAATCGTATGAATGTTATTGTGATTATGTGTATGCGTATGGGTGAAGATTTTGTCTTAGGAAACAATGTTTACATTTGTTTAAAGGAAGTACATTCATGAACTTGTTTTATGAATCGAAAGTGAAATCGCTAGGCTTATTGGTATTGTTATTCATTGCATATCTTTGGATTGCCAATATGTGTGATTAGTAGAACCGATCATAATTTATTATGTATCTTGGTAAAAATATTCACAGTGCCTGACTTATCTATTGGTATGACTTTTATTAGAGTAATCGATCCTAAGTAATCACCTAAGATGGTATGATCGATATTTGTAATTGGTGTGACCGATCCTAGTAATTGGTGTAACCGATCCTAGTAATTGGTGTGACCGATCACAAAATAGTGTGTAATCGATCCTTGTAATAAGTGTAACCGCTCTTGGTAACTGGTGTGACCGATCACAAGTAATACCATGAGAATATGGTAACAGGTCCTGGTAATTGATGTAACCAATTTGGTAACTGATGTAACCGGTCCCAGTAACCATATTAAGGTAGAACCGATCCTTGTGTTTGGTGGAACCGTAAACCCATGATTAGTGTGTTAATTTGATCAATCACATAGTTCTTGGAGATCAGATGAACCAGTTCTAAACTTGTTTGGAAGTATGGTATAATCGGTTCAAAGATTGTAAATATGAAAGAGGATTTACAAAGAAATTAGATGTCGACATACTTTGAACATGTTTAGTAACTCTTCTTTTATTGTTCAAAGATATTCCTTAATAACTCAAGGAGATCCCGGATCGAAATAAGTTGAGAATCTTTTAATTAAGGTTGTTAATTTTATATGCTTTTAATTACTAGCAACTAAAATGCATCTCTGGAAAATAAAAATTGGTAATGTGCATTTACTAATTGGAAATTTTCTAGTAGGATTTCGATTAATATTGGACAGAGCATTTCTAGGAACTATGAAAACCGAATTTGGAAATATATTGCATATCTTGAGAATATTTTCTATATTGGAAATTCCTTGGTGTCCAAACTTCCTTGGTCTATAAATACCCAAGTTTGCATTTCGAGCAAATTATCTTAAGAGCCAGCAAAACTACCTTGTTGTGTTGTTACTGGTGGAGTCGTCTATTCAGAGAGGAAAGTACCCTAATTAGGCGAAATCTCTTACGACCGCTCGTTTAAAGACTTCTTTAGGATCAAGAAGCTCTACGAGCACCGTTGGTGGCAAACTAGATAATTGCAGTATTATTAGTTTTCGATTTGACTTGATTTGATTGACTAACGGTTGTTGAACTTTGATTGCACCTAGTTTGTTTATTCTTGAGAATCTTCTCTTCTGATATAAGATTCACTCAAACTAGATCGAAGTGTTGACGTGATCTTTAGAACTGTTTGTAGATCTAAAGACGTCTTGTGATAATCCATTGTTAACACTCTGTTCTATGCATGATTGATCACAAGAGATTCAAGTTGTGGTGTGCAGGTGTTTATTGAAGATTTAAGAAGATTTGAAGACAAAAAAGATTTCTGATTTCGGTTCATAATCTTTGGTGTGCACAAAACTTGATCGGCTGGGATCCAATTATAATCAGTTTATCTTTGATATAACAACAAGAAAATTTGGCATTAGCGACTATGCACGTTAGGTGGGTACAGGGCCACTTTTAGTGGTTGGAGTTATGCAGCAACCAACATGGCAACAGACATGCTCTGTTGTTAAAGACTTATTTGCTAAAGACGTGTAGCATCCATGTTGCTGGAATAGATATCTTTTGACTACAATGAAGCGACAAAAGTTTCAGTGGGTATAAATATTTAATAACAACTGGGTCTCGTTGGTAAAGTACATAAAGCATTCGCTGCTGAAATGTTCAGAAATGGTGGCTGCTAAAGACTGTACATTGTTGGTAGAGGTGGCTAATTATAAAACGTTGTCACCCGCTGAAGGATTTAACTTGCTAGATTTTAGTTTTTGTGGTGTTGGCGAAGGGTTGTAACCGCTACATGTCTCGACTGAAGGATTTAACTTTTACTCTGTACTAAGTAACTAGATTTGTAGTAGGACAGAATAACCAGAAGAAAGAGAAAGTTAGAGAGCAAAGTTGATGGAATTAAAATGGGTCGTGGATCAATCAATAAACCCACATGTTTCTTCATTTTATCTCAGCCGTTCAAACTTATTAGATCTATTGGCTAGGTAAGTTTGTGATAGACTCTGTCATTTAAAGTCTGTGAGCCGATCCCACCCCCTTAAGTCGCATCTATATAATTTCAAAAAAAAAAAAGGAAAATAAATGAACGTGCTCTCCTAAATTTAGTTCAATTTAAATGTCATTAACATCCAAAATATTTTTCAATTATAACATAACACCAGACGAAACTGTACATACCAAAATCATACTCCATAAAACTTTACATCCCAAACTAAAACATGTACTAAGAGCAGATCCTATGGGTAGTCTCCATTTGGAGACTACTAGTTCACATGAAAGACTACTCGCCCATATGAATGAGTGAAGCTACTATGGGCAAATACAAAAAAAAGACGCTATCCGGGAGACAGTCTCACGTTTAATTAAAAAAAATGGATTTTGGACTAGACGGGGACTGTTATGTCCCCCGTCCAAAAAAAAAAAAAAATCTTCTTAGACAAAAAATCTTCTTTGATGGGGACAATCTCCCATCAAACAAAAAAAACTAAAAAAAAAAAGCTACATGGACGGGTGATAGTCCCCCCCCCCCCCCGTCAAAAAAAAATAAAGCGAAAAAAAAAAGTTTTAAAGGGGAACTGTCCCCCGTTTTGTGCTAAAAGCTTTCTTTTTCCCGACGGGGGATAGTACCCCGTCTAGTGTGAAACTCCCAACCACTCGTTCATATGAACGAGTGTCTGAAAGGATTTGGGGGAAAAGTGGGTCGAAGCCTACCCATTGGAGACCCTAATTTGCTCAAATTGGTAGTGCACTCTTTCAAATGAAAGAGTGACACTACCCATAGGATTTGCTCTAAGAACTTCCGAGAAGTTTTGGACCTTTCGTAATACTGTTCCATGCTAGATTAAATGAGTTACTTACACTGGCATATCACGAGTTGGTCAATCAAAACGTTGAACTTCTTTCTCTTCCATCCTCCACATCCTACATCTTTGTCTATATAACTTCACTTTGCGAGTTGGAAAATGGTCAACGACTTAGCAGTAGATGGCCTGTAATTTTCTGCACCCAGTCATAACACACCTATACACACAACACGGAAAGGAAAATGTAAGTCTTGATTGAACAACAAGTTCATAGTTATATCAGGGAAGTCCCCTGTGACGATAATCTAACACTTCTAACATATTAACAGAACGATGAGTATATTAACTGAACGATGAGTGCCAGTATTTGAAACGGTGTCCATAACCTACACCAAACATGAGGCATATAAAGTTCAATTGAAAAAGAATCTAAACCCTCATTGAGTACTGCCCTAGAGTAGCTTATTGCATATACATCGATCTATTGGACCATTGCTGTTAAATGCGCTGCAAGGAATAGGTCCAACAGAATTATTCACCAAACATCGCCTGGATAACGATAAAGAGTTATTTGTTAGGAAATAAGTGTAACATGTGCAGGTTCAGAAACATGAAACTCATTCCTTCACTTAGCTATCTAACGCCACGGCCATTGACTTTTTAAGAAGATAGCTATCTAACTAGTTCCTGACACTGATCATGCAATATGCAAACATGATCCTTAGCTAATGTTCAGTTATTTTCTGCACACATGATACACCTGAGTTAATTACACCCCAATAAACATGCCTCCAACAAAAAAAAAAAAAACAACTTCCTTCTACAGAACATCTGTTTTCTTATAATTCTCTTGACTACAGCTGCAACAACTTTGAAGATTACAGGAAGATAAAACAAAAGTCTACGAAACCAGCGCAGATTCAGAAAGTCATACATGTTATGTTCACAACTTTTATTCTAACATGAACAGGTCATATTTAAAAACATTGGTGACAATATAAGATCAAAGTAAGAAAACCACAAAGACTGTTGTACAAACCCTGAGTCTTTATCTTTTATTCTTGTCCCAACAATTGAAGCCCCCATATACTTATCAGGCAAATAGTGAAAGGTAATATCCAACCAACTAGTAAAATACTTCTAACTTGAGAATCACAGTCACAGTTGAGAGGGTTATCAGGCTAGCATCCAGATATCTAACCTAGGGGTAAAGCTGTGTAAATTAATAAACAAAAATGATAAAGCAAAAATCATGCCAAAGCTCAACTATATATTCATTCAAGAGTTCATAATTTCTACATCAGCTTGTGGCCAAAACCAATGGGGCTAATCTAGCAATCAGCCAGTCAAAAAATATGAGTTAATGATAAATGCAACAAAGAGCCCTCAGCAACTGAACCACTAGCAATCCCTAAAACAGCCATAATCAACGGAATTCCTTCTAGACCAAACAATGGTGAACTCAGGATATTAACACGGAGAGCGAAAAATTTAAGGTTGTTCAGGCATAACCTGCAACTGGTACCTTATTCTTTTTATTTTGAAATGAACATCTAACTAAATCTAGCTAAAAAACATGTAAAGAAGAGAAAGAGCGGTTAACATTATAATTACAATGTGTTCTACGAGACAATGAAAAGAACACTGCAATGCAAAAATTAACTTCTGCTTAACACTTATATAAAAACCAATAATAAGTTTGTAAGGAAAGGGAATCCACTAACATTATAGATACAATGTGGTGTGCCGGACAATGACAAGAACACTGCAGTAGAAAACCAAATTCTACTTAATAGTTAATACTTACATAGACCCATTATACCCAGCAAAATTGAAACTATAAAAACAATAACAGTTTAGTTATGTTGGCTGAACCTCTCTAGAAGGTAAATATTAGATTTATTCAAGTTTAGTTACTAACATAAAACTGGAAAGACAAGACCCAAATCAATAGCTAACTATCATACTCACACTAATCAATATATCATGTGAGATCAAATGTAACAATGCATCACAATTTTGTTGTTACGCTTTACTAATTATAAGATTGGTAATAAAAATATAGTCAAACAATTTACAGTAAATAATTGGTAAAAAAAAGTTTTAATTAGAGTATTTCACTGAAAAGGATTACCATCATGATCTGTCCTTTGCCTTGATTAGAAGTTGATTCATATCCTCTCTTCATTATTATCACTTTCTCAGCAAAAAGTTCAACACTGTTCTCTGGAAACATAAACCTCTGCTGTGCTGCAGAAATCAATTTTCCAATCCTTCTTCCCTTCCCACCTACACATCCAAAAGCCAAACAATAATCAGATCTAAACCAAAAATCAAAATAAAATCAAAAACATCTAACATCTAAAGGTCCAGTACCTAATGGTTGACTCTCTTGAGAACAAGTAATCTTGATCCCGAGCTTTGGCTCAAAACCTTTCAACAACTTGAGCATCACCTGCAAAATCAGACCAATTAATCAAAGTAAGCCCCAATTGCATCACACTGGAGCACAGTCAAGAAGGGATTTGAAAGATGAGTTTTACATTTGGTTTGGTAGTTGATGACTAATAAAACTTCAGTGATTCCAAAAACAAAACAAGCCCTAAGCTGTAACCCTAAATCCAACGCCAAAGCAAAAACATAGTTAATCAAAGCACTTGATTTGTAATTCTAAAATCAGAAAAGAAAAGAAAAATGAGAGTGAAGGGATTGAATGAATTACCTTCGGGGTATTTTTTTTTCCTTAACTTTGTCCCCATGATTTGTTGTAGATTAAGAAACTGATCTAAGATTTTCATCATCAGTAGCTTCTTAAATCGTAATGTTAGTGTATTTGGAGTGGAAGAAGAAGAATTCAAGGTAAGAGTTCTGCCGCCGTGAGAGGAGGGAAGAAAAGAAAGAAGGATAAGAGCAAAATGAAAAGATAAGGATTAGGGTTTGTCTCTAGTGTGTGGTGTACGTGTATCCTAGGATGAATTTGTGCAGTTTTTCTGGGACAGGTTATCGATCCGTATGACAAACTTTTTATTTCTGTTGTTTCTATCGTTGGATCCAATATGTAAAGGATTGGTGGGTAGATGGACGGATGGATGGCTGTTTTAGAGCGCGTTTGGAAACCAAAAGCACAAATCCCAAACAAAAAAATTTTGCTTCACAAGAGGTGAATTTTTTGGCTTCTACAAGTCGTTTTGAAAATCCACACTGAAACGAACTTCTTGTTTTTTGACTTCTACTTATGCACATCTATGTTTTTCTTCAAACCTTTACACAGTATCTAGCTAATTTATCTTTATATCTAATTGCATGTATCCACACTGAAATGAACTTCTTGTTTTTTGACTTCTACTTATGCATATCTATGTTTTTCTTCAAACCTTTACACAGTATCTAGCTAAATTATCTTTATATCTAATTGCATGTGTATGTGATGTCCGGGTTAATACTTTGTATTTTGTCCAGGGTTATATCATTTATCATTTTCTTTAAAAAAAAATTGTCATTTTTGACCACATACTGACATTTTTTGCTTCTTTTTTTCTGTATTGAAAATTAAGTTATCGGATATTTGGAATTGACCTAATTACCGATTTTCGGTTTGGTTTCCATTCTATTGCGATATCCATGAGACGATTTCCACCTTTTCCATTTCATGTTTCTAAGCATATCTTATGTAATTGAATGAAAATCAAGAGTTACATGCTCCAATTAGTTTTGTGTAAAGATAGATCAAGTTTCCGGCACCGAATGAATGATCTTGAGTTTTAAATGAACGAGTTAGGTACAAATCTTATCTTGTGAAAATAAATTCCACTTGATAAATTTTGGGAATTGGAAGTAGTACGATTGATGAAAATCAGATATAAAAGAGTTAGGGGGTTTCGAATTAAGATAGATCAAGTTTCCAACAGTACATATGTGAACTTGAGTTTCTAAAACCAACGACTTATTACAAGTTTTTTCCATGTGTAGTGATATTTCTTCATGCAGAAATTTTGGACTTAGTCGCAAATGACTAACCGATATCTATGCTGTTAAATATAATCCACTTCAGTTAACGGAATCATACTTTCATGGTGTAACTTTTTTTTTTTTTTGTATTTGGATCACTTTAGATGGTTTGGCATCGTCAAGGTTAAAAAAAAATCAAAAGAAGAAACCTTTTGAATGTTAATTTCTTTACGGGCTTAATAAACCAGCAATCTTGGTAGTAAATATCATGGTAACAAAAAATTACTAATCACACCAAAAAACTGATGAGTTGGTCTAAATATCTACCAACAATTGACTTGGCGGCTAAACGTAGTAACTTGAAGTATTTACCTTCTGTTGTACTTTGTAGTTGTCAAACTCTTGCGGTTGAAGGCTATTATCAATGCTAACAATTTGATGGTTTGTTTAAGTATACACCAACATATTGTTTTGGTGGGTAAGACGAGTGACTAAAAATACATACCTTCTAAGGTACATTTTGGTTACCCAATCATGGTACCAATAGGGTAATAACAACAAATATGATATTTCGGTTGTTAAACCATTGCTGCTGAAGAGCTCCACCTATTATCGTTGCTGGAAAACTGGTGATAAGAGGTTTCTGCCAACAGAAGTTGGTTTTGGTTACGAAAAGTTGTTGCTGAAGAATTGTTACAACTGTAGTTGGTAAGAAAATAGTCGATAAAGCCAAGTTTTCTTGTAGTGAGATTTGATTGATTAGTTGCGTAGATTGGCATCAGTATTTAGCATCTTGATAAGATCCTATTATTGGTTGCATAATCTAAACTCTTCTACTTTGCTAGTTGTTGGATAGATTGATCTAAACCAGACAAAAAAGTTTATTGGATTAAACAAAAGAGCCTTTGTCTAATTCATATCACTAAGATTGAATAGAGTTGTTACCGAACAGATTTGTTGTTCCATTACTGTTTGGAATATGAACCAAAGGAATTGTCCCAGTGCGTGCACTTATTGAATGTCGGAAGCGCAGGGATACTGAAGAAACTAGGTGAGCTATAGTTTTAGTTGCTTGGTCTCAACTATACGAAGTTAGGTTGATTTTGTATAGCGGCTTAATTATGAGAGTATTCAATTCTGGACTAGGTCCCGGGATTTTTCTGCATTTGCGGTTTCCCCGATAACAAAATATTGTTGTGTCATTTACTTTTGTTTTTCGCAAATATAATTGTTGTTATTATAATTTAAAGTAAATTACACAAACGTTAACTCTATATTACTTGATATTGATCCTATAGAGTTTGGTTAAGTCCGAACCTATTATCAAGTAATCACACTTTTATTATTGTATTTTCTCGATCTCGTATCCATAGACGATAACACAAAGTGTGAGTATCGATTCGTTGTATTGTCTCGACTCAGTCCATAGATAATCACTTTCGGTAAGAGGACTTATAGGTTGAAAATTTTAAAATTGTGGTGTATTTGGGTACCCTCGTCTTTTCAATTGGTATCAGAGCAGGCAAAACACGAAAAGATCTGACAATTTGTGTTTGTTGCGATCCAACCTATACGAATTGAATCTATGATTGATTCGGTTAACGTTATGCAAGAGTATGAATACTCAAATGTTTAAGATGTTACAACTTCGTTAACTCATGATCCAAGAGTTACGAAAACATTTGAGTCTATCTCTGATGGAAAGGAAGAATCTGATAAATAGTTGGTAAAACTCCTAAGACCAATAAGATCTCTGTCTACACATAGGTTAATACTAAAGACAGAACCTAATCTTCTTAAGAATGAGATCAGAGAAAAGGACATTCAACTAAATATTCTATCCAAGGTGAAAAAGCGGGGGTCTAACAACACCACCCAATATTTCTCTTAGCAATCTGTATGGACTAACTCCGAAATACTTTCTAGATAATCAACTAGACAACAGACTTAATCTAGGTAAAAGTATCTCAAGGAGTTAATATCTCTCTCTTGTTTTGATTTACTCGAGCTAATAGAAACCAGCGAGTCTTTAATCAAGCATAAGGAATAACTTGGTTGGTACCAAAGACCAATATCCAAGGATCAATCAATGACAATCAACAACCAAAGGTTGGATTACTCTAATTGATGATCTAACGCACAACCTGTATTATTTCAATTATAAAGATAAAACAATATAACGCGGAAACTGAAATAACACAGACACCATAAATTTTGTTAATGAGGAAACCGCAAATGCAGAAAAACCCCGGGACTTAGTCCATATTGAACACACATTGTATTAAGCCGCTACAGACACTTGCCTACTCCAAAGCTAACTTCGGACCGGACTGTAGTTGAACCCCAGTCAGTCCCCCGCTGATCCAAGGTACAGTTGTACTCCCTACGCCTCTTATCCCAGCAGGATACTGCGCACTTGATTCCTTTAGTTGATCTCACCCACAACTAAGAGTTGATGCGACCTAAAATCGCAGGCTTTGACAATAAACAAATCTGTCTCATACAGACAAGTCTGTCAAAGGATCAATCTGTCTCCCACAGAAAAACCCTAAAGTTTTTGTTCCGTCTTTTGATAATAATCAAGGTGAACATGAACCAATTGATAATCCGGTCTTATATTCCCGAAGAACAACCTACATAAATCAATCACCTCACAATAATCTTAATCGTATGGTAGCGAAACAAGATGTTGCGGAATCACAAACAATGAGACGAAAATGTTTGTGACTACTTTTTATATCTTGCCTATCGGAGATATTAATCTCAAGCCAATCAATCTGATTGCACTCGTACGATAGAAGATGCAAGATCAGATCACACAACTACGATAAAAGTAGTATCGGTCTGGCTTCACAATCCCAATGAAGTCTTTAAGTCATTAACCTGGTTTTAGAAGAAGAAAATCAAAGGTTAAAGGAGAATCGACTCTAGAACGCAAACTAGTATCACACGTGAAGTGTGGGGATTAGTTTTGCACAATACTAGATGTCTTCTTTATATAGTCTTTAAAATCAGGGTTTCGCCTTGGTCACAAAGCAAACAATATCCACCTTTAGATGAAAACCTGATTTAGATTCAAGTTAATATTTGTCAACCATTAGATCGAAAACTTAGCTTGTTATACACGAATGAAATGCACGCTTCTAGGTTTGTTAACCGTACCCAAACGTGTACATTTGTTGGTTCAACAATAGTTAACCAAAAGGTTAGCCGTATGAGCATTTCATACCAACCATATTCTTCTTCACCATAACTAGCTAGTTCAAATGACTTCAAATGAACTAGTTAGAG
Organism: Papaver somniferum; assembly: GCF_003573695.1. Classification (NCBI taxonomy): domain Eukaryota; kingdom Viridiplantae; phylum Streptophyta; class Magnoliopsida; order Ranunculales; family Papaveraceae; genus Papaver; species Papaver somniferum. Next base: position 202,004,124 of record NC_039360.1, read on the forward strand.
AGTTGTTCAATTGCAGGGAAATCTTATGTACTACACAAGACACAATTGAAGCAAAGATGATTTGATTCACTTGAATCGGTTCATGAACTTTATAGCCACGGTTTGCAAATTGCATTCCTCAGTCTTTATAAGTTTAAGTTCATAAATCATCCTCGGATATATAACCTTCTTAAGTTCGCACACTAGGTTCGCGGACTTAAGAAACCGGACAGAGTTTACAAACTCCAGCAGAAAATCTCAGCAAAGACTTTCTGCCGGTTCGTGGACTGGGTTCGTGGACGCAGCTAGTTCGGAAACTCCAGCAGAATTTCTCGGGATGAGAAGTTCGACAGTTCGCGGACTGAGTTCGCGGACTTGGCAACAAGCCATTCTTCTGGTTTCTATTGATCAACAAAGTTCGCAAACTTTGGTTCAAGGGATAAGACTTATGCACATATGTGTTTCCAGAACAATACTCATGTCCATCATTGGTTATGTAATCTAAACTGTCATTCCAACCATTGAAACATTCTTAGAGGACGTTATATAGTTGTTACACCATTTCTCGTCAAAGCAATTTTCAAAGTGATTGAAACATATCATGACTTTCGTCACTATGTAAAGATAAACATGGTCGAAGCGAAACGCTTACCAACAGATATTTCGAGATATAGATGGGAGAGGTATACTCGGTTCGAAATACCAAATGTGTATAGTCTATATATAGCATACGAGTTTTTGTCTCAAGAAGTAGGAGATAGAGTAGATAGACTACTTTTGAGTGACATATAAGTTCAAGTCTTGACATTACCCTTTTGTCGAGAAGTTCCACCGATTCCCTGAGTAGTTCTTCTTCTTGTATGATGAATCGCCATGAAGTCCTTGAGCTCAACTACACTTTTTATCCTAGTCCGAGACTTATCTATAGTAGACTAGAAATCAAGACTTACAGTTTTGATCACTAACATTGACAAACATGCTTGAGATATCAACGCATGCGAGTTCGACCGAGCAATGCTCTAACAATCTCCCCCTTTGTCAATTTTAGTGACAAAACTATCAATACATATGGAATACAAAAAAGATAAAGAAACTCTAGTAGCTCATATTCCATGTGTCTAATCTTCAACATTCCTCGAAATCTTCGTCACTTCCAAGTACTCCAATGATCCCAAAGGTTGTAAGTTTAGCATCATCGTTGTTGAAGATCCGTAGCTATAACAATGAGAAAGCACCGGTCTCGAACATTGTTATACAATGTCATAGTATTATTATATAGTATCAAAGTCCAATTGTATCACAACTTCAACAATAATACTATGGTGATATGTATCACTCCCCCTTAGTCAATACTTCATCTCATATGGAAACCACCCCCTACACAATGATTCGAAAAACATATGTATTTGTAGTGTGAACTACATATTAATTCTCCCCCTTTTTGTCAATAAAATTGGCAAAGGTACAAGAACAGGATCATAATGAAATTTCCATAAGAGACATTTCATGACTAAAAGAAAATACATGCCATCTAATTTAGATGCAATCATATAGCCGAAGCTAATAGCATTCATCAAGGAGTTTAAAGATACAAGATAAACCTTTAAAATTCCACAGCCGCACACCCCTCAAGATATGACCATTAAGCACAAGTTCAAAATAACTCTCCCCCATTAGATGTCATTCCCAAGGGAACAACAAGAATGACCTTAATTTCAAAAGAAAAGAAGGATTTTAATTGGACACCAAAAACCATGAGAATGATTTTTTATATCCAAAAACTCAATCAAATTAATCACAAGTAAACCCATGATTAATTTAATTGGAATACGCAATCAAATTAAACACAAAAGTGATCAACTTAATTGATTATGCTCGACATAAGAGAACTTACGGAGCATACGACTAACATAACCATTAGAAAATGAATAGGATAGTCGTTCATATACTCAACACAAGAGGAATCTTAAGGAGTATGAAAATACTCAACTAGATTAATTACAAGAAAAACCATAATTAATCTAATTGGAATATACAACCAAACTAATTACAAAAGTAACCAAGTTAATTGTCATTTGTTTTGCTCGTCATAAAAAGACTTATGGAGAAATAACTAAATAACCAAACAAGATGATTAATTTAGTTCAAGAATGCTCAACGTAAAGTACCTTACGGAACAACCAACAAAGCTAATCAAAAATTAATCAACTTGGTTGTATCGTGCTCAACATAAGACACATTACGGAGCCTCACAGTATTACATAAAATATGGATCAGTGAAGATCAATACTGTGGAATACACAAGGATTCATTCTATCTTCCATCACTATTTGCATAACGATATTTAATAGACATAATCCTTGAACACAAAAGATTTTAACCTCTCTTCCATCAAATAATTGACAATATAGGCTTAACTTTTGTATATGTCAAAAGTCGATTCATCCTTAAATCAATACATTGAATACCGATCATGAACGACTTTACTTTTGACAAAATATGGGACAACATAGTTCACGGACGTAAACACCAATATCCCATAACAAATTGCAATATAACAAATCATAAAGATTAAATACTGCAAACCATCATCCTCCAAATATTTTTAGAATTTAAACCAATAAATCTAAAAAAGAACAAGAAGATGAAAAATAATAGCTATGTGTAGTCACAATCATTGATATTCAAGCACTAGTTATTCTTCCAACTAAATCAAAAAGAAGACATACTAGGAAACAATAAGAACACGAATTACTCATCTTCTTCTTCATCATAGATACTCCAAGATGCTTGAATTGCGTTTAAATCTTCCTTGAGCTCGAGAAACTTTGTTGCAAACAAGGACAATTGTTCTTGAACACACTTTACTCTTAAATCAACCTTACACACACCTTTGTGAATTTTTTGAAGAAGGCTTATGGTAGTAGGGTCGCTGAAATCAAGAGAAGCAATTCTTTGTCGCTTGCAAGCATTTTCCCTTATGCGCCTAAAGGTACACGGACGAACCGGTTTGGGGACCCCAAGAGAGTTTCCTATTGAATCAAACCCACTATCACGGCAAATTTGACTAATCAAGCAAGGGTACCCTAACATCTTGACGGGTGAAGTCATCGAAATCATTTGAAAGATAATAAAACCACAAATATCGAGACTTGGAATACCCGATTCAAGGAAATAGACCAATTCTGCAAACTCATGACTCCACCAAGAAATTTCAATTGTGGAGGGATAAAGATTGGGGATACCAAGTTTTCCAAAAGTCATCAAAGCAATACTAAGATCATTAGTAGGGAACTTTCCTTGACTCCAAACGACCTTCTTGCCACAAAGCCCAACTGAGATATCATCACATGATTGACGTTCATCACTTGGTCTAGGAATCCGTACGATCCCCAACATGATTTTGGTAACCCTTGAAATTAGTTTTCTATCAACAAGAAACCTTTCTCTACCAATCATGGATTTGAACTCCATCTTGTTGTAATCATCATCATGAATATTGGCATAGAAAATCCTTGTAAGAGAATCAAATCCTTGACCAAGACCATCAAAGATATTTCCAAGATTGAATTTTCTAAAGCATACCAAATCCTTTTCATGCCCACTAGAGAAATCCATTTTCTTTTCTAGAATGAAACCTTTTGAAGCAATCTTATCAAACATTCTATCACAAGAATCATCCACAAACCTAATTCTAAGAGAGTTTTGGTCACAAGGAGAATTCAAGCTAGAGAATTTTGAGCTTTTAGAACTCCTTTTTGTGCTTCTAGGATTCATCATAGATCTAGAAATATGAAAGGATTAAAAGAAGTTTACTTACTTGGAGTGAATCTTGAACACCCTTCCTTTTAATTTCTCTAGAGAAGCTTTAATGGAGGAAAGCAATAAAACCCTATAGGTTCACGTACGCGGACTGTTTAAGATGATGATGACGTCTGCGAACTTCTTTTATATACCATACATGGGCTTTGACCCGTGCACGAATCGTGACCCATTTGAGGAGTAGGATTTTTAAAATTACAACCAACAGGAGGAAGAGTACCTACTGAAAAGCTTTTATCACAAAAACATAAGAAAAAAAAAAGATTAAAACAAAAAATCAACCTGTTACTTGCCCTATTTCAAACTATATACAAATGGGGTAGAGCCAATCTTGAAATCAGGTGTTGGAAACTGCATAAAATTTCCCATGCAATTTTTCTGGTTGATATTTGTACCCAGAGTCAGGAGTATAATCGTAATGATAATACTTATAGTCGTGTGGGTTCTTTTTCTTATGACAAAGAGATGACCTTTTCTGACAAATGGTTCCTCTGCCTAATTCATACGAATCCTTTTTATCGGCTTCACATGAATCGGTGTTGAGAACAGTTTGTGCATCATTAGAAAATGATTTGACAGGCACAAAACTCTTTGTCAGAACAGTTCAAATTCTCTATGGAATTAAGTTTTTCTAAGAACTGCAAAACACTTTCAAACGCTCTAAACAACTCCTTGTCAATGGAACCTTTACGGTAGTATTCCTCAAAGAGATTAAGAGTAATTCTTGTGAGAGTCCATACCCTTGAGCGTTGGCCATGTTTTCTTCGACAATTATTTTTATTCTTTTCCTTATATCGTTTCTTCACATCTAGATTTTCTGACATGCTAGATGGTACAAGATTATCACGTGCACCCATAGGAATGGGGTGTGATAATCTCCAAACAATCTTCAAGGAACTCTGGTGTGCATTACAGATGCCATGAGCAAACCTCCCAAAAAGATTTCCCATAAGGATAGACTTTTGAGGATCGGACAAACACAAACTTATGAGGTTTAAGGTGTTTGCCTGCTCTGATACCAATTGATAAAGCGGGGGTCTAATAACACCACCCAATATTTCGCTTAGAAATCTGTATGAACTAACTCCACAATACTTTGTAGAGAATCAATTAGACAGTCAGACTCAATCTAGGTAAAAGTATCTCAAGGAGTTAATATCTCTCTCTTGTTTTGATTTACTCGAGCTAATAGAAATCAACGAGTCTTTAATCAAACACAAGGAATAACTTGGATGGTATCAAAGACCAATATCCAAGGATCAATCAATGACAATCAACAACCAAAGGTTGGACTACTCCAATTGATGATCTAACGCACAACCTGTATTATTGAAATTATAAAGATAAAACGATATAATGCGGAAACTGAAATAACACAGACACCAGAAATTTTGTTAACGAGGAAACCGCAAATGCAGAAAAACCCCGGGACCTAGTCCAGATTGAACACACACTGTATTAAGCCGCTACAAACACTAGCCTACTCCAAGATAACTTCGGACTAGACTGTAGTTGAACCCCAATCAGTCTCCCACTGATCCAAGATACAGTTGTACTCCCTACGCCTCTGATCCCAGCAGGATACTACACACTTGATTCCCTTAGCTAATCTCACCCACAACTAAGAGTTGCTCCGACCCAAAATCGCAGGCTTTGACAATAAACAAATCCGTCTCACACAGACAAGTCTATCAAAGGATCAATCTGTCTCCCACTGAAAAACTCTAAAATTTTTTTTCCGTCTTTTGATAATAATCAAGGTGAATAAGAACCAATTGATAATCCGGTCTTAAATTCTCGAAGAACAACCTAGATAAATCAATCACCTCACAACAATCTTAATCATATGGTAGCGAAACAAGATGTTGCGGAATCACAAACAATGAGACGAAGATGTTTGTGACTACTTTTTATATCTTGCCTATCGGAGATATTAATCTCAAGCCAATCAATATGATTGTACTCGTACGATGGAAGATGCAAGATTAGATCACACAACTACAATAAAAGTAGTATCGGTCTGGCTTCACAATCCCAATGAAGTCTTTAAATCGTTAACCTGGTTTTAGAAGAAGAAAACCAAAGGTTAAAGGAGAATCGACTCTAGCACGCAAAATAGTATCACACGTGAAGTGTGGGGATTAGTTCTGCACAATACTAGATGTCTCCTTTATATAGTCTTTCAAATCAGGGTTTCGCCTTGGTCACAAAGCAAACAATATCCACTGTTAGATGAAAACCTGATTTAGATTCAATCTAATATTTCTCAACCGTTAGATCGAAAACTTAGCTTGTTATACACAAATGAAATGCACGCTTCTAGGTTTGTTAACCGTACCCAAATGTGTACATTTGTTGGTTAAACAATAGTTAACCAAAAGCTTAGCCATATGAGCATTTCATACCAACCATATTCTTCTTCACCGTAACTAGTTCAAATGACTTCAAATGAACTAGTTAGAGAGTTGTTCAATTGCAAGGATATTTTATGTACTACACAAGACACAATTGAAGCAAAGATGATTTGATTCACTTGAATCGGTTCATGAACTTTATAGCCACGGTTTGCAAATTACATTCCTTAGTCTTTATAAGTTTAAGTTCAGAAATCATCTTCAGATATATAACCTTCTTAAGTTCGCACACTGGGTTCGCGGACTTAAGCAAACAGGCAGAGTTTACAAACTCCAGCAGAAAATCTCGGCAAAGACTTTCCGCAGGTTCGCGGACTGGGTTCGCGGACGCAGCTAGTTCGTCAACTCCAGTAGAATTTCTCGGGATGAGAAGTTCGGTAGTTCGCGGACTGATTTCGTGGACTTGGCAACGAGCCATTCTTCCGGTTTCTCTTGATCAACAAAGTTCGCAAACTTTGGTTCAATGGATATGACTTATGCACATATGTGTTTCCACAACAATACTTATATCCATCATTGGTTATGTAATCTAAACTCTCATTCCAACCATTGAAACATTCTTAGAGGACGTTATGTAGTTGTTACACAATTTATCGTCAAAGCAATTTTCAAAGTGATTGAAACATATCATGACTTTTGTCACTAGGTAAAGATAAACATGGTCAAAGCGAAACGCTTGCCAGCACATATTTCGAGATATAGATAAGCGAGGTATACTCGGTTCGAAATACCAAATATGTATAATCTAAGTCTATATATATAACATACGACTTTTTGTCTCAAGAAGTAGGAGATAGAGTAGATATACTTTTGAGTAACAGATAAGTTCAAGTCTTCACATACCTTTTTTTCGAGAAGTTCCACCGGTTCCTTGAGTAGTTCTTCTTCTTGTATGATGAATCGCCATGAAGTCCTTGAGCTCAACTACACTTTTTATCCTAGTCCGAGACTTAGCTATAGTAGAATAGAAATCAAGACTTATAGTTTTGATCACTAACATTGACAAACATGCTTGAGATAGCAACGCATGCGAATTCGACCGAGTAGTGCTCTAACATAAAGAGAATATGGATCTCACTGTCAAACTGGAAGCCATTGGTAAATCTCTTACTCAAGATCAAGAGACTCATTCCGTGACTCTGACTGATAATGTTGTTTTAATTTCTTCGGATAATGAAGAAACTAAGAGTCCTTGTTCGACTTTTACAGACTGTGATAAAACCGGTTTAGTCACGTCTGAAACAAATCATGATGATAGTAGTCTTCCTAACTACATCAAGTCAGAAGAAGATGAGAAACCAACTTTTATATCTACTGATGATCAAATGAAATCTTGTCCAAAGGAAACTTTGAACCGATTCCGTGAACGTTATCTTAAGGAATACAACTTTCAGTCATTAGACAAGAAACTTATACTTCTTCAAAATACAGTAGTAAAAATATTGAAAGAAGTTTCTTGTCTCAAAAAACTGAAAGATCATTCCTCAGTAGAAAGACATAATACATCTCAATCCAAAAAAGTCAACTCAAAACAATCTGTTGTAAGAGTTGATAATCGCTTCTGGAAAAAGGTTCCCCCACTCATGTCAAAAGAGTCCTTGTTTACATGAAGAACAATTCCAGAAGAAAGGGAAAGAGAGAATCTGCGCCGAAGGAAACAATCAGGAATTTCCAATGATTGTTTCAAGTTATCAAGCTGATGTGCATCATAAAGAAATCCTTAGAATAAGAAAATCTTATGAAAATCTCATTTACACAATTAAGAGAGACTTTTCTATCTCTGAAAAGTCTCATATCAGTACTATTTCTCCACATGATCATAAGTTTAGATCAAGGAAGGATCATCTTCTTGGGAGAAAATACTTTGGGAAGAAATTTCCAAAGAGGAACATGAACTATGTTTATGATACTCACTGTAAGCAAGAAAAGGCTTACTCCGATGCAACCTAATTGTATGGAGACTGTGCACTCTCATCCTTGTTCATGCTCATACTTTTGAGATGATATGCACATAAAAAAATTAGAGCACATCTTTTGTATAGTTTGTATCAAAACTTGTGTGACAAACACTGGATAACTGCGATTCCACTTTTGTCTCATGTTTATCATGTTTTTCCAAAATTAGGCTTTATTGGAAATTACCGAATTTTAACAAATCTTCCAGCATGAGAAGTTCAGACAAAGGAAATAAAATATATTCTGTATATATTCGAAATTTCCCTAATATTTTCGGTCCGAGTATTGCCTCTTTTTAAGAGATACACTCTCTCGCATGTATTAAGAAACCTTGATCAATTATTATTTAAATACCTAGCATGCCTCCAATAACTCGCAGTATTACAAAGTTCAATAAAGAGGAAGCTCAAAAGGTTAAGGATTTTCAAGGAATCAAAATAGAAAGGATGGAGAAAATCATATCAAATCATGTCTGATTATGATTCTGATAGTTCTGCCGATCTCAAGATGAGTCATGTCTGTTGGATTACAACCTTCAAGATCCAACAAAGACCAAGTGGATACGTTCTGATAGTATGATTGACTATATCCAAGGATTTGAAGAACTAAGAACCAACCTCATAATGACGATTCGTCATCAAGATTGGCTCAAGGATTGAAGAAACAAAAGCTGACCTTGCAAGTATGAAGGTCCAAGTTGAAAAACTTGAGAAACAGGAAGTGATTGCAGACAAGTCCCTGTAGACATACTTCAAGAGTTTGAACACTGAAGAAACTTCAGTGACAACAAGAGCACCACTAGAGATTAAGTTACATGCTGTAATACTTAATCCAAACAATAGACATCAATTCTTTATTTCTTTCAATTATTGTGTAAGGTCTACTATAAATAAAAACTATCTATTTATGAATAAAATTGTTATTTTATAATTTTTCTTGTGATACTTTTTCGATTACATAGCATGTGCTTAAATACTTTATATTATTGGTAAGTGTATGGGATGTTTGATTTCGGTTTTCATAACCTTAATATTCGATCTCATATGATGTGTGAACTCTTATGGTTTGTGTGGCTTTTTGATTTAGCGGGATTAAGTTCTAGCCCATGTTGGTAGGCTTTATCAAAGGACCATAAGGTGTTCCGATTGAAACTCATATGTGAAAAAGTCACAATATGTTGAATTTTTGTTTAACATAAAAGCATATGTGTTTCGGGGTTTTCAACTTTTTCTATTTGCATTAGTTAAAACCGATTCAACCTTTTTCTAATAAAGGTTGTTGTTGTTGTTCTTTTGTTCTTGCGAGAGGATGACAACACAATGGGGGAGAGTTCTAACTTGAACTTGCGCTTAATGATATATCTTTGAAGGGAGAAGAGGATGCGGAATTGAGGTAACGAATTTGTTAGTTAATCGTTTTCCTGTTTAAGAAAAGCTTGAGTTTATTTCATATACATTCTGCTTTTGCTTAACAAAATTCAGTACAATTGATGTTTATTCCATTATGTGTGTATGTATGGACGTATGCGTGTGTGTGATTCAATTGTTTCCGGTTAAGGAAAACTGGTTTGATATCTTTCTTTATTGTTTGGTATCAATTGTTTTAGACTCAACAAAATTTCGGTGCAATTGCGGTGCTTTAATGTCTATGTTTGTTTCAATTGCTTCCGGTTAAGAAAAATAATTGTGCAAGTCAATTTATTTGGTTTGTATGTATTGTTTATGGCTTAACAAAATACAGGATCATTTATTTAGTCCAATTCGATTCCGGATAAGAGAAACTAAGTTAATTCCGATCTTAGTTAGACTTATCAAAGTAAAGGATTTGGTTATTCAAGTCTAATCGAATGCCTTGACAAGAAATATTAGTTAACTAACCTAGTATTTGTCTTGTCCAAAGTGAAAGGTCTAAGTTATTGTCTGAATAATTAGTGCCTGATGAGAAAACTAAAGTTAATTGAAAAAGCGGGGGTCTAATAACCACACCCAATATTTTGCTTAGCAATATGTATGGACGAACTCCAATATACTTTTACGACAATCAACTAGACAGTCAGACTCAATCTTAATAAAAAGTATATCAAGGAGTTATATCTCAATTTCTCGATTCAATACTTACTCAAGCACATAGAAATCTGCGAGTCTAATTGAATACAAGAGAAATCACTTGAACGGTACCAAACACCAATGTTCAAGTATCAATCAATTTCAATCAACAAACAAAGGTTGGATTTACCAATTTATCGATTCAACGCATAACCTGTGATATTTCAATTATATAATCAAATATAATGCGGAAAAGAAATAACACAGACACCAGAAGTTTTGTTAACGAGGAAACCGCAAATGCAGAAAAACCCCGGGACCTAGTCCAAATTGAACACACACTGTATTAAGCCGGTACAGACACTAGGCTAATACAAACTAACTTTGGTCTGGACCGTAGTTGAACCCCAATCAATCTCACACTGATCCAAGGTACAGTTGTACTCCTCACGTATCTGATCCCAGCAGGATACTACGCACTTGATTCCCTTGGATGATATCACCCACGACTAAGAGTTGCTACGACCCAAAGTCAGAGACTTTAATAAAAAAATTTGTATCACATAGAAAAGTCTACCGGAATAGATAAAGTTGCCTCCTACAGAAATACATACGAGTTTTGTTCCGTATTTTGATAAATCAAGGTGAACATGAACAAATCGATAACCCAGACTCATATTCCCGAAGAACAGCCTAGAATTATCAATCACCTCACAATAATCTAAATCGTACGATGGCGAAACTAGATATTGTGGAATCACAAACGATGAGACGAAGATGTTTGTGACTACTTTTTTATCTTGCCTATCGGATAAATTACAAATCAATTTTACGATTGTACTCAAACACGATAGAAACATCAAGATCATATCATACAACCACAAAGGAAATAGTTGGGTCTGTGTAATACTCATCGATTTCCGTTTTCCTTGTACAGATAAACTAGATTCATAGAATCGATTTCCGTTTTCCTTGTACAGATAAACTAGATTCATAGAATTCCGGTCATTTTAGTTATTGGTAGGTATCCCTTATCAATTAGTGGTATTTTGATTAGTTGATCCTAGACTTTGTATTAATATTAATAAATAGGTTTATGATTAAGTCTTACCTAATCGTATACATAAGAGAGTAGCGATCAGAATTAGGCAGGAATCAAAAAGAGGGCGAACTTGATAGTCAGTTAAAACTTAGGCTGAAGTGGAAGAGGTCTGGTGAGTCCATATTAATACATATCTTTCCTATTTCTTTGAATGAAAATTTCAATTTGTTTGTATTTTGATAATTTGTTATTGATTATTGCATCTTCCCTGTGTATTATTCATCAGGTCTTGATAAGTGAAGGAAGCTCTACCTAGGGCGTTTTTCGATTGGAATTTGGAAGAATTGAGGCAAGTTTATTCGGTTTTCTTAGTCTTGGATAAATGTAGAAATGGTTATAGAATAAATCGTTAAGTTTGTTGCTTATGCCTGTGTTTGTTCATAACTTAGGATCTGTTTGTGATTTTTGTAACGAACTACTTCTTTGTCGTGTCGTTACTGGGTTCTAATTGGGACGGGTACATATAAGGTTCTTTGATTCACGACATGGTGTGCACGGTAGGAAAAGAAAATGAATAATACATTTAACCTAGCTATTTGATCATCTGAACTTTTGCTCATAAATTAATTGAACTAAATAAATAATTTCTTGATGATCAGTTGTATCTATTGTTTAGATATTTAAATCGTTCTTCCACTAGTGGTAGTTAATACAGATACTAAACAAATCACTCTAAATTAGTTATTAAGATGCATACAAGTGGTATAGGTGAACTAATGACTTAGGTGTTACGAACTTGAGGCTAATAATACGAGAAATTACTGGATACAATGACAGAACTTTGAGGCACGTCTATACGCTGTCCTTAAAGTGATATTCGCCCCTACTTATAATGTATATAAGTTGCTAATAGGTTCTAAGCAAATCACTTCCAAGATACAACAAAGTTCAGAATTTATAGTCTAGCAAAACTAGAATTTCTCTTAGAATTTTCAACAACGAAGAAGAAGGAAATCAATCTATGAGAGAGGTGTGGGGAAGAGAAGAGAAGGAAGAAGAAATCAGATTTCTGTATTTGCCTTCCGTTTGCTTTCTCTTATTTATAGAGTTCCAAAAGATGGCAGTTAAGATGTTGTTTCTCCAACAGTTACAACGGTTCATGAAAGGGTACATACGAAGAGTTATGCAACTTTTCAAATTCAATAACAGTACAGATTTGAAAGGGTACAAACCATTCAAATCAAACTGCCACATACTCAGCCCTTTATGCTAGTCAGTTAGCATATAGTTTTTACTGTTACAATCTTTCAACAATCCCCCACTAGATTGTAACAACTCATAGATTCAATAATGATGTTTTTATGCATAGAAGATGGTATCTTTCAATTTAAACCATCTGTTAGTGTAAGTAAATCAAAATTTCAACAAAGTACAGGTGGAATAATCTCTTAAACCTGACATTTTTAAAGTAACCGGATAGTACTACACACATAAATACATCTCAGTTTCTTTCTTCTAAGAAAATTCTGAAACAATTGAGCACTATTATGGCCTTGCGCTCCATCTTGGTTTCATGAAACATTTATAAGATATAACCCAATATCTTGGTAGAAGCGGCACCACTTCTTATGTTCATATAGGTGAGGATTTATATATTCATCAAGTCCATGCTACTTACAGACTCCAAATAAACCTCATTAAGAGTTGATCACTCATCCTCTTCCCGTAGCATTCTGCACTAACCATTCTGGAATGGGCTATAAAAATAACTCAAATTAGTGCCAGTCAATCATATATATAACAGTGACTTGTTGTTACCCATTAAACTTTTAACAGTGATATACTATTTAAAGTTGGGTTACCATCACATATGATTTGTTTAAAAGGGTTTCATCCCCATTCCACTAGAAGTTGATCTTACTAAATCTCTTGAGAGCCCTTTAGTAAGCGGATCTGCCAAATTATTACTTGACCGGACATAAGTAATATTAACAACGGCATCCATTATTAGTTGTCTGACATATTCATGTCTCAAACTAATATATCTAGATTTTCCATTGTATACTTTGTTATAGGCTCTAGACAAAGTAGCTTCGCTATCGCAGTACAAAGATATAGATGACATCGGTTGTGGCCACAACTCTATTTCATACAGTAAATTTCTTAACCATTCTGCTTCTTTGCCTGCTGCTTCCAATGCTATGAATTCAGATTCCATAGTAGAATGTGTAATACAAGTCTGTTTCTTGGATGCCCAAGAAACCGCTCCGCCTGCAATCGTAAAAATCCACCCGGATGTTGATTTGTTATCTCTAGAACTAGTTATTCAACTTGCATCTGAATAACCTTCTAAAACCGCTGAAAACTCGCAGTAAAACAAACCCAAATTAATGGTTTTCTTAAGATAACCAAATATCCTATTGATTGCTTTCCAATGCATAATTCCCGGATTGCTTGTATATCTCGAAAGCTTGGATACAACGAATGCTATATCAGGTCTTGTAGCATGTGAAGCATACATTAAACTACCTATTTCACCAGCATATTCAAGTTGTGCAACTGACCTTCCTTCATTTTCTTGAAGTCCCATATTTGGATCATATGGGGTAACAACTTCCTTTGTATGCAGATGCTTAAACTTTGTAAGCATCCTTTGTATCTACTTCGTTCAAGTCCTTCATTTTAAACTTTGAACTCAAGAACTTCTTAGTTTCTGAAATCCCTTCCATGTTTGTTCCAAAGATTAGCAAGTCATCAACATATAAGCAGATAATAACACCATACCCATTTACAAATTTTGAGTAAATACACTTATCTGCATTATTATGCTTAAAACCATTTGACACAATTACAGAGTCAAATTTCTCGTGCCACTGCTGAGGCTCCTGCTTTAATCCATAAAGGGATTTCATCAATATGCACACTTTGCTTTCGTTCCCAGGTAGAACAAATCCTTCCGGTTGTTCCATATATACTTCTTCATCCAAATCGCCATTTAAAAATGTCGTTTTAACGTCCATTTGGTGTACATAGAGTTTGTATATCGATGCCAAAGCAAACAACACTCTAATCAACGACATTCTAGCGACCGGTGAATACGTATCAAAATAATCTATCCATTTCCTTTGTGTAAAGCCTTTGGAAACCAGCCGTGCTTTGAAGGTTTGGACAGACCCGTCGCTGTTATATTTTCTCCTGAAAACCCATTTGCATATTATTGCTTTAGAACCAGCAGGTAAATCTACCAAAATCCAAGTTCCGTTGGATATTAATGAATCCATTTCATTGTCAACTGATTCTTTCCAAAAAGCTGAGTCTCTTGAAGACATAGCTTCATTCAAACTTTTAGGATCATCCTCCACATTTAATAAAATTGGAATTTTATTCAGAACTTGATCTCTATCTCCCTCGACTAAGAATGCAATCGCTTGCGAGGAGATAAAATCTTTATCTAGAGATTTTTCTTTTCTAGAACGTTTACTCCGTCTAGGTTCACTAGGAGTTTCGGTTTCTTTTCTATTATTGTTTGAGAACAAACCAGCGTTTGCATCATTTAGAACCGGAGGTGTAGAGTCTAATTCTGTAGTGTATGAGAACCTATCTTCAAAGAATTCGACATCCCTTGACTCTACAATTACATGAGAGTCCAAGTCGTATAATCTATACGCTTTCGAGTTTTCTGCATATCCTACGAATATGCTTTTGACCCCTTTAGGACCAAATTTTGATCGTTTAGGGTCATTTGGTTTGTAGAATGCCAGGCATCGCCAAACTCTGATGTATTTCAAATTTGGTAATCTTCCCTTCCAAATTTCATACGGTGAGGTAAGCTTCTTCCTTGAAGGAATTCTATTATGCAAATGACAAGCAGTAAGAAGTGCTTCACCCCAAAAATTATTTGGTAATTTGGCACTTACCATCATAGAGTTAATCATGTCAGTAAATGTCCTATTTTTCCTTTCGGCCAAGCCAATTTTTCTATGGCATACGAGGAGCGGATTGTTGATGAATAATTCCATGTTCTTCATAGAATAAATCAAAATCACCAAGAAAATACTCACCACCTCTATCACTACGAAGGATCTTTATTTTCTTATCCTTTTGGTTCTCAACTTCAGCCTTGTAACGTTTAAACATGCCGAAGGCTTCATCTTTAGTTCTCATAAGGTATACATACGTATATCTGGAACTATCATCGATAAAGGTGATAAAGTATCTCTTCCCTCCTCTAGTTAGGATGCCATTATATTCACAAATATCAGAATGAACCAAGTCTAATATCTGTGTATTTATTTCAGCCGTTGGAAAGGGCTTCTTTGTTAGTTTTGATTCAACACAAACTTGACACTTATCACATATGATATTTTGGCAAGGGATCAAATTATGCTTAGACATGTATTTTAAATATCTAAAATTTAAGTGTGCTAAACGACTATGCCAAATATAAGAAGATTCAACAATGTAAACAGAAGAACTTATTTTATTAATACTCAATTTAAACATTCCATCACAGTAATATCCTTTTCCAACAAAGAAACCGTTCTTTGTAAGGATTAACTTATCAGATTCTAATACAACTCTGATACCGCTCTTACATAACAAGGCAGCAGATACAAGATTTTTTCGAATTTCAGGTACATGAAGAACATTTCGCAAAGTTAATTTCTTTCCGGAAGTGAACCGTATTTCAACCGTTCCTTTTCCCAGTACCTTTGCAGTGTCGTGATTGCCCATCAATATTACTTCATCGTCCACTGTTGCATATGTTTTGAACTGTGTTCGGTCATTACATACATGGACAGTAGCACCAGAGTCGAGCCACCAATCAGAAGATAATGTAGTTGTTGCCATATGTAATTCAGTTATCATGTCAATCTCCATTCGTGAGACCATCGCAACAATATTAGGTTTAAAGGTACCAACCTTTTGATCAGTATTTTTCTTAAACCAACAATCACGACTAAAATGTCCCTTTTTGCCACAATTATAGCAAGGGGCGGCATCTTTTTTGTTGTTAGAGTTTCCACTCTTCTTGAACTTCCCTTTGTTGTTAACTTTGAAGTTCTTTTTATATTTGTTCTCTTCAACATTGTGAACCTTGGAGTTATCGTTTGATTGAGAGGACAGAATTTTATCACGGTTTCGTGTTTCCTCTTCAATCTGGATATGCTTTTGTATCCCAGCAAGAGTAAGATCTTCTGTCATATGCAGAAGTTTCTTCATATAATTGCTCCAAGTTCGGGGTAGCTTTGCCATAATAGCACCCACTTGCAAGGTTTCAGGAACCTCGACTTTCAATTATTTTAGTTTAGATACCAAAACCAATAATTCATGAATCTGATCCATGATAGATTTTCCTTCAACCATAATAAATTCATAAAATTTAATCATTAGATACTTATCTGTGCCGCTTTTGTCAGTCACGTACTTGCTTTCGAGTGCTTTCCAAATTTCTCCCGGAGATTTCATTGGAGTAAAGAGATCATATAAGCGATCCGATAAAGTTTTCAGAATATGCCCACTGCATATCAGTTCATCCTCTTGTCGCTTCTTCCTATCAGCAATTATCTTCTCGGTGTCTTTATCGCTTGGTTCAGGAAACGGCTGCAGACCCGGATCAAGAAGATAGGCTAAGTTCAAAACAGTAAGGAGAAAGAGGATCTTATCTTTCCAGCGAGCGAAATTGGTTCCATCGAATTTTTCCAACTTCCAGACATCTTGATTCATCACTTTGTAAGTCATTGATTCAGAAATTTTCTCCATAATATCACTTTAAGATTGTTACGAACTTGAGGCTAATAATATGAGAAATTACTGGATACAATGACAGAACTTTGAGGCATGTTTATACGCTGTCCTTAAAGTGATATTCGCCCCTACTTATAATGTATATAAGTTGCTAATAGGTTCTAAGCAAATCACTTCCAAGATACAACAAAGTTCAAAATTTATAGTCTAGCAAAACTAGAAATTCTCTTAGAATTTTCAACAACGAAGAAAAAGGAAATCAATCTATGAGAGAGGTGTGGGGAAGAGAAGACAAGGAAGAAGAAATCAGATTTCTGTATTTGCCTTCCGTTTGCTTTCTCTTATTTATAGAGTTCCAAAAGATGGCAGTTAAGATGTTGTTTCTCCAACAGTTACAACGGTTCATGAAAGGGTACATACGAAGAGTTATGCAACTTTTCAAATTCAATAACCGTACAGATTTGAAAGGGGACAAACCATTCAAATCAAACTGAAACATACTCAGCCCTTTATGCTAGTCAGTTAGCATATAGTTTTCACTATTACAATCTTTTAACATTAGGGTGTGGTCGTGCTAGTATATTGTGATACGTGAACTGATTTACTATCAAATGGAAATGGCATCTCTCAATCATCATCCATGTTAAGTAATTAATGTACTACATATAGATAATATACGTTGGTGTCCAAGTGTGGTTCGTAGTGGGTGATTTTAAGGTAGCTTGAGTATGTCCCAGACGAGCTTAACTACAACAGGTGATTAGCTAGAGAGGGAATGGATTATAACACATTTCTTTGTTGCCTAATCAAATATGCAGAAAGATCATGAGTATGAGTTATAAGTTCTGATGGTTAAGAGTTTTCCTTGGAAACGTTCCCTGCGGCTTAATAGTACCTGTGAGAAAGTTTTTATTGTGTTAACTGACATGAGTGCCTTTTTACTGTTTGTACCTTGGTTTTTGGGTTTGTGTTGTATCGAAAGTTTCGCTGTGAAAATTATAAAACATCTTCTGAAACAGGGTTAGCATTTGTTATGCCCAGAGACTTTATGTAGGTCTCTAAACCGGTGATCCTGTATCTCAATCAAGGGAAGTATAATTGAGATATGGAGTGTGTTTCCAGGTACGATGGTATACATATATGTATACTCTTAGAAATATTGGTTGCGGATATGTTCTGAACTCAATGTAGTGCTATTGCGGATATGTCCCGGTATAACACTACGGTAAAGGTTTGATATAGAAGGATATTTGGTGTATACTGCTAGTGGCTGTTTGATTTAGGAAAGACCTTAAATTATTTGTACGGTGGTTGTCCTGCTTTGTAACTGGTAGCTTCTAATTCTATTTTATTTTTTCCTTAGGACATGTTTGGCTTGAAATTTATTTGTATAACTCTTTTATATTTTTCGCGACGCGACGATCAAGTGAACTTGCTCGGAGTTTAACTCATGTTGATTATCTTTTCAGGTGTTGTTAGGGACCGTGAAGGAGTTTGATTGATTCCAGTTTCGGTGGATATTCTGAAAATATCTAACTGAGGGTGGACATCTATACTTCTTCTATTATTTGTTTTCGTTATGTAGTTGCGAGGCAGTGGGGATACTTTCTCTGGGTAGACTTCTTTATTAATTTTCTTTTGTTAGTTCGTTTTAAAAGTGGATTATATTATTGAAGTCTAGTACACCGTTTCAATTCTTTAGACATCTTCATTATTTTTGTTAAGAAACTGCATATACAATTGTAACGGAACTGTGTTCCTAGTTTTCTGCGGTTATGTACCTTGTTGCAGAAAATTAACAGAATACTTTTTATTTAATCATCGGCCGGGGTTAAGTGGAAAGTAGAGTTGTTATAGTTGGTATCAGATCTTAGGTTAGAGCAACTCTAGGACTTGGGGGGAGTGAGCCTAGGACATTTCGTTATGTATACTCATGGATTGGATATGCTTTATAAATGTTATTAGTATATTTGTATTCTTTTCTAAGATTATCGTTGACTTATATAGGAATGTCAAGGCATGATACTAGGAGACGTACTGGTACTGGGAGAGGTGGTAACGGAAATGGTGGTCTTGTTGATGGAGATGAACCACAATTAGGAAATCAGACTGTGATATGAATATGGCGCAACTGACCCAGTTAATAGCCCAAGCACTCGCTGCTGCTAAGAATCAAAATGTTGGACAGGTCAATAATCATCAGAACCAAGGACCGCCTGCTGAAACTAAGGAAGATAGGTATGGAAAGGTTCAGTTTCAGTTCAAGAAGTTGAACCCGGAAGAGTTTTCTGGAAAGTTTGATAACCCAATGATAGCCCATGAATGGAAGGATGAGATAGTTTTAGGGCCATGAGACCTTCTTGCAGGGAAGTCTTTAAGCAGAGATTAGCTACCTTTGAGCTCACTGGATATGCTCATACTTGGTGGACTTCATCTTCACGTGGATTGGATCATGCCACCCTTGTTAGAGCATTGCTCGGTTGAACCCACCAAGCGTTGGTATGTCAAGTTTGGTTGTCATTTTTAGTGAATCAAAACTCATGTTAAGAGTCGCTTGATTATGTACTAGAGTTAAACTTCGTATAGGTTAGCTTGAAAGTATTAGGATATGAGACATTACAAGTATTGCGAAGTCTTGAAGATGTGAAGAAGCAAGGAGATACAACGAAAACAATCATCCTTCCACTTGAGGTTAGTGATATTTGACTTGAACGTATCTTTCAAGTCATGCATATTGAAAACATAACTGCGAAGCATATATGAACTTTAGATATACATAGTATTAAGGAATACAATACGAGGTTTATTGCTTAACCATTAAACTTTGTAGATAAGACATCGCCATAATCATTTGAATACTATTGTGATTATATATGGGTATGAGGTGATGATTTCATCCTAGGGAACAATGTTTACATGTGTTCTAAGGAAGTAAGTTCATAAACTTGTTTGTGAACCAAAAAGGAAATTGCCATGAGTTATTGATTTTGTTATTCATTGCATATCTTATAAACAACCAATATGTGTGATAGAGTATAACCGCTCACAACTTGTTGTGTTCTTGGTAGAACTATTCATAAAGTCATGACTTATGTATTGGTATAACTTTTATTAGTAAAACCAATTTTAAGTAATCACCTGTGGTATGATCAGATTATGTCTGACCTTGGGGAAAGGGAACCGATCCTAGTAAGGGAAGGGAACTGATCCTAGTAAGGGGTGCAGTACACCAAGGGGAACCGATCCTAGTAATGGGTGCAGTACATCAAGGGGAACCGATCCTTGTATGGGGTGCAACAAGGTCTATAGCAGAAAGGGGAACCGATCCTATGGACATGTGCAACACATATAAGTTAGATACCATATATACGTGGGGAACCGATCCTAGTACCTAGTCAATCGAATCTTTGGGAAGCTAGTGTGACTATGCGTAGTACTCACATGGAGGTAAAAAAAAAACTTGTTTTGGTAGAACCGTTAAACCCATGATTGTGATTGACTGTTGGTTTGATCAATCACATAGTTCTTGAAAGTCAGATGAACCAATTATAAACTTGTTTGGAAGTGTGACAAATCGGTTTCAAGGTTATAAGTATGAAAGAGAACTTACAAAATAAAGATGTCGACAAACTTTGAACACGTGCTGTGAATGTTTATTTCTATAATTGTTCAAAGATATTCCTTAACGGCTAGGGGAAAGGATTCCAAGATCGAAACATAAGTAAGTTAATAATATTTTAATTAAGGTTATTCATTTCATTTTGTAGGGAAATTACAAAATTAGTAATGTGCATTTACTAATTAGATTTTCCGAGAGATTTCGATCGTTATTTTTGGACAGAGCATTTCCAGAAATTATGGAAACCGAATTTGTGCTTTAATTAATATCTTGAGAATATTTTCGGTTTTGGAAATTCCTTGGTGTCCAAACTTTCTTGTCTATAAATACACGAAGTTTGCCTTTCTAGCAAACTAATCCTTCGTAACAAAAGATTTACTCTTTTGTTGTTGTTACTGGTGTAGCCGCCTATCGGAGAGGAGATTAATCTAATTAGGTGAAATCTCTTACAGTCGCTCAGTTTAAAGTCTTCTTTGGGATTGATAAGCTCTAGCGCGACCTGTTGGTGGGAAACTAGATAATTGCGGTTTATCTTTGTTTTCGATTGATTTGATTGACTAACGGTGGTTGAAATATGATTGCACCTAGTTTGTTTATTCTTGAGAATCTTCTTTTCTGATATAAGATTCACTCAAACTAGTTCAGAGTTTCGACAGGGATCTTTAGACTGTTGTTAGTTCTAAAGACGATCTTGTGATAATCCATTGTTAACAGACTCTGTTTTATGCGTGATTGATCACAAGAGATTCAAGTGATTGTGTGCAGGTTTTTATTGAAGATTTAAGAAGATTTGAAGACAAAAACGATATTGAAGATATGACTTGGGTTTTACAATCTTTGGTGTGCACAATACTTGTTTCGGTAAAAGAGGATCTAATTAATAATCGGTTTATCCTTGTGGTAGATTGGATTGGTAATTGAGTAGATCAGCATCAACACGGTTCTTCGGATTAAAGGTGTTGTTGGCTTAATTTTAATCGATTACCTTTGGGTGATTGAACATAAGATAGATCTAGACCTGACGAAGGAGTTTATATTGAGATAAACGGAAGAGCCTTTGTCCGACTCATATCATTTGGTTGAATAGAGTTGATACCAAACAGATTTCTTGTTCCTTTACTGTTTGGAATACGAACCAAAGGGACTGATCCAAGTACGTGATTTATTTATAAGTTGGAGGCGTGGGAATACTGACGGAACTAGGTGAACTATAGGGTTAGTTACTTGGTCTCAACTATACGAAGTTAGTGTAATTTTGTGTAGCAGCTTAATCCTGAGAGTATTCAATTATGGACTAGGTCCCGGGGTTTTTCTGCATTTGCAGTTTTCCTCGTCAACAAAATCTTTCTGCGTCATTTACTTTTATTTTCCGCATTGTAATTATTTTATTATAATTAAAGTAAATTACACAAACGTTAATTCCTATTTACTTGATAAGCAATCCTATTGTGTTTGGTTAACTCCGAACCTTTGTATCAAGTAAACATACTTCGTTGTTGTATTGTCTCGATCTCGTATCCATAGACGATCAGACGAAGTGTGAACCGATTAGTTGTATTGTCTCGACTCAGTCCATAGACAATCACTTTCGGAGAAAGGGCTTATAGGTAGGAAAAGTTTTAGCTTGAGGTACATTTGGGTACCCTCGCCTTTTCAATTGGTATCAGAGAAGGCAAACACGAAAAGATCTAACAATCTGTGTTTGGTGCGATCCAACCTATAAGAATTGAATCTAATGAATGATTCAGTTAACATAAAGCAAGACATAAAGATTTCTATAACACTTGATGATGGCATCTACGAATCAATATCTGAAGATATCATCACTAGAGATTCTACTAGACAAGTTAATCTTGTTAATAATGTAGAAGCCGATGACGACTAGAAAATAAGTCTACAAGAAAGGCTAGATGAAATTTCCGATGATGAATTCAGATTTTGAACAAGAAGTAGAAGAGGATATCTCAGAATACTCTAAACTGCTAGAACCTTTGAAAAATGAAAAGCTGAGAACTTCGGAATTTCTTGGTTTTATGACTC
Source organism: Papaver somniferum (assembly GCF_003573695.1). NCBI lineage: Eukaryota > Viridiplantae > Streptophyta > Magnoliopsida > Ranunculales > Papaveraceae > Papaver > Papaver somniferum. Next base: position 202,026,789 of record NC_039360.1, read on the forward strand.
GTCTTTGTCGTGAGAACAAGAAACCGAAAAAGGTTTTTCAAGGTTATTATATTGGTTTCCAAAACCGTGAATATCTTATTAAAGATCGTACAAATGATTTAAATTCTAAGAAATTAGAATGTGAAAATCTTCGAAGAGAACAGTTTTTGTCGAAAAAGAAACGTGTTGAATCATAAGCAATGTTTAATCCCCGACAAGTACTGGGTCTTGAAGAAAAAGCCAGTGCTAGTCTCTCTCAAACAAAATGGTTAGAGAAAGAGCGTGATGTTTCTCTTGGAAAAATTCACTTATTGGAAGAGAAACTTGTTGAATCTGATGCAAGGATTAACTCTCAACAAAAGAGTTTTGAAGAGAAAGAAGGTGTATATCTCTCACGAGAAAAACGCCTTGAGGCTGATCTATCCGGTGCTCTTGGTAAAATCAAGATGTTGGAATAAGAAAATTTGGTACTGAAAAAAATCCAATGCTAGCTCAAACAATTTAACCTCAATGTTAGAAGCAAGTAGAAATCATCGTGATACACGAGGATTGGGATATAAGGGATTAGATTCTTCAAATATTAGTAAAGAGGTAAAATTTGTTAAAGCTACAAATTCTTCTCAATCAGAGGCTTCCACTGATGACAAAGATGCTCATATTTCTTGTAAAGAGGAGAAATTTGTCAAGAAGGCAACAACGTTGAACAAGGATAAGAAGAAGAATAAGAAAACTCGTCAAGCTCCAATGCAAGAGGATCCACAAAAAGGTAACATTAAATATCATACTTCGTATATTTATACTAAACATTGTTATTATTGTGGTAATATGGGACACTTGCAATGGGGATGCAAAGTTCGTAAGATGCAAGATGCAGTTTCTTTTGTATCAAATGGATTGGCTAAGTTTTCTCTTCATAAGAACTCAGATCGATATTGTCCTAAGTTTAGGAAAAAGAATTATTATGATGATAGTTCAAATTTTGCATATCGCTCGACAATGTCATCTCATAAAATACCCAATTATAGAAAGAGGGATGACGATTCAAATGCAAAGACAAGATCTGATGTTCCAAATTGGAGAAAGGATGTTTCGCAAAGTATTCAAAAGGACAATGATCCTAATGGTATTGTGAAGGAGAAAGCTGCTCCTGCGAAACCCAACTCTAAATGGGTCCATAAGTCCTCCATAGCCAAGAAGGGACCAAAAGTTAGTCACAATGATGACTCTCAGCTGTTAATTGTTGGTGACAATAATTACAAGAGTCTTCTTGAAAGGCTAAAGAATGACATTATGTCTGAAATCTCTTGTTCTAGTAAAGGTTGTGATAATGACACTCTACATCCCAAGTCAAAGACGAAAAACAAGAGATGTAACAAGAGAAAACAAACCAAGCAAGAGGTCAAGAATGATGATTCCGTCTTAGTCACTCGTGACGAACAAGACAAGGATCAACTCAACACAACCTAGTTGTGTTGGAATGTGCATGCTCACCATTAGTGCTCAATATTTTTAAAAGGTGAGGAAGCACATGATCTCTCGGTTATTATATGACTAATTAACATCTTTAGGAGATTTCTTTTCTTATATAATCATACTATCTCTTTATATATTTGAGGTTTTGATAGAAACGGTAATTGTGAGTTTACGATGTTGATATCTACTGATCATATATGTGTAGCTCTTGTTTTTATGGTCAAAACGAGCCAAAAATCACGGAATTCGGACATCGTATGCTAAAGTTATGTCGAAAACTGTTTAGTGTTGTGATCTGTCACAAATAACTCTTGGGAACCGATCCTAGTACCCTGTCATAGTGAGGGAACCGATCCTAGTACCATGTCATGGTGAGGGAACCGATCCTAGTGAGAGGTCCCCTTACGAAGAAGTGTAAAAACTGTTTTGCGCATAACTTCTTCGTCCGAACTCGGAATGACCTCATTCTTTCTCCGTTGGTTTCGTAATTCAATTTCCTAAATATTGAGGTAATTGCAATACTTGATTTTATGTTGAATATTTATGGTGTATTGCAAATTGATTTATGGGATGTTTGATTTCGGTTTTACTATCTTAATATTTGATCTCATATATTGTGAACCCTTATGGTTTGGGTGACTTTTTGATTTAGCGGGATTAAGTTCTATCCCTAGTAGCTAGGCTTTATCAAAGGATCATGAGGGGTTCTAATAGAAACAATATGTGAAAAAGTCACAATATGTTTAATCGGTTTTGGTTTATCATAAAAGCATATGTGTTTCGACGGTTTTCAACTTTTGCTTGCAATTGTTAAAACCGGTTTTCAACCTTTCTCTGGTAAAGGTTGAGGTGTGTTGTTATTCTTTTGTTTATGTATAAGGATGACAACGTGGTGATATTTCGATATCGATTCTCCATGGACGAAGATGTTATCATATTGGAGAAGTGGATGCGAAATTTGAGGTAACAATCTTGTTAGTTAATTGTTTTCCTGTTTAAGAAAAGCCTGATTTTATATTATATATATTTTTTGTTTTTGCTTAACAAAATTTAGGTTCAATTGATATTTATTCCATGATGTGTGTGTGGATGTGTGTTTCAATTGGTTCCTGTTAAGAAAAACTATTGTTATCTTGCTTTGTTGTGTGGTATCAATCGTTTAGGCTTACAAAATTTTGGTACAATTGATGTGTGTGTGATTCAATTGGTTCCGGTTAAGAAAAACTATTGTTATCTTGCTTTTGTATGGTATCAATTGTTTAGGCTTACAAAATTATGGTGCAATTGCGGTGCTTTTAATGTCTATGTTGTTTCAATTGCTTTCGGTTGAGGTGAATAATTATGCAAGTTAATTTATTTTGGTTTGTATGAATTATTTATGGCTTAACGAAATAATTTGTGTATGGGATGAGTTGTTTAGTCCAATTCGATTTCGGATAAGAAACTAAGTTAATTCTGATATTAGTTTGTCTTATCAAAGTGAGGTTTCGGTTATTCAAGTCTAATCGAATGCCTAAACAAGGAAATGCTAGTTAACTAAGTAGTGTTTGGCTTGTTTAAAATTGAAAGGTCTAAGTTTATGGATAATTAGAACCTGATGAGAAAAATGGAGTTTATCTTTATTTTGGTCTTATCGAATTAAGCGGTTGTTTTTGAACAATAGGTTTAGCAAAGGGACTAACGTGATTAGTTGTTTTTAGTTTGCTAAACTAAATGGGAAAAATTGTTTCGGGTAATTGTTTCCTTGGTAACATATCAAAATAAGAGTACTTGTAGTTTCGGTTTTGATAGTGGTTATCAGAACATGATGTGTGGAACCCCCGTGCCTAATTCTACAGGTTTGCAAGTCTATTCTGAGATTTGTAAGATTCTTTTCGTGTTGTCCTTTATTTTTGCGTTTCTTTGTCATTTTTGTGACAAAAAGAGGGAGAAATATATGGAGTAAACAGGTGGTGCTGGTATTGATTTTATATTGATTGGCATCGCTAGGGAAAAGAACATTGGTACTTGAATGTTTTATCTAACGAAAGAGTGAAAGCACAGACTAAGGGGGAGTAACATGTCATATTGATTGGTATAACAAAGACGTGCGGATTGTATATATATACCCATCTTCCTTAGGGGGAGTATTTGCTTTGTTATTATAATATCAACAACGCATTTTCAAGGATTGAATGTAAGCAGTTTTACTGTGCTGTTGAATCGGGAATCAAGCGGAGTGTAATGAATTCTTGTAATTTGTTTATCCATATGATGTAAGAGTTTTGTCACTAAAATTGAAAAATGGGGAGATTGTTAGAGCATTAATCAGTTGAACCCACCAAGCGTTGGTATGTCAAGTTTGGTTGTCATATTTTAGTGAATCAAAACTCATGTTAAGAGTCGCTTGATTATGTACTAGAGTTAAACTTCGTATAGGCTATCTTGAAAGTATTAGGATATGAGACATTACAAGTATTGCGAAGTCTTGAAGATGTGAAGAAGCAAGGAGCTACAACGACAACAATCATCCTTCCACTTGAGATTAGTGATATTTGACTTGAACAGTTTCATTCCCTAACGTATCTTTCAAGTCGTGCATATTGAAAACATAACTGCGAAGCATATATGAACTTTAGATAGACATAGTATTAAGGAATACAATACGAGGTTTATTTCTTAACCATTAAACTTTGATCATTTGAATGCTATTGTGATTATGTATGGGTATGAGGTGAGGATTTCATCCTAGGGAACAATGTTTACATGTGTTCTAAGGAAGTAAGTTCATAAACTTGTTTGTGAACCGAAAAGGAAATTGCCAGGAGTTATTGGTTTTGATATTCATTGCATATCTTATGAACAACCAATATGTGTGATAGAGTATAACCGCTCACAACTTGTTGTGTTCTTGGTAGAACTATTCACAAAGTCCCGACTTATGTATTGGTATAACTTTTATTAGTAAAACCAATCTTAAGTAATTACCTGTGGTATGATCGGTATGTCTGACCTTGGGGAAAGAGAACCGATCCTAGTAAGGGAAAGGAACCGATCCTTGTAAGGGAAAAGGAACCGATCCTAGTAAGGGAAAGGGAACCGATCCTAGTAAAGGGTGCAGTAATCAAGGGGAATCGATCCTTGTATGGGGTGCAGCAAGGTTTATGGCAAAAAGGGGAACCGATCCTATGGACATGTTCAACACATATAAGTTAGATACCATATCTATGTGGGGAACCGATCCTAATACCTAGTCAATTGAATCTTTGGGAAGCTATTGTGACTATGCGTAGTACTCACATGGAGGTGAACCGAAACTTGTTTTGGTAGAACAGTTAAACCTATGATTATGATTGAATGTTGGTTTGATCAATCACATAGTTCTTGAAAGTCAGATGAACCAATTCTAAACTTGTTTGGAAGTGTGGCAAATCGGTTTCAAGGTTGTAAGTGTGAAAGAGAACTTACAAAGTAAAGATGTCGACAAACTTTGAACACGTGCTGTGAATGTTTATTTCTATGATTGTTCAAAGTATTCCTTAACGGCTAAGGGAAGATAATCCCAGGATCGAAATATAAGTAAGTTAAGAATCTTATAATTAAGGTTATTAATTTCATTTGTAAGGAAATTACAAAATTAGTAATGTGCATTTACTAATTAGATTTTCCGAGAGATTTCGATTGTTATTTTTGGACAGAGCATTTCCAGGAATTATGGAAACCGAATTTGTGCTTTAATTAATATCTTGAGAATATTTTCGGTTTTGGAAATTCCTTGGTGTCCAAACTTCCTTGTCTATAAATACACGAAGTTTGCCTTTCTCGCAAACTAATCCTTCGTAACAAAAGATTTACTCTTTTGTTGTTGTTTTGTAGCCGCCTATCAGAGAGGAGATAAATCTAATTAGGTGAAATCTCTTACGACCGCTCAGTTTAAAATCTTCTTTGGGATTGAGAAGCTCTAGCGCGACCCGTTGGTGGGAAACTAGGTAATTGCGGTTTATCTGTGTTTTCGATTGATTTGATTGACTAACGGTGGTTGAAATCTGATTGCACCTAGTTTGTTTATTCTTGAGAATCTTCTCTTCTGATATAAGATTCACTCAAACTAGTTCAGAGTTTCGACAGGGATCTTTAGACTGTTGTTAGTTCTAAAGACGATCTTGTGATAATCCATTGTTAACAGACTCCGTTTTGTGCGTGATTGATCACAAGAGATTCAAGTGATTGTGTGCAGGTTTTTATTGAAGATTTAAGAAGATTTGAAGACAAAGACGATATTGAAGATATGACTTGGGTTTTACAATCTTTGGTGTGCACAATACTTGTTTCGGTAAAAGAGGATCCAATTAATAATCGGTTTATCCTTGTGGTAGATTGGATTGATTAATTGAGTAGATCGGCATCAACACGGTTCTTCGGATTAAAGGTGTTGTTGGCTTAATCTTAATCGATTGTCTTCGGGTGATTGAACATAAGATACATCTAGACCTGACGAAGGAGTTTATATTGAGATAAACGGAAGAGCCTTTGTCTGAGGTTGAAAAGAGTTGATACCAAACAAATTTCTTATTCATTTACTGTTTGGAATACGAACCAAAGGGATTGATCCAAGTACGTGACTTATTTATAAGTTGGAGGCGTGGGAATACTGACGGAACAAGGTGAACTATAAGGTTAGTTACTTGGTCTCAACTATACAAAGTTAGTGTAATTTTGTGTAGCAACTTAATCCCGAGAGTATTCAATTATGGACTAGGTCCCGGGGTTTTTATGCATTTGCAGTTTTCCTCGTCAACAAAATATTTCCGTGTCATTTACTTTTATTTTCCGCATTGTAATTGTTTTATTATAATTAAAGTAAATTACACAAACGTTAATTCCTATTTACTTGATAAGCAATCCTATTGTGTTTGGTTAAGCTCGAACCTTTGTATCAAGTAAACATACTTCGTTGTTGTATTGTCTCGATCTCGTATCCATAGACGATCACACGAAATGTGAACCGATTAGTTGTATTGTCTCGACTCATTCCATAGACAATCACTTTCGGAGAAAGGACTTATAGGTAGGAAAAGTTTTAGATTGAGGTATATTTGGGTACCCTCGCCTTTTCAATTGGTATCAGAGCAGGCAAACACGAAAAGATCTAACAATTTGTGTTTTGTGCGATCCAACCTATAAGAATTGAATCTAATGAATGATTCAATTAACGTAAAGTAAGACATCAAGAATTCTGAAATAACACTTGATGATGGCATCTACGAATCAATATCTGAAGATATCATCACTAGAGATTCTACTAGACAAGTTAATCTTGTTAATAATGTAGAAACCGTTGACGACTGGAAAATAAGTCTACAAGAAAGGCTAGATGAATTTTCCGGTGATGATGACTCATATTTTGAACAAGAAGTAGAAGAGGATATCTGAGAATACTCTAAACTGCTGGAACCTTTGAAAAATGAAAAGCTGAGAACTTCTGATTTTTTTGGTTTTATGACTCGTCTTTGTCGTGAGAACCAGAAATCGAAGAAGGTGTTTCAAGGTTATTATATTGGTTTCCAAAACCGTGAATATCTTCTTAAAGATCGTACAAACGATCTAAATTCTAAGAAATTAGAATGTGAAAATCTTCGAAGAGAACTGTTTTTGTCGGAAAAGAAACGTGCTGAATCAGAAGCAATGTTTAATCCCCGACAAGTACAGGGTCTTGAAGAAAAATCCAGTGCTAGTCTCCCTCAAACAAAATTGTTAGAGAAAGAGCGTGATGTTTCTCTTGGAAAAATTCACTTATTGGAAGAGAAACTTGTTGAATCTAATGCAAGGATTAACTTTCAACAAAAGAGTTTTGAAGAGAAAGAACGTGTATTTCTCTCACGAGAAAAACGTCTTGAGGCTGATCTAGCTGGTGCTCTTGGTAAAATCAAGATGTTGGAAGAAGAAAATTTGGAACTGAAAAAATCCAATGCTAGCTCAAACAATTTAACCTCAATGTTAGAAGCAAGTAGAAATCATCGTGATACACAAGGATTGGGCTATAAGGGAATAAATTCTTCAAATATTATTAAAGAGGTAAAATTTGTTAAAGCTACAAATTCTTCTCAATCAGAGGCTTCCACTGATGACAAAGATGCTTATTTTTCTTGTAAAGAGGAGAAATTTGTCAAGAAGGCAACAACGTTGAACAAGGATAAGAAGAAGAATAAGAAAACTCGTCAAGCTCCAATGCAAGATGATCCACAAAAAGGTAACATTAAATATCATACTTTGTATATTTATACTAAGCATTGTTATTATTGTGGTAATATGGGTCATTTGCAATGGGGATGCAAAGTTTTTAAGATGCAAGATGCAGTTTCTTTTGTATCAAATGAATTGGCTAAGTTTGCTCCTCATAAGAATTCAGATCGATATTGTCCTAAGTTTAGGAAAAAGAATTATTATGATGATAGTTCAAATTTTGCATATCACTCGACAAGGTCATCTCATAAAATACCCAATTACAGAAAGAGAGATGACATTTCAAATGCAAAGACAAGATCTGATGTTCCAAATTGTAGAAAGGATGTTTCGCAAAGTATTCAAAAGGACAATGATGCAGGAAGGTAAGGTTATTTCTTATGCATCCAGGAAATTGCATGTTCATGAGAAGAATTATCCAACCCATGACTTGGAGTTGGCAGCGGTAGTTTTTGCTCTGAAGTGGTGTCGTCATTACTTATATGGCGAGAGATTTGAGCTTCTCACTGATAAGAGTCTCAAGTATCTGTTTTCCCATAAGGATTTGAATATGAGACAACGTAGATGGATGGAGCTCATCAGTGATTATACTTTCGGCTTACAATATCACCATGGTAAGGCGAATGTTGTAGCTGATGCCTTGAGTAGAAAACCAAGGGGTTTGTTAGCTTCCGTGATGGTGGAAGAGTGGAAGATATTAGAGACAGTTGCCGAGTTTGACTTAGATGTCAAGAATTCTTCTACTTCACAAGCATTTTTGGGTAATCTTGTGGTACAACCTGCACTTATTAGACGTATCATCCAGGCTCAATCCAAGGATGATTGGTGTGCGAAACTACTTGGATCTGGAGACTTAAGTGAAGATTTTGATGTTGGGATGGATGGTGGGATTCAGATTCGAGGTCGAATATGTGTACCTGTGGACGCCCAGTTGAGATGTGAGGTGTTAGATGGAGCTCATCGCAGTCGCTACACTATCCATCCTGGAGCTACAAAAATGTATAATGATTTGCATAGACAGTTTTGTGGAAAAGTATGAAGCGAGATATTTCAGAATACGTTTCTAAATGAGGAACTTGTCAGCAAGTCAAGATTGAACATCAAAAGCCAGCTGGAGAATTACAACCACTGTCAATACCGGAATGGAAATGGGATAATATTTCCATGGATTTTATATTTGGACTACCGAGATCAAAGAAAGGATATGACCCCATTTGGGTAATAGTGGATCGGTTGACTAAGTCAGCACACTATTTATCAGTGCATACTACTTACAGTGTGGATAGATTATGCAAGCTATATGTAGAGAAGATTTTGGCATTGCATGGAGCTCCAGTCTCGATTGTTTCTGATAGGGGTGCTCAATTCACTTCAAAATTTTGGAAAGGATTTCAAAAAGCTATGGGTTCTGAGTTGGATCTTAGCACTTCATTTCATTCTCAGACAGATGGTCAGACAGATAGAGTTAATCAAATATATTGGAGGATATGCTTCGTGCATGTGTGCTATATTTCCAAGGAAATTGGGATGAATATTTACCATGGGCCGAATTTGCTTACAATAATAGATATCAGTCGAGCATTGGTATGGCTTCTTTTGAAGATCTTTATGGAAGACCTTGTCATTCACCAGTGTTTTGGGTAGAAGTAGGTGAAAAGAGATTTTTGGGACCTGATTTAGTTCAGATCACTACAGAGAAGATCCTAGTAGTTAAGGATTGTCTTCGTAAAGCTCAGAGTAGACAAAAAAGTTATGCAGATAGGAAGAGCCGACCATTACCTCTTGAAGCCGGAGAAGAGGTATTATTCAAGGTGTCTCCTATGAAAGGAGTAATGAGGTTTGGGAAGAGGGTAAACTGGATCCTAAGTTCATTGGAACTTTTCCTGTAACTAAGAAGATTGGAAACGTGTCATTCTAGTTAGAGTTACCACCGCAGTTGGCTGGAGTACACATCGTATTTCATGTTTCAATGCTTTGTAGACACTTAATAGATGAAGAGCGAGCTCAGCAAACAGACCTTAGTGAGTTGGTTGTGAAACCGTATGCCACCTATGAAGATAAGGGTATTCGTAAGAACGACAAGTTAGGCAACTACGATCTCGAGCAATTCGATTTGTCAAGGTGCAATGGAATCCACAAAACGAGCGAGAATCTTTTTGGAAGCGTGAGGATGTTATCCTTCGTGCTCACCCGCATCTTTTTAATAAAGAGGTAAATTTGATTCCGGGGACGGAATCCTTTTTCTAGTGGGGTAGACTGTAATACTCATCGATTTCCGTTTTCCTTGCACAAATAAACTAGATTCATAGAATTCCGGTCACTTTAGTTATTAGTAGGTATCCCTTATCAATTAGTGGTATTTTGATTAGTTGATCCTAGACTTTGGACTTAGTATCAATAAATAGGGTTATGACTAAGTCTTACCTAATCGTATACATAAGAAAGTAGCGATCAGAATTAGGCAGGAATCAAAAAGAGGGCGAACTTGATAGTCAGTTAAAACTTGCAAAGTCCTCAGCATATATTCACCTTAAGGAGTCCAGTAACCCGCTTGCAGGAGATTCGCGGGTGTTTAGAATTTTACCTCCCGTACCAGACGGGCGAAGAACCGCTGAAGTCGACTCGGGCCACGACTCCTATGCCGTGTGCGAACCCGAGGGGCCGAGGTGATATTGTAATCACCGTCCTTCCCTGCAAACAGTTTATATTTAAGGGTACCCTTCCGTAGGGTTTAAAAATAAAAATAAAAATGTCCCAAAATTAATGTCCAAAGTCCATAAAAAAAATACAAAAGAAAAGAAAGTCTAAAAAAAAAATACAAAAATAAAAATGTCTCTCTTTTTTTTTTCTCTCTTTTACAAAATAAAGAAAATCTTCTTCTTTCGCTCCTTTAGCTTTGCTTTTCGCTCCCAAACTTTAAGTAAATCACCACAAGCTTTGGCAAAATTGTCTTTCGCTCCAATCTTCAAAAATCTGCAAGGAAACAAAAAAAACCAAAAACGTAAAGAAGAACAAAAATAATAAAAATAAAAAAATCTAAAAAAAAAAAATGCTAACTAAACACAAATCCGCGTCGGCGGCGCCAAAAATTTGATGGTTTATCAAAAGTGATTGTAGTAGTGGTAAAAACTGGGTCTTTTCAGACTTGTGAAGAAAACAATTTTTATAGATTTAAATTAAACAGGCAACTAAATAAAATAATTCAAAGTTTTGGAGAAAAACACCAAGACTAGGATTCCACCAATGACCATTTTAATAGTAAACTCTAAATAGTTCTTATGCAATTTTATCTTTAAAATCAATTCTAATATTTGCCTCAAATAAGTTTTTGAAGTAATAATTGTAATTAAAAAGTATAAAACATCAAAAGTTACTAAAACCCAGCATGCTTCATCAAGTCAATTGACAATTACTCAATAAAAACTATTAATTCAATTTTAATTCGTGCAAATAATCAAATAATAATATTGCAAATAAATATAAAAATTAGAATTATACCAATAAATTACCAATAGCTTCCTCCGTCGTCTCGGCTAATGGGTTTAGCTCCTCATCCCAAAAACACACTCACAAGATAAATTCATGGCTAAAATAGATGTTTTTATTGATGATTATATGATGAAATAGGAATTAGCAACGCTGTAGTGGTGTTACAGCGCCACTGTTACAAAAGAGTATGGTAATTTAAGACTGCTGTAAACGATAACTATCTACTGCTGTGAAACAACGACAGTGGTATGAAAATAAGTCTGCTGAAGAACGACTGACTCTGCGAGTCTGTTCTTCGTGTTCTTCAGAAGCTTTAATGGCAGCAGCAGCAGCAGCGTTGTCTCCTCTATAATTGCTTCTCCTAGGCTCTCATCTACTCTAAACTCTCTCCTAAAGGTTTCTAACCTTTCTTTAATGTAAACCAACACTTATATAGCCTTCAGATTCCCTAAAAACTCGATCAAATTCGAGAATAAATCTCTTATTCTTCACGTGCAGTTTGAACAATAATTCCATCTGTCGATCTTTGTATGCGTCTGTGAGCTATTCTATTGCTCCCAAAATCTTCTCTGACTTGAACTCAACTTTTTTGAAGTATATCCCACGCAAGAATCTCTCCCAAATCTTTCAAACCAATTCAAAACCCTAAACAGGGACCGTGTGCACTGTCTTGACTTTGTGTGGATTTTGTGACTTATCCAGCCCAATTAGATGGGTCTAATTGCTTCTAACAAGTCCCTTATGTCTTGTAGAGTCTGTGGGTATCAAATTTTCCCATTGAATCGCCTGCTAGGTCGCTCAAATCCTTGATCCAAAACTGTTGACGCTGCTGCCTTTTTTCCCGCCAAAATTTTCTTTTGAATTTGAGAAGTTGACCTCCCCTTATCTGTGGCTGGTCTCCCTTTAGCAGATGCCTGGAAATGGGTCACCTCTTAGTAATTAGGTTACCCCTTATCCAAAATCAAGGGTCCGTATAGCAAGTGTCCTCTGGGGCATTTTCCGCATTTTTTTTCGGGGTTCCTCCGGGGTATTTCTGGGATACTTCCGGTACACTTCTGAGGCGCTTCCGGTACGTTATCAACGGAGGTCCAAATGCCACATTTTTAGCCAAATTCGCCGCAAGAGATTATTTTCCAAAAACACCTACAAATACATAAAATAACCAAATAAATACAATATCGAGTACTAACAATATATACAAATGAGCTATATTAGACACATAAATGCGTCTATCATCCATATTAATACAGATCTTTCCTATTTCTTTGAATAGAAATTTCAATTTATTTGTATTTTGATCATTTGTTATTGATTATTGCATCTTCCCTGTGTATTATTCATTAGGTCTTGATAAGTGAAGGAAGCTTTACCTAGGGCGTTTATCGATTGAAATTTGGAAGAATTGAGGAAAGTTTATTCGGTTTTCTTAGTCTTGGATAAATGTAGAAATGGTTATAGAATAAATCGTTAAGTTTGTTGCTTATGCCTGAGTCTGTTCATAACTTAGGATCTGTTTGTGATTTTTATAACGATCTACTTCTTTGTCGCGTCGTTACAGGGTTCTAATTGGGACGGGTACATATAAGGTTTTTTGATTCACGACATGGTGTGCACGGTAGGAAAAGAAAATAAATAATATATTTAACCTAGTGTTGATGGTGGTTTTTAGCTTAGGATTAAAATCGTAAAACCATAGTCAAACAGTGACGCCACTCTGGAAAGAATCATAACCTGAGTAATAATGGCTCCGCTAAATGCGTTTATTGAGCCTTTCAATATGTCTGTGAGAAATTTACGGGGTACCTTTTTTAATGCTAATTAGAGTTTCGACATGCCAAACCCTAATTCCCACGTCACTGTGCCAAAACATACCAAACCCTAATTCTCACACCACATGTGCCAATGGCATGTCGTGCCAGCCACACCTCCGCGCCAAGGCATGCAAACCATGTCAGCCGCACCGCATGTGCCAATGGCATGCCGTGCCAGCCACACCTCCGCTCCAAGGCATGCTAACCATGCTAGCCGCACCTCATGTGCCAATGGCATACCATGCCAGCCACACCTCCGCGCCAAGGCATGCCAACCATGTCAGCCGCACCACATGTGCCAAGGGCATGCCATGCCAGCCACATCTCCGCGCCAAAGGCATGCCAACCACGCCAGCAGTACCATAATGCCAATGGCATACCATGCCATCCACACCTCCGCGTCAAGGCATGCCAACCATGCCAGCCATACCATATGTGCCAATGGCATGCCATACCAGCCACATCTCCGCGCCAAAGCCATGCCAACCATGCCAGCCGCACCACAGTGCCAATGGCATCCCATGCCAGCCGCACCACAGTGCCAATGGCATCCCATGCCAGCCACACCTCCGCGCCAAGGCATGCCAACCATGCCAGCCACATCTCCGCGCCAAAGGTATGCCGACCATGCCAGCCGCACCACGGTGCCAATGGCATACCATGCCAGCCACATCTCCGTGTCAAGGCATGCCAACCATGCCAGCCGTACCACATTACCAATGGCATACCAAGACCGCGCCAAAGCCATGCTGGCCCTACCACATGTCGCTGGCTGCCAAATGAAGGGTTGCAACAATCAACGACTACCCTTCCATCTGAGATGCAGATCTCAGCCGTACAAGTTCGCTACCTAACGCATGGCAACTTCCGTCCCAAGGCCAAACATCACGATTTATGCCAAAACCCTAATTTTGTCCGCGCCTAAAACATGCCAACGCCATGCGGCCCTACTACCATGCCGCTGGCTGCCAAACGAAGGGTTGCAACAATCGACGGCTACCCTTCCATCTGAGATGCAGATCTCAGCCGTATAAGTTCGCTACCTAACACATGGCAACTTACGGCCCAAAGCCAAACATCACGGTTTATGCCAAAACCCTAATTTTGGTCGCGCCTAAGACATGCCAAAGCCATTCGGCCCTACCACCATGCCACTGGCTGCCAAACGAAGGGTTGCAACAATCAACGGCTACCCTTCCATCTGTGATGCAGATCTCAGCCGTACAAGTTCGCCACCTAACGCATGGAAACTTCAGGTCCAAGGCCAAACATCACGGTTTATGCCAAAGCCCTAATTTTGGCCGCGCCTTGCTAAACGAAGGGTTGCAACAATCAACGACCGCCCTTCCTCCTGAGATACGAAACTCAGCCATACAAACTTGCCACCAAACGATTTATGGCAATCTATTGGCCACGATGCCAAAACCCTAATTTGGTCGTGCCAAGAGCATGCAAGCGCTGCAACCATGCCGCTGGTTTCCAAACGAAGGGTTGCAACAATCTACGGCTACCCTTTCTCCTGAGATGCAGATCTCATCCGTACAAACCTGCCACCAAACGACTCGTGGCAATGTCTTGGTTATGATGCTAACTCTTGGTCATGACACCAACTTGGCTGCGATGTTAACTCTCTGGTCACGGTACCAACCTGGCTACGATGCCTATTCTTTGGTCACGACACCAACCTGGCTACAAACGCCAAATCCTTTTGCCACGCCACACGTAGAAACATGCTACACTTTTTCCACGAAAACACTCGAGACATCAAAACATGTCATAAACTGGGGGATGCTCATCAGGGTATTGGTCTGGCGGTTTACACCGTGCGGCGTACACTATGCCTGTTACAGGAAAGTGTCATAAGGGTGAGGCGGTTAGTAAATACAAGAAGTAATGGTGAAACATTTCCTTTATTATGGAGACATCAATTCCATGCGTTACCCGTTACCATTTTCTTTCATCTACTCAACCGTTTCACTTCTTACGAGACCAGGGTACGTTTCGTTGCGACTTGTATAAATAGGCTCACCTATTTCCACCAAAGACAAGTTTTGGTCAGGAGAATACAACACTCAGAAATCACTTGTTAGCTTTTCCATTTGTTAGGTTTCCACTTTTTGATACAAGTCGTTAAACAACTACTCTTCCCGAATAGACTATTCTGGTATCAACACTCTCTTCGCTTCCCTCCCTAGACCAACTCTTCTCCTTCACTTTGTGACCGAAGCAAATCTGGAACGACCATTTCTTGGTTTAAGCCGTATTTGTACAGATTGATCTCTCGAATCAAAGTACTCCATTGCAGTACATTGTTTAGGGTTTATACTCGTTTCTCACCCACACACTCGAAATTACCAAAATCAGCAGAAACTGTTTTTACCCTCAAACACCTTGCAACCATTCTTTGTCGTTTTCTGCCTTAACCAAAGTCTTGACGTCATCAACATCATAATTACAAGTTTAAGAAATTTGAGCAAATCACTCCAAATTTTGGAGCACATCTTTATGAAGAAGAAAAACAAACAAAATGGTTGGAATACACTTCCGATAAAAACCATTATTCCTCCGACTTGATCGGTTCTTATTCATGCTTGTATTGGTTCTACACCGGTAATCCTTCTCTTTCTCTTGTCGAATTTCTTGGTATACTTGTACGGCGTATCTATTTGTATTTTCTTAATTTTATTGATTTTAAACCCATTGTAAGAATCTTCATTAACAAAAAGGTTCTTTGCATCAAAAATAAATAAATAAATAAATTTAGCGGGGTTATTGATTTAGCAAACTGACCCAAATTGGATCCGACAAAAAATATTATTTTACCAAAATTATTAATTTATCGAGGATTTTAAGCTAACAAAATTTTGCTGTAACAGTAATCAGAAAAGGTAAACTCATTTTATCGCAAGTTTTCCCATAATCTAACTTCAACTCCATCCAACCCCATACACAACATGTTGCATTTCCTTGAAATTTTGTTGGTAACAACACGTCCCTATACCATCCAGCCTTATACACAACGTGTTGCATGTAACAGGAAATCCAAATGACAGAATTCAGAGACAAATGGGTCCATAGCTCAGTGGTAGAGCATTTGACTGCAGATCAAGAGGTCACCGGTTCGAACCCGGTTGGGCCCTTTTTGGGTGGGTAATGTTGCACCGGGTATATAAAGGTGCATTTGTGTTTTACCTTTTGAATTTTTCAAATTTTTCGAAGAATTAGGTCAAAATCACAATCTTATCGAATTAACATTCCTTCTAGTTTTGGGGAAGGGGAAGACAATTTGAGAGGTGGAGAGCAATGGAAGAAGACAGTGACGGCCGATCAGGTAAAGCGAGAATGTTAATAGAGAAAGCAACAAATTCAGTAGAACCAGAAGTCAATCCTCGACTTGTGAAAGCTATTAAATTTGTCGTTCGTTCTTCAGACTCCGAAATTAAACTAGCAGTTGAAACCCTAATGGAAAATATGAAAAAAAATCACTCTCAGGTATTTCTCAAAATTATGAATTTCTTTGCTACTACATAATCTTCTCCTATTTTATAATTTTCTGAGAATTGTTGTGCTCGTTTTTTTTTTTTTTTTTTTTTTTTTTTGTCATTACGAACATCCCTAGCGAAATTATGATAACTATCAGTTAAGGCTTAGTGACACATTTTGGATTTTTTTTGTAGGACATAATATTTTGCCTAGAAATTTTCTGTTATGAATGAAATAGGTTGTGTTTTTCGGTCGTACACTATAGAAGCTTGGATTTGAATGGATTGTATTTAATGACCTGAGTATTCTTTGTTATTGGGAATTTGCACCATTCTCATGGTAGTTTCTTTCATATTTTGTATTTAGTGAAAGTCTGATAGTAGTTTGTGAGTCCTGGATCTTACTATGGAATGCTTATGCAGGTGAGGTATTTAGCGCTTTTCATAGTTGACGAATTGTTCATGCGGTCGAAGCTGTTCAGATCTCTCTTTGTTGTGAAATTTGATCTATTTTTGAGTTTGAGTATTGGCTTCAGAAGAGATCTGCCACTTCCTGCTCCTGCACCTATTGCTACCCGTTTACGCTCTAAAGCTACTGAGTTCCTGGAGAAGTGGAACACTTCTTTTGGGCTTCATTACAGACAAATTCGATTGGGGTTTGATTATTTAAAAAACACCCTGAACTTTCAGTTCCCTAATCTTCAGGCAAATGCAGCTCGGATACAGCAAGAGAGAAGGGAAAGAGAGATCAGATCAAAAGAGATTTTGTTGAAGAAGTTTGAAACTTTAAGTCAAAATCTCTCATCGATTAAGGATGAGATTCAAATAACTGTTGAAGAGATAAGGCAGTGTTTAGACATTCTTCGTACGAATGAAGCTGATGACACCATGCTGGATACCCCTGAAGAGGATGAGGTCGAGGATTTCAGGTGTTCCTCCTTAATGGAGATTCGCCTCGAGTCCTTGAGAGAAAGTGAAAAGCTACGTGAGACCAGCGAGAATAAGGTGATATTTGATGCATTAAGGGAATTGTACAAGCTCCTAGTAACAAAACACTTGGTTTCAGTGCAAGAGTGGATATCTGTTCTTATTAGAGTTGAACCAGAAGACACCAGTTTCAGAGATTCCATGTTAAGAGAATTCATAGATTTACAAAATCATCTCAAGTCGGTGAGAAAGACATGCGAAAATTCTGGTTGTGCTCTTACGGATTCAAAAAACGACAAGGAAGAGGATTTCTGGGAGGAGGGTAAGGTAGAAGTATGCAGTTACGGAAGTAGCAGCACGCCTGCAAAGGCAAACAAAGATGCTGCCTGCACGTCGGCTGTCATTACAAAGTCAAATATAACCCCTAGACAGATTACTGATTCTAATGCCAGCAAGAGGTTAGATGGAGAAGATGAAGACTCTGAGTCAAACCCGCTAAGGAGAAAGCTTCTGTCTGAAGCTCCAGTGGTAAATTGGGGATCTTCCTTGTCTAACTGGAGATCAAACCGGGATGTTTTGGCTAACCAAAGAGGATTAGAGCTTGAGGGTCATTGGGGTAGGGTAGATTATGATGCGGTTATTCCAGCGGAAAAAATTGCGGAGTTGAATGTTCAAGCAAGTGTATACAAGGAAGAGCATGTTGATATCCAACCGTGCCTTGCTCCTCTGAGAAAAGGAGGAGTCTGTCAAAGAAGAGATTTAAAGATATGCCCATTTCATGGACCCGTTATACCTAGAGATACTGAAGGAAATCCAATAAATCAAGTTTCATTGGCAGAAAAGGAAATTACCAAAATGGAAACTGAAGAGGTTATTGCTCAACAATTAGCAGAACAGGCAGTGAAGAATGTTAGGGAAAGAGAGAAAGATGAAGTAAAGAAGAGAGTGACTGATAGGAAGTTGTTGAGCCGTGCGAAACTTGCCAAGGTGCGTGAACACAATGAAGTTGTTCTACGTGATGCTGCAGTTGCGTCAACCTCACGCTCTGCATTTGTTGGACAAGATGGGGAAACACAACATCAGACTACAAGATCTTCTATAAAGGGTAAAAAACCGTCACTAGCGTCTATGCTGCGTAAGAAAGTAACCTCAAAAGATAGATTGTCACAGAGACTTTTAAATACACGTGCTACAGATGCTACAGTAAGGCAGTTAACCGTTGGTGAAGATTCCAAGTACAGAGAGGCCTATCCAAATCAATGGAAGAGAACATGACTATTTTTGGTTTTATGCCTGTAATCAGAAGGTCTATTATTAATACTTTTCATTATTTAGCTTTACTCGGAGCTGTTTTGTCACCATAATGTCTGTTAATATTCATTACTTTCATACAGGGTTACTAGATTGTTGTAGGAATAAAAATTGGTGCCCTCTATTAGGGTTGAAACTTGAGAGCTGTAATTTTCTGTAAACAGTTTGGTTTATTAAAATTCAATTGCGATTCTGAATACTTGTACCTCTGGCTAAAGAAAAACGATGCTTTGCTTTGGATTGCTGGGATGTTGACCGGCTACTGATAGACCCGGGTCAACTTACCACTGTTCCCTCAACTGTTGGCATGGCTTGTCTGGAGTGCTTAAAGAGATGATTTAGGGGTTGATCTTGAACGTAAAAATGAGAGCTCGAAACATATAACTATTTTCCTAACACCAATAAATTATTAACTGAGGGTGCTGAAAAGAAAGACAGTATACCCACTATCTAAAACAAAAGAGAAGGCGAGTGGTGGCTGAAAGCCTAAATGGGAAACTGTAGTTGTTAAGTTACCAGACTTTTTTTTTAATACTAGGAAAAAAGAAACAATTAAAAACATTAAACTAAATTTAGATAAGAGGAGTATTTCATTAGATCTCCAATTGTCTGGAGTGCTTAAAGAGATAATTTAGAGGTTGATCTTGAACGTAAAAATGAGAGCTGGAAACATATAACTATTTTCTTAAAAATCTACGACACCAATAAATTATTAACTGAGGGTGATGAAATCAGTAAAGAAAGACAGTATACCTGCCATCCAAAACAAAAGAGAAAGCAAGTGGCAAGTACTTTATTCCAAACCGGTCAGTGGAGACCCGGTCCGTTGACTTCCTACTTAGGATTTGGGTTCCTGGCCAACTGGGCCAACCCTGAACAAAAATTTTAACCATGATTTTAACCTTTTTACTGGTGCTCTCAACTATTGCATTGCATTGCATGTAATATTGAAATCCAAAAATTTAACCCCAACAATATTCTCATTTATATCCATCTTTCTCTCTCTCCAAACAAAAACGGAAAGACCTGGTTCAAAGACGGAATAGATCGACTCGAAAGGGAAAAACCAGAAAAATGCTCTTTAATGTCTCTATTTTCACAACTTTCTGAATTTCACCCAAATCAGGATTCCTTAACACAAAATCGAACAAACGCACAAATTTTCTTCATCAATTCCCCGAACCCTTCCAATTTTATCATCTCTACTAGTACATAATAAGAAACCCTTGTTATATTTCATAAACTTTTTATTTTATTTTTTTGGTACACAAATAATAGCCATGGCTGTTGCTTTGAGATCAAAATCAATAAAGGAAGCAACTTTAAGAACAATAGTCACTCAGTCAAGGTACTTTGTATTTGATCATATACATAAGATTGGTGGAATATCAAATATTCATTACACCACTAGAAGAAAACAGTGGGTAGATTATTTGGCCAAAACGTTTTACTGTTTAAATTCATTTAAATCGGCTTCTCTTAAAGCTGAATTCATTGATAAGGGTAATATTATTAGTACCAGTAATGTTAAAGTTAATACAGATAATCGAGAAGTTGGGTCATCAGATTGTGATGAGAATCGTTTTAAGCAAAGTGAGTTTTTGGGCGAATTTTGGTCTTATAGTGAGCCTCCTGAAATTTGGCAGCCCAACGGTGAAGGTAATGTAGTTCATTGGGTACCCCCTAATGGGAAACATGGAGGTGGTGGTGGTGGAGGTGGAGGACCAGATTGTGGAGGTGAGATGGGCTCGAATTCAAAAAATGGGTGTTGGGGTGGAGCAAATATGGGTAAGGAGATACCTTCACCTAAAGAGATTTGTAAAGGTCTTGATAAGTTTGTGATTGGGCAACAGCATGCAAAGAAGGTACATTTCGGAATTTGTTTAGATTCTTATGTATGTGTTTGCTGCAAAATGTTAAAGCATGTTAATAGTGGAACATGATTTTGAGTAGTGGGATTCACCTCTAGTCAAGTTTTCGACCCTTAGGATATTGTAAAACTCTGTTCTTATTCACCTAGTGATGTTAATATTATAACCATACCGATTTTAATAGGTACAATAACAGAAAATAGTTTTAGTAGAATGATGTTCAAAATATTTTTTTTCCAGTTTGGACTGGGAGATAGGATTCAGATACCCTGCATCGTAGAAATGTTGGGGAAGTGTGGTTCATAAGTAACTGATCAGTCTTTGATATATCTTTTTGTTGGAGCATATGTATGACCATTTGGTATTTATATGAGGATCTTGTGATTTGGCAGGAATTGCTACTTCACATGATATTTTTATCTCATCTTTTTCTTTGTTTAGATAGAGGTTTTCATGTCATAGCCTATTTCGTGGTATGTGGTTTGCATGTGCTTACCTAACCCTCTAGGCGGTATTTACACATCCGTTTCCTATTTACGCTGTCGACCATTAGAACCCCTAGGTGTGTCTACCTTTTGCAATTGGCAGTCTCTCAACTACGAGTGTCATACTCGTCTAGGCATTTAACGCCTTGGGTTTTCACACCTCCATGTGACACTTTATCATTGGACGTCTTGTGTCTTCAGGTATTCACAATCTTGTTGTGCCTCCTAACATTTTGCGAAATGTGAAACCTATGTTCCAAGGTTTGGGGGCCATATCAAGCAGAATCCTTGCACACTCGTTTAACTCACACTTCGTACATAATGCTTGTGAAGGCATTCAATTAATAGCATTGCAAATCGGAGGAGATTTATTGTAGTATCTATCTTTGTGATCGATCTACTACAGTTTCATAATCCCCCCTCTTCCATCGTCACAGGCAAACACTTTTATATTCCAAGGAAGGTGCAGGATGAGAGTAGGAAGTATATTGAAGCTGTTCGTTTTCTCAATCCATGATTTTGCATTCTCTAAGTTTTATCTCGTAGCAATATTCATGAGAAACTCACATATGACTTGCAGCATGCTTAGCATTGCTTACTGAATGTAGAAAGTAATAAGTGTAGATAGTATGTTGTGCTTTTAACTCTATATGATTTCATATGAGGAACTAATTTTGTGTGTACTTTCTGCACTCTTATCTCCTGATTGTAGGTGCTCTCTGTGGCAGTATACAACCACTACAAAAGGATCTATTGTGAATCTTCCCAAATACAGTTAGTCATATCCCCTTAGTCTTTTCTCTTGTCAAATTTATGTTGGAAATGTGGTGACATAAATATATCGCAAATGCATAATAAATTATATGGATATGTTGAAATTCGTACAGTTATACATATTTTGCTTACTACCTCATAGTCAGTAGTCATTATGAATAAACAATTTTGACCCTCATATCATCTATCATCTTACACGGGTCATGTACCACTACTTTTAAACTCTCGAAGAGAATGAGAGCAGTATATTGAGCGTCTCCAGGCGTTTATATGGTTCTTCTCTCTAGAAGTTTGTGCTCTGTGAACATCACATGATGTTTTTGTTCCTGCATTCTGTACAACACTTGCAACTATGATTTGTGTGGGCATCCCTGATAGAATTGGTTAATTTCATGTACTTTAGGAAAAATTTATTCTTGTACACTGTGAAATATTAATATCATAATGTTTATTATCAGAATCTGGACTGATAGGTCTGCAAGAGATTCAGGCGATGAAGCTGATGAGACAGATTTTGATTCTGTGGAGCTTGAAAAAAGCAACGTTCTTTTATTGGGTCCAACAGGCTCCGGTAGTTACTACTACTTTTACCATTTTATGATCTACAAACATGTTTTAGCTGTATTTATCATGCTATAGAGCCATAATAGCCAAACCGACTACCATCTTGAATGTTGCTTTTTTCAGTCAGTTCTTTCTAGTATTCATTCGTGTGGAAAATTTCTGGCCGTTCTTCTGTAGAAGGTTCGTTATTGCAATTTGCAACACTTGAGCCACTTATTCTGTTGTAACATTTTTTCAAGGACAGGGAAGACATTACTTGCAAAAACCTTGGCACGCTTTGTGAATGTTCCCTTTGTAATTGCTGATGCAACTACTTTAACTCAGGCAAGTTTGATTATTTTTCCATGCGTTCTCTCTGTGCTTCTAGAATGATCTGTTTACAAATTCAATATATATAAAAATTCAATACAAATTCAATGTATATGATGTGACAGTCTCTTGAAGGAAATGTCCTCCTATATAAATAAAAAAGTTCAATATCCAGGAAGGAAATTAATCTGTGTGGGATGTAATGAGATATTGTTATATGCAGGCAGGATATGTAGGGGAAGATGTGGAATCCATATTGCACAAGCTTTTAGTAGTAATTTTCTAAACTTGTCTTACAGAAAGACGTTTAACTGTTTTATGCTATTTTTATATCTTAACCTACCACCTAAACTTATAAGAACTCTGTTGTATAGTGATACTTTGTTGAATATGAAATGGCCGGTTATACTAATTCTAATTGTGTTTTTTTTTTCTGCGTCTCTCAGGTTGCTGACTATAATGTGGCGGCCGCCCAACAGGGCATTGTCTACATTGATGAAGTTGATAAGATCACTAAAAAGGTTTTCATTTCTCATATAGTTAGAGATTGAGAAAGATGGTACAACTTTATCATTTCGGTTCCCCGCGCTATCATTTATTCATTTTCTGATTTTTCTTCATCTGGTGCAGGCTGAGAGCCTTAACAATAGCAGGGATGTTTCTGGGGAAGGTGTTCAACAGGCGCTGCTGAAAATGCTGGAAGGAACGGTGAGTATAACATCGTTAAGCTTCATACGAAAAGTTATAATGATGTTCCTGGTTAAATAGATTCTCATCTAGTAAAAGGTAATCTCTGAGAAGTGTGTAACATTATTATTGTTATTGTTATTGTTATGCTCTGTATCTCTAACCTAATCATTTCCTGATCTAGATCATCAATGTACCTGAGAAAGGAGCTCGAAAGCATCCTCGAGGTGATAATATCCAGGTATATAATTGTTAGATGTCGCACTTGTTTTTTGGTCTGAAAGTGCACCTTTTAGTATAGTTCAATTCGAACTTGGCAAAGGTCATGGGAATGGTCTCAGTTCTAACCTTTACTTCATCGTGTTTCTTCGTAGATTGACACGAAAGATATTCTTTTCATATGTGGGGGCGCATTTACTGGCCTAGAGAAGACAATTTCCGAAAGGTTGTATATTTATCTGGAGAATCCTTTATTGGGCATGGTGATTGGAATGTAGCAAAGACTTTCAGCATGTGAAATTTCACTTGCGCAAATCTTTTGCAATTGCTAAATTTATCAAATCTGTGCTACAAATTGCAATTTGTAAGCTTTTTTTAGCATGTTTGTTGATGCAATCATCTTAATTTCTATTTGTTTTGTTTATTGTGAGCCTATTCGAATGTTTACATTTTTAACCATCTGCATGTGGCATGAGTCCCCTAACTAATAAGCAATATGACAGCATGAGCCCCCTAACTAATAAGTAATATGACATCCCCTATAAATCCTCCCTGTATCACAACCAGGCTATCTTAGTGGTGCTTAACTGATCTAATTCTGCTACATATTGTCCAGACGACACGATTCCTCTATTGGATTTGGAGAACCAGTACGTGCTAACATGAGGAGTGGTGGGGTAATAGATGCTACCGTCACATCACATTTGCTTGAAACAGTAAGTACAAATGAAAGATGGAATATCTAATAATTTTTCTGTTCATGCATACGAATGCAGCTAGATTTTTAGCCTGGAAAGCATGCTTAACATTTTCTCTCTGGCAAGGTTGAAAGTAGTGATCTTGTTGCATATGGTTTGATACCGGAGTTTGTTGGACGGTTCCCAGTTCTTGTTAGTTTGTCGGCTCTGAATGAGGATCAACTTATTCAGGTAATCTTGTTAACTTTTATTGGTGTCTTTTTATATCTATCATGTTGATCTTTCTTACTGATTATGCAAGTGATCCTAAACCACTGAATTGTTTCCAATATTGTTCTTGGTTTGTCGCTCAAAAGTAAAAATATAATATTTTAAGTGGAAGTATATGTATTGATTATGTCTTGCCCTCTATATAACCCCTGCCATTTTATCATCTGTTCTTCAGGTCCTCACAGAGCCAAAAAATTCCCTAGGAAAGCAATACAAAAAGATGTTCCAAATGAACAATGTAATTTAACTTGAATATGCGGCTCTTTTGTTTTTTCATGCCAGTTCTTATTATTTGTATTTGAGATTTTTCATGATATATCGACTTCATACTCATTTATGATTTCTTGCTTCCTCAGGTTATGCTGCATTTCACAGAGAATGCTTTGAGATTGATATCTAGAAAAGCGATGTCCAAAAACACCGGTGCTCGTGGTTTAAGATCCATATTGGAGAATATTTTGATGGATGCCATGTACGAGGTGCGTAATTAGAACCCCTAACCGCTCATAACTATGATTTGCTACAACGAATCTCTTATTTGAGCATTGTAGTCCAAAGCCAACAAGAACACTAAATGCCTATTTTGAGATCCTTCCAGGCATCTCAACTACGAAATGCAAGTTTGCAACTCAAACCGCTGAGAAATCTAACTGGTAGAGTTTATTAATATAAAGATAATTAAGCATTTGTCTTGCGGTTGTGACTGTAAATATTCAATGTACATGAAAAGGAAAAAAGAGCATGGAAAGTAGCACCAATTTACTTTCCTCCTTTACACTAAGGGCATTTCTTGATTAGGGTGACTTCTCCTTTGTCCAGCAGATAAAAAACTATGGATAATATATCTCTGATGTTTTTTTTCCAATTGAAAACTTGTAGATTCTAATGGTTTGGTTGTTGTTGTTGTTGAAAACTTGTAGATTCCGGATATGAGAGCAGGAAATGATAGAATAGACGCCGTTGTTGTTAACGAGGAAGCTGTTGCATCTGTTAATGGAAACAGTTGCGGAGCTAAAATTCTGTATGGTGAAGGTGCATTGGATCGTTATCTCTCAAATGAAAAGTGCAGGGACTTGGAGGTTGTTAAATTTGAGTTCGTTTTTGTATAATGTTCTGGTAGTCTCTTAACTTCTACAGTTTTTGCAGTAACTGGTAGTTTCATGTGCAGGGGATGGATAGATCTGAAGGAGACTCGGTGGTGGAAACAGAACTTCCTTCAATGGCAACCATGTAAAAACCTTCATGAGATCGACTGTGACCAACCATGTAAATACTTCTAGTTAGCTAATATATTAATGTTGTGATTATTCTAGGTGATATGTGAACCATCTTTTTGCACTGATTAAATTAAATCTCTTCACGAGTGTTCTAACACAAGCTTCAAAAGTAGGGAATAACTCTTATTTTTTGGCAGATTGAACTTTTCAGTGATATGTTTAGTCACACGACCTCGCCCTAAATGAAATTGGAAGATTGTTGGCAGGAGGGGATTTATACGGATTTTAGTTTTTTCACGGTAATGGTTGATGGTTTAACCTGGGTTATCCTGAAGCATTAAATGGATCCGACATGCGCAGCATCTTATATCACCATTATCTTTGGAATTTTATTCGGCAGTGCTACCACCTCCCTATTCTCCTCCTTACAATCTAAACTCCATATTAGGAGAATGGTGACCCCATCTGAACCTTAATGCGATCTCGATATGGATGTGAAGCAAAATAGAATTTCCGAA
Organism: Papaver somniferum; assembly: GCF_003573695.1. Classification (NCBI taxonomy): domain Eukaryota; kingdom Viridiplantae; phylum Streptophyta; class Magnoliopsida; order Ranunculales; family Papaveraceae; genus Papaver; species Papaver somniferum. The sequence continues at coordinate 202,053,095 of NC_039360.1, forward strand.
TTTTATGGAACAACACATATATATAACCACAACATGCCTCTGGTACAGTAGGACCACAAAAAAAGGTAAATATTCTTATAATTATAAACCAATTCTTCATTTTATTGTTATAGACACTAAATAACATATGCATAGAAAACAAATACTTGGAGGATCTCCTCACATTCAATTTTCATATTATGTCACACTTTGGGTATTATTCACCTGTTTCTAAAAAATAGGCTTGTTTCCATATTTGGAAAGTCAAATGTTATGATTTTACTAGTATACGCATAGAGGGGACCACTTCTCTCTCTCCATTTTTTCTCTTAATATAAAATGGGGACCACTACTTTCTCTCTTTTCTCTAATATAAAAAAGTGGGGACCAAACGATACGTTAGGAAAAAACATGAAAAATTGACAACAATGATTAGTTTTCTTAATTTTTGTGAAAACCAAACAAGTTTATTTTTTAGAAACGGAGGAAGTAAGTTTTTTTTGTAAAAATTAATGATATTGTACCTAAAGCCAATATTCTGGGAATATGTAAGTTTTACAAAGTTTTGTATTTCCAAAAATAAGTGAGCACATTCCGAAATTTATAACTCTGCCATCTACTACTTTGAAAATCAATCGTTGAAAAACGACGAATTTTCAACTGTTAAAATTAAGATTGGTAGACGATGATGTTTGGTATTTCGGAATGTGCTCATCTTTTGTGGGTATGTAGAACTCTGTAAGATGAGCATATCCCCAAAACATTAACTTCAAATACGATACCTTGTAAGTTTTATTAAGAAAAATGTCTCCCAAAGTGTCAGATAGTGTGAAAATAAGAGTGTGAACGGATCCTCCCTCAATACTTGGAGATCTTGTTTTACATGTTTGGATATACGAAATTTGTTATAAAGCAATTCATAAAAACTCAATTACATATGAGTGAAAGATATTTGTATTGAGCTTTGCAAAAAAAAAAAAATCCACTTTAAATAGAAACGATCTTGTAAAGTGGTTATAAGAATCTCTTAATCTTAAATTTTGACATATAACAAGATCCATATTAATTATATTATATGGAGGTAAGTTTTTTAAGACGGGATCGGAAAAAATTATTTCCGCATTTATTCTTAATTGGTCGGGACTATAAATTTTTATTGAGGTTATTTCTATACAAAGTATACCGGGAGGTTTCACTGTATGCTCTGATGTATTTGGAGCAAATTTAAGCATACAATTGTTATTCTATGCCTGTTTGTTGTCTTGGATTTGCAGTGTGTGTTTCCGTAAGCTTTCTATAAGCATAAGGGTTTACTTTCTCATCTGTGGTGCTTAATATCCCTCGAGAGATTCATGCCATCAGGTACAAAATCAAGGAAAACGAAATTTAGGTTAACTGATAATTGTGGTCAGCTTCAAAATTTGGCGAAAATTTAAACCATTTATAAGAGAGATTTCATTTTTTTAGCGTCAAAAACAGTCCGAGGACACTCCAAAATTTGGTCTTCCCACTCCCAGAACGCGAAATTTGAGCAATAACGATTGCTCAGTTTTGCTGGACTTCTGTGAGATGGTTGTGTGTTAACTTTGGCATTTAACAATCCGGGATTCGATATTTGGTCAGTTTTCTAACACTGGAAGTTGAAACACCGGCAAAGAAATGATTTTTCAACTCTATTACACCTTTTGTATAGGGATCCTTTTCAACTTTCATACCAAATGATTCTGTAGATTAAAGAAATAATATACACCATCAGCATATGAGACTACAAAATTGCTGGTTGATAACACTCTTTTGTGCCTTCCTGACCAGTCCGCCTCACCTGAGGGTTTCCCACGCCCACTAGTCTAAGCTGGGCTAATCCATACATGCTGACCTCCTAGGAAGCACAATCTCTCTATACCATAAGTTAGGCAGGGAAGCACAAGCCACCTGTATTATGAGATCTCCACTTCTGATGGGACTAGGAAGGACAACTCTAAATCCAGACCATTTTCTGTCTCAGAAAACGGCAAAGTTCCTGGATTCTCCTCCTCTAGAAGCAGTTTTAAGGGTGTTTCTGCTGGGTAATTATCAAGGATATACTCAATTTCGTCTCCACTGATCTCCATATTATCCAAAAGAACCTGAAGAAAGATCAAGAAATATAGTAATGAAAATATAAGAGGTAGAACCTAAACCAGAATATATGAAGCTAGGCTGCAAAGACCAACCTCAAAAATCAGGGACAATTAAAACTTTATAGAAAATTATAGCGTTGCATACCCTCACGGTTTTGAGAAGAGCTGCATGGTGACTCCTGAGCAGAGAGATTGTTTTTTCGTACATGTCACGTATTAGCTCTTCAGTTCTTTTAGCAACGTCATCATCCAACTTGAAGTTAATTGGCGGTTCAATAAGGTCATAATCATCATAAAGCGAACCTTCAAAGTCCATTCTAGGCCCCACAAAGCTGACACTTCTCCTCCAAGGAGGTGGTTCCCCATGAACAGTCATTGGTTCCTCCAAATTCCATCTGATGAGGAAGAGAGAATGATACTTAGCACATCTAACCATAAAGTAAGACAGTATTGCTTAGGTCAGTAAACAGAAACCCACATGGTTAAGATTTTACGAGCGAGCCAATTAGCATCTGCAAGGTAGCTAACAGATGCCTTAGATGTATCTCGTCCATAAATTATCTCTTCTGCAGCTCTCCCACCAAGCAACACCTGACACATGAAACCGAGACAAACATGACATTTTCCAGACAATAGAAATGAAAGCCAATTGCCCTAGAATTAGAGAATAATTAGACCTGAAGGCGTTGCAACAACTGAGGCCGTCGTTCAAACATGTATGCCTCGTCATCCAAACGGTGAAACACAATTTGAGAGAATCTCTGAACGCATCGGTGAGCAACAAGTTTTATATAAGTGAAAAAGAAAAAGACAAAAAAGAAGAACACAAATTATATCTAGACAATCTGAGCATCTCAAACTAGAACCACACTCCAGAAGATTGGACACACATGGATCCAAGGGATGACGGATGACCTACTATCCTAATCACTTGGTCAAACTTTTCAATGTCAAGGAAATAAATGGCTAAAAACCATTCACCCAGAACATAAGATCACATGATCATCTAATTGGCTCAAGTTTACACTGGCAATCTTCTTATTGTTCATGAGGTTTATGGTGGCTCACGATTATCAACAAGCATGGCAAGTGGAAAAAAACATGGACCATGAATCCCTACAATTAAGTGAGAATTCCTAGAAAAAGTGTGGGTGGGGTGGGGTGGGGTGGGGTGGGGTGGGTGGGTGGTGGGGGGGGGGGGGGGGGGGGGGGGGGGGGGGGATTTGCATTAAGAATCGGAGTTCTGATGGAGAAGGGACAAGGATTCTTCGTCCGCCACTCTCAGGCAGCCCTAGAAGGAAGAAGAAGAGAAATAAATCTGGAGGAGAAGGAGTTAACACGGACCTCGCTGCGTGGATGGATAGATATGCGTTCACAGAACTCGATGTTTGCATCGTGGAGCCGCCTCAGAAGATGAGATGTCATAGCAGCTCCAACCTCAGTAGTTGCTCTACGGCATTGACCCTGATGACCCAATTCAATTCCAACACGCTTGGGACCCACGGTGAGTCGGTCAACTGCATCATCCATGTCTGACTGAAGAATTGATTGATGCCCTTTCCGAACTGCTACTAAAGCAGCCTCCTGAAGTAACTGCGCCAGTTTTGCACCGGTCCATCCTGACAGTCAGACATTTTGTTTCAGATTTCAAGTGGAAATTGTGAACTGCTGTAAACTATACTTTAAGCGGATACAGATGGAATCTTAAGGGTGTCATGCCATGACGTGGGGAGGAACCATGACCTCCAATGTATAGATTTTATATGGGTCTTTCATCTAAACAACCAGCTTAATTATCAGATTTCTAGCACATCTCAAACAGTCCAAACGAAAGAGTTTATACCATGAGTATTGAAGTATTAAATAAATTGACGGTTAAGAAGAATATATCTAAACTCCATACCAATAATACAAAAAGAGATCTACATTAACTGCACAAGTTAGTTAGAAGAAAAGAAAACGAAATCGTATACCAGGTAAGTTCTGAGCATAACTAGTCAGATCGACACTAGCATTCATTTTCACCTTGCCAGCATGAACTTTCAAGATATCTAGACGGCCTTTAGCCCCTGGAGGACGGATTCGTATCTGACAAAAAGAACCAATACCAAAATGGTGTGATTTTTTTTCCATCAGTTGCCAACAGCACAATTATCCAAAAGCTATCATAAACAAAAATGGTAACATAGTAGCCATGAATATACATGCCACTCATTTACTGGTGAGGCAATTTGGGGAATCATCTTGAATATGGTAGTAAAAGATATCATCATAATATAATTAATACTTGGCTTTATCTAATAACAAAGTCTTTGGTTCAATGGCAACTGCTAGTTCATTGCGAAAAATGCTTAGAGTTTTTGAAGACTACTCAGTTCAGATTTTCGCATATATAAAGAGAAGACAATGGGTGTGCATATATTTTAGCTAAATGGGGGGGAACGGCTGTTGAGGCTCAATGGTGGTCTGCACCACCTTCTGTGATTCATCGTGCAAGACAGAGATGTTATATCCACTAATGCATTATGTTAATTTTGTTTTTTCATTTCTTCAGCTTTCCCCCCTCCATTCTGTTCAGGCTCAATGGTCAGGTTCTTCCCCCCTCCGTTCTGTTCTCCTCTCTGTAGGTTTGCTTTTAAAATAAAAAATGTACAAGCGTCCTTATCATGCATGTCGATTAGCCTAAGAAACAGACCTTGCGGTCAAATCGACCCGGACGAAGAAGAGCAGGATCTAGCAAATCCATACGGTTTGTAGCTCCTAAGAAAATAACACCTTTGCCAGTATCGAACCCGTCAAGTTCTATAAGAAGCTGGTTCAGTGTAGTTTCCCTCTCCTGAGTGGCTGCATTATACTGGGAAGTGGTGCCTCCGCTAAAAATCCCTTCACGCCTGACTACCAGAATAGATACAAAGTCACTTCCACAACCAGCAATTTATTAGAGTTTATTTCTATGATATAAGTTACAGAATAGCATAAAATTATTCAGAGTCCAGAAACAAATACTTAGACATGAGTTGTTTATGCACATAAATAATGGATGAGAAAGAAAAATTCAAAGAAGACAAAAAAAATTTCATTCAAAATGAGATTATCCAAGCGACACAAATATCTAATGGTTTAATGCAGGTAAATAAAGGATCTTCCTGAAATAAGTAAGTTCATGTTAGACATGTCAACTTAAGGTTTTAAAATCATGTTTGCCAGGAACTATTTGATCTTCCTGAATGGTGATAGTCTGATAAAAACTCTGACATGCTACTGTTGATAAAACCTCACATTATGTACCAATATACTAGTTAACTATGACTTTATCATTACCAAGCTAATATATTAGGATTTCAAATAGTCAAAACTATTAACTGATCCAAAAAAAATAAAAAATCCTTATCCAATAACCCTTAACTAAGTTACATTTAAGAGAACACACATGATTATTTAAGCCATAAGCTCTTAAAACTTGCAACCCTAGATATAAACAATACAACTTATTACAGTTAACCCAAAATTGTAATAAGCTTTTTTTTATTATTATTAATAAGGAAAACTTAATTAAGTGTGATTGCCTTGTTGGATAAACCAAGTCCAAGGCTTGAAATAGCTTCCACTTTCAAATATACATAATACATATCAACTAGTATAAAGAGATAAAGACAGCCCGTATCATAAAGTTTATGAAACTAGGAAACAGTGAATAATTTATTCCAAAAAGAACATACAAGATCACTCATACCTAGTCGCCAATGCATCAATTTCATCAATAAAAATAACTGATGGTTTGTTGACCTGCAACAAAGAATTTAAAATTATACATCTTTGAAGTGTAATGCTCTGAGATATATAGCTTCACATGTAGAGAGAGCAGAAAATATGATGACAGGATGAAAGAGTCAGGTAGGTACTACTGAAATATTGAAACCATGCACGAGGATTGAGGATCTTTATTTAGGGAAGTTATAGTTGTTCACATGAATTCAGGATTAACCTCAATTCTAACCACATGGATATTCTTTACTATAATGCTAAGTTTATCATTGATTCATTGCTGGCCAACATCCAGTCCGGATATACAGTTGACAGCTAGCTGGTAAACAGAACTCGAGCTCCGTACAGCAAAGCACATCTTTGGTAATAAAGAACCCAACGATAATCATAAAAAGGAGATATACATGATAATAAAAAATATTTTCACCTTGGCTCGCTTAAAAAGATCACGTATACGGGCAGAACCAACACCAACTAGCACTTCAACAAACTCTGACCCAGCCATTTGGTAAAATGGAACACCAGCCTCACCAGCAATGGCTTTAGCCACCAAGGTCTGGAAACATGAGGAACAATTAGCCGCTGCGAAATTTTGAAAGCAAACTGTGAATGAAATTTTTCAAAAATGCCACTAACCTTTCCGCATCCTGGAGGCCCCTCTAGAAGAACCCCATGAGGAGGTTTAATATTCAGTTTATCGAATAGATCCGGATTTTTCAAGTATCTCACCAACTATTTTATAAAATGCAACACATGGAGTTACAGATGTTAATCATAAGAACAAAAGGTTGCAACTACAGATGACCAAATGGCACCTGCAGAACTTTCCCCAAGTGAACATAATGGAGAGACATGAAGGAGTTGTAAGTGAATGAAAATACAATCTGGGACCAATATACTAGATCGAACCTTCAAGTGACAGTTAATATATTCAGCTATTGCCTCCATGGAATAAAATCCACCAGTAGTACAGTATCTTAGAGAGTGTTTCACAAATATATTTTCTCATCAGGGATCTTAGATTAAAGTGAATTTGTAAGATTTTGTGATGAAAGAAATCGGAACTACGAATAAGCTTCCACGACTACTAAGTAAGACAAGCTTTTCCGCTGACCACATACTTCACTTGACCAGAGTTGTGTACAATCTGGTCAAGCTCAGAGACTCCCAGATACCCAGGCAAGAAAACTAGATTGAGAAGCAAAAGGAGCTCAATTCCAAGTAAGTTACCCAAGCCTTTTTCACCTGTCTTATGTGTGAGTAATACAAGATATCATGTAAGTGAATTACAACTAAGGACCTGGAAGTTCAATAGGATATAGAAAAATCAGGAAATATTCTTGAAATATTTTAAGGCAAGCCTATACGACCGGTAATAACAATTTGGAAGCAGTATGCTAAAATGCTCGAATCGCTACAACTTTTGAACCTAGTCAATATGCACGGGTCCGGTGGACGAGTTATCTTAGTGTACCTCTTGGAGTTCCTCTACTGCTTCTTCGATCCCCGCTACATCATTAAAACTGACTCCTGTTGAACCCTGAAGGTATCACCGATCAGAAAATGTCTTTGAATTAAAATGCCTTCATTAACAAACTTGAACAGTGTTCATAGTTAGTAAGCAGAAAAACTAACATCAACACGAGCCTGTGGTTTGGATTGTCCAAATTCAATTCCTTGCCATATATCCTGCAAAGGACGAAAGATTAACAATCATTCGGATAAGGTTAACTCAGAGAGAGAACAAGAATATTAAAGATCTGGTAACTTACCCATTTTTTGAAGTTCTTTGGTCTCCGTGAGAGAGTAAAGCGGATAAGAAGAGCCATGGTCAAAAAGACCAATGAGATTGGTTTCATCATTTCAAGACTGGAAGACAGGCCGCCAAAAGTATAGAATTCAGATAATTTTGAGAAAATCCCTCCTTCACTAACAGTATCAATAACATTATCCCAGATTCTTTCTCCAACGGCAGATATGAGGCCTATGGAAAGTTTTAGAATTGGTTTTGCTAGGGGCCAGAAAACATATACAGCCATGAAAAATAGAAAACTCGTGACGGCAAATACAGCTGATGCCAGGAAGCCTCCAACAATAGTCGCCGCAGTAGCCATGACAGCTGTTAGCATCCCTAGCTCCACCATCATTCTGCTAGATATGGAAGAGGCTACAGGGTGAGGGTACTCGGGTAGCCTTCCTGTGTATGACTGCATCACAAGACTCAAATCATCATAAACTCTATTCTATAGCAGCTTTGCATGCTTTGAGAAACCAAGTAACCCACCAACTAGTAGCTTTCATAATGTGCATCGTGATCCTAACTATTCTCAAGGGAAAGCAGAGGGTTCTAAACATATTCTAGAATTAAAGAATATGAAGAAAAAATAATTACACCTAGTATACTTCATAGTTCCTACATAAACAGAATGTAAGCAAAAGATACTACACGGAAAAGATAGGGTGCATTTGGTTCTTAATCCAAATACAAGTTTCAAAAACTAGTATACAATCTGAACGCAATTTCAATGTTAATACATGAGAACATATTGGTATTGGATTAGATAAATGTTTAATATTGATGCAACTTCAAAAACTTTTACACTTCAGCTGTGAAATTTAAAAGAGCTTTTTCCTTTCCATTTTCAAATTCTAGGTTGTTTTCTGGATTATATCTGAAAGGTCATAGATGAACACGGGATCCTTAGTTTCCCTTATTTCTAATGACAAGTAAGTTGAATCTAATATTGAAATCACTGCCATGTTCTGCTTCTCTAACCTGACTAAGCATGATTTATGTTATAACGCTCAATCAGATGGGAAACTCATCCTAAAAGGGATATATACATTTCATTCTATCATACAATTAATGACTTACAAAGAAAGGATATATATCCACCATGACGAGCACACAGTACATCGTGGTGTTCAGACAACATACTTCATATAACTAAAACACAGGGAAATAGTAATATGTGCTATACAAAAAAAAAAATGAGCGAAAGATCACTTACTGTCAAATGCTGCTCAATTTCATATTGTGGGCCTTTGAATTGCTCAAAGACAGATTTCGCTTCATTCTCGTTTAACCTCATTGCCCTGTGTTACCAGGAAAACCCATCGGATAAAAGCAGTAACAACAACAACTACCACTACAAGAAAAGAAAAAGAAAAAAAAAATTGTACCATCTTGTTCTCTGCAAATTTTTATCACCCGGAATTTCCTTCAAGTCCACAATAAAATCTTTATATGCATACTTATACGAAATTCCTGAATCAGCCTTTGAAGTCAGTAGCTTCACTTTACCAGTCTTAAAAACCTTTTGAAATTCTTCAAAACTCATTTGCGGCAAATTCTCTAAATCCCTTTTGAACTCCTCTTCTTCAGATAAATTCTCATGAAAAACATCTTCAGGAACATAAAGTTTCCCTTTATATTCCCTTAATAAATCTTTTAAATACACAGAATCAGAAAATTGTTGGTTCCCATCACCCATTTCATCTTTTTTAAATCCTAATTTCACACAAAACTGTTTTGCAATTTCCAAAATCCCTTCATTAGGAACTTTATTACTCAATATTTCTTTTTCTCTCAAAGTATAAAGTTTATTCCCTACTAAATACTTGGGTTCTACTAAGCTAGGGTTTTCTTTCAAAACCCTAGTTATAAAATCGTCCCCACTAGGTTTACTAGTAGTATCAGATTCAGAAGGTGTTTCTGAGCTTGCATTACGAATAACACCGAATGAACGAAGCAAAAGAGGATGTTTTCTTCTAATGAAATGAAACTGTTTTGATTGATTTGGAAATGAAATTGAACTTATATTTGTTCTTGGCCGGTTTATGTTGCATTGAGGATACAAAACCCTAGTTGACAACGAACACTCGCTTGCATTCATTGTGACAGAACAAGCTGTTGATTAGTTTTGCTGAGCCAGTCTCAGTAGAACCAAAATGGAAACTCAAACCTACCAAGTACTAACATATCTCTTTGTTACCATTCGCAAACAGTAATGCCTGATAAGTTATCTGGAATGAGTTTTCTTTGGTTTATCTGTAAAAAAAAAAATTGTTTTGTATCTGAACGTAACCGGTTATGCATTTGTGTTTAGTTTTTCTTTTGGGCGTTTTACAAAAATAGGTTTTTTTTTTATGGTTTACAAAACTAGGCCTTTTTCTTTAGTTCTTACAAAACTAGACAAGTTTTGACCAAAATCGATGGATGGAAAGTTATCACCGTTAAGAGAAAGTACAAAGACTTATTAGTCATTTGAATCGGCAATTTAAGCCTGTATCACTGATCTCACTCGGGTAAGTCAAGATAGATTGTGTACATGTGAATTCGGATATGCCCTGTGGACTGCTTAGGTGGGAATCAAGTAGGAATCATGCCATGGCAAAGTTTTGTACATGTCACCATTCACAGTTCCATAATCCACAACAACTTATCATATAGTTCCGCCATTACTCAAACCTCAGCTAAACCTTCAATACCAGCAGCAACACAATCGTATTTCATCACCGTATGATGATGCAATTATGGTGGTGGCATATAGACAAAATTAGTACAAAATCAAAACAAATCCAAGGTCATAATGACCCATCCTACTACCATCTCTATTTCCCTGAAATTCAACCTAACATTCATCTATTTCTGCAACCAAATCAGTTCAAGTACCACTATTGAAGCATACCTTCTATGTATTGCTTCATTATCTGAAGTCAACAACATCACCAAACTCAAGCCAACACCCCACTTCTATGTAATTAACAGCAACTGCTCAACTTTCTTCTCTACATTCTCAGCGGTGCACCTGCACCTTCACCAAAACCAGTTACACAACTGCAATCTCAACCTCAAACTGGTAGCATAATCTCGGTCCCACTTGCATCTCAACTCATTTAATCTTCTCTACTGTTCCTAATCACTAACAATGACAACAAACACAATGGCATTTATCTGCAACAGTATCATCTCCATCTCGTCATCAATGACAATAAAACACCAGTTAAACCATTACCAAGTTTGAAGAACACTTCAGATCCATTAAACTAGTCAGCGCAACAGTTCATCTTGTGATTGTAGATGGATCTGTTAAACAGCTTCACATCCATTAATCAATCTGCGAAAAACTGATCCCTCGAGCATTTCCACAAACACCTTTTGTACGTCCTGCTGGTAATACCGACTTGAGCTTCTCATTGTTTCCTAAGCCGCATTTCCACAAACACCTTCTGTACGTCCTGCTGATGATTTCTGGCAGCAAACATAATTCTAAACTTTCTTTATTTCCCTGATTTCTCATTTTGGAACTCCATCAATTCAAAAAACATTTATCCTTAGACTCAATCTCCCTCATTCATTTCCATAAAAACAACGCGACAAAAAATGTTCCCCACGTTTTTTTGGCATAAACACTGTCCGAAAATTAACCCATAATAATAACATCTGCATCATCTATAATCAATAATAAACATAGAGAATCACACAAACGATGAAAAACGTATAAATGGGTTTGTCACTAACCTTTATTTTCTTTTTCATTTTGATTTCGCCATCTTACCACGATTAAATCTCAATCAAACAACTTAATTTTGCGCTAAAAAATTAATCCAAAGTACGATTATCCTTGATTTCAGACGAACCTATAAGTTTTCGATCAATTTTGAAGGAGAAGAATATTCTGATTGGAAAAACCAGGGAGTGAAAAAAAACTAATGAAACGGGGAGATTGTTAACGAGAGGAATTCAGATTATATAGGTAAAATATAATGATGATAGTCTTAATCTTAACCGTCGAATCTCATAGAGATTTCCAAATATTAGATTTGATAATTGATGCAGAACGTGACACGTGTCGATGTCGATTATTTTAATCGCCGGTTCTATAAACCGTTGATTTTTTATGGATATATAAATCATTAGATCAGTTGTAATTGACCTTACACTTGTCATCATCTCTATAAACGTATAAAAGGGCATTTTAGTAATCTTCACACATTCACGAGATCTCTGCAGCGGAGATTTTGGCGATATATTGACCAGTCAACATGAGATATTGACTGAGATAACGTACTTGGATAAAAGCCGTTCAACTGGCCTAGATTTGTAAGAAATAAAAAAAGAGGCCTAAAAACGAAAACGAGGGTCCAAAACAGGCCTACTTCTGTATATATCTCTTTTCTTTTTCAATGCAGTATAGGGGAAAATTATTATTTTCCCAAATCTTGAGCCATTTTAAAACCTGGCGAGATTGGGGTATACCCAGATTTATATGGACATGGTGCCTTATTAAGGGGAGGCTAAATGTGGGTGAGTTTACTTTATTACCCTTGAACTAATTAACCCTATTACTTAATCTAATAACCCTAAAATTAAAAACTTAAAAAAACCGTTAATCTTCTATTCTTCTTCATCTCATCTTCCATCAAACTCATAAGAAAAAATCTCTGAAAATTGAAAATTTTGATTTTCCTGAAAAATGGTTGATTCCAAACGATCAATAGATAACACAGATTCAACAGGAAGTATCAAAAGATCCAAATTAGAGAAAAAAAGGTAATGAAAAAGATGGAACTAGTAAACCTGAAAGTCCAATCCCTGAGAATGTTGAAAACAACCCTCCGCCGGTGAAAAGAAGATTGTAAGTGATTTCTAAACTCAACCCAATATTCTGATGTGTCATATGATTGTTATATTAGGTTAGAAATCGAGAATTATGATTTTCAGGGTTTTTGGTCGGCAAGGTCGATAATTTACAACCATGCCGACGATTGTTGTTTTGTAAAAGCCAGCATGGTATTAGGATGAATAACCTGCCGACTTTTCATAGTAGCCATGGCCACTGTTAGACAATAACCAGGGCCGACATGGTATATTAACAAACCCTGCCGGCTTACATTCATCCGACATTGTCTTATACTTAGACCATGCCGACTTTAGGTCACAGAAACTTGATTTTCATTAGTTATAGCCAGCATCTTTCTTGAATAAGACCCTACCGGCTGTGTTTTGGTGGTCTTGGTGAATGGTTATAACCATGCCGACCACGTATTGGTCGGCAATGTATATATTGTCGACCCTGCCGGATGTATTAGCAGAACCATGTTTCAATGTTTAGAATTTTCATATCTCTTATTTGTGTATTGTGTAGGTTCCCATAGGCAAAAATAGAAGATACCCCTTGTACGGTAACTGCAGAAGAGCTATTAGAATTTATTGACGGAATTTATCCCAATGTAGGAGATCCTAAAGATGAAACTGAAGAGAATTGCCCTGTAAGAAAGTTACTTCTGATGGGTAAGAAAGATCCTGAAGAATTCCTAAGGTTTATGAACAGTCCTAGCAATCCCCTCAACTATGAAGAATGCACATCATCAGAGGAGGAAGGAGAGGAGGTTGATTCAACTTTTTTCAGGTCATGTGACTTTTCTGGAGTGAACCCCTATTACAATGAGGCCAGTGACTACATAGGTCCAGATAAGGGAAAAGCAAAAGTTGATGCTGGTGAAAAATCTAGTGACGGTGAAAAAGCTAGTGATGGGAGGAAGATAACAACAACAAGAAGGATCCATGAAAAGCTTAAATGTTATTATGTTTCACTTGGTTTAGAAACTTAGATTGTGGTTTGAACTCTTAGATTATGTTTTGAACTCTTAGATTGTGGTTTTAGACTTGTTAAACTTATGTTAATTTTCAGTTTCACTTGCTTTAGAACTTATTCTTTTTTTTGTAGTTTTAGATAGCATCAGAGTTGTAGTAAGTCGGCATGGTGTGTAAAATAGACCCTGCCGACCATACCAGGCTTTATATGCCACAATGCTGTCAAGGAGTGGTGGTCGGCATGGTTTGAAATCTAGACCTTGCCGACTTAAATGTTAGTTGCACTTTTTAGGTACAAAGTACAAGCCATTGAATGCTCAACGGCTATAAATTTCAAAATCAAGATATTAGATGTGTTGTTATTATAAAAGAATTCTCAACTTCATCTTCAACCTTGCATAAAGAATGGAAGTTTCAAGTGCAACACAACCAAATATTTGTAGTCTTTGTACACTGAGTGGTCATTTTACAAACGATTGTCATTTTGAAGGAAGCAAATGCACTATTGAAGGTTGTAAGGGATTCTTATTTCTCATGAAAGCTGCAATAGGAAGTGTATATCAGCCGTATGCTTCAAAATGCACTTGTTGTGGGTTTTTCTATTGAATAGATGAGCGCCTAGCTCCGTATGAAGATAAAGTTGCTAAAATCAACCTTCTACCATGCACAGATCCATGTTGCGACGGTAAGATGAAGCTAATTACCTCTCCTAAGAAATTGTGTACCGGAAAAAGATACTATCTATGTCCCAAATGTGTTAGGGTTAAGTTTTTAACGTTTTTATGCTTTAATTAAGGTTTGTATTCGATGTAAAGTCGGCATTGTACTAAATTAAAAGTGTGTCGGCTGCTTCATAGTCGGCATTTAAGAGTTTACAAACCATGCCGGTGAATATATGGTCGGCAGGTTTTTCCTAATACACCCTGCCGACTATAATGTATGAGAACATCCAGAAACAAGTTTTTTTTTGTTTTGATCGGCATGGTTATCTTCATAAAACCCGCCGGCGGATGCACGGTCGGCATGGTTCTCCTCATAAACCCTACCGACTTAATGCATTAGAACATCCAGAAACAAGTTTTTTTTGTCTGTTTTGGTCGGCATTGTTATCCTCAAAAACCATGCCGACCAGATAAAAGTCGGAAACCTGACGAAACCAAAACCCTGCCGACCCTGGGACAGTCGGCACTGTACGAGGGAAAAACCTTGCCGACCGTCCCATGCCTATTTTCCTGTGCTTTCATGCAGTGCAGCCGACATCCTGACGAATTAATAACATGCCGACCCTGGGAAGGCCGGGAAGGTCGTGTGAGAAATACATTTCCGACCAAAGAAGTATACACAAAAAAAAAACTACATCCATTTCATTCATTTGTAGTACGCCAAAGTACATTACAAATTAAATACATTATAAATGAATGTGATTACAAAAGTACTCCAAAAATATTCTTTAATTCCTACCATAATCAATCATCACTCAAATCTATTGGAGGGAGTTTATTCAAACCTATTAAACCTCCTTTAGTCAAATCTATGGGACATTCCTTAGACTCATCAAAAACATTCCAAAGGTCCATGTTGTCCTCATAAAGTTTCATCCATTCCTTGCTCTTGTTGTTTGTGAACTTCTCCCAAAAACTAAACCTACAAAGAGGAGGTAATGGACATTCCTTGTTAAGTTGTAGACCAATAAAATGATTTTTATCCACCAAAGCCATGACAATTCTTCTATGCTTGAGTTGCTCCATGCAAACCGCATGTTTCGGTGCAAATGTTATAGATAGTCCCTTACTAAAAAAAATGTACCACGTAATTCCACGTATCCGCCAATAGATGGCCACACTCCGGAATTCCCATCCAATGCTCCCATTTGACCGGTGCATTTCCCTCTGGGCCTTTAACACTAGTTAGAAAATCTTTAAAAGTTGCTTTTTTGTCCTCCACGGAACCTTCTAGCATCATTGAGATATGAAACTCCTTGTTGTTTTCTAGTCGTGCGGCCATCTTCTTTCTTATGTATTGTCATTGGGTGAGATTCTACTCAACCGCTCCACTTAGGTGTCCCAATTGTTGCGAGACAACGTGAAGCCCATAATTTCCATCTTTTGGGACGTCGTCGCAATAACGAACTCTTGAATAATTGGAGGGAGTTGTGCGCGATACTCTTGCAACACCGGTTGTACTACCTTCCTTGGACGACCTATTTTCTTTGCAACATCTACTTGGCTTGCTTGACTCTCAAGAGGTAGAGTGCCATTTGGATTCAAGTTTGAGACCGTTGGTGTAGATGAATCCTTCTTTGGCCGACCCCTTTTCTTTCCAACAAATTGCACACTTGCTTGACTCTTAAGAGGTGGAGTTTCATTTGGATTCAAGTTTGAAACCGTTGGTGTAGTTTTTTCTTTGCTCGTCCGACCCCTTTTCTTTTTAGCCGGCTCCTCTTTGTATTGCGCCTCGGTATACTGATGTCCTGATGGATCACACTTTGTACTCAAATGCTCTTTAATTTGTTCCCTTTCAGATTGATCGCTCTTTGTACTTAAATACTCTTTAATTTGTTCCCTTTCGGATTGATCGCACTTTGTACTCAAATACTCTTTAATTTGTTCCCTTTCTTCCGCCCTCGTCTTTGTGGTAGGTGGTCTACTGTTAGGATCTTGTTTCGCCGGTTCTTGAAGTTCTTCCATAAAAGGGTAAACAATCGGCATCAAATTGTGCTTCATAGTTTGTTTGTCCAACCTATTCAACTTGGGGTACTTTTCAAGGATTATTCTCCCAAGTTCCATGTCGCCAAACTCTTCACTGGGATCTTCTCTTGGAGCCGGTTTGAAAGATAATTGCTTCCAATAAGGATCAATATCATCAAGAGGAATGGGAGTTTTATACCTACCAAGCATATGACGACATGGAAGTCTGATAGCCTTCATTATCCTATACTTACAAGGAATGCTCGGGTCGTCATACTTTTTATACTTTTTAAACAAATAGAGATGTTTCATCATAGAACGTATTGCCCAATGCGAAACGTTGCAATGTATACCAACAAGCATCCAATTATCCTCCTTAAACTTCCTCAACTTCCGGAAGATACTTTCTTGGAATTTATTTTTTATCTTGTTGATATCATTATTAGTGTACTCATGGATAGCACGTTGCACCGTCATAATCCCATTTTGACTTGTGAAAAGTAGACCTTTTAGTCTCCCATGAGGTTGCTCTACCATACTTGTGGATTCAAGTTTGAAATGTTTATAGTCGTAAGTAAAAGCATACATAAACCTCTCTTTGTATGGCCTCAACCATTATTTCTTGTAATATTCCACTACTTTGGGGTAATTAGTCCCCCAATCTTCCTCGAACTCCTTCAAGTTTATCTCATATCTTGCAACACTTATCGACCAAACCACTTTATCCTACACTTTCATGAATAACCCAAACTTGATCTCACCTTCTTTGCATTCTTCGTCTTCTTTCTCTTTCTCCTTCTCTCACTCCTCTTTAGTTAGTGCTAAGACGTTCATCTTCCTCTTTTTCACGTCCTTTCTTTGCCTTTCGTTTTTGGATATGATTTCTACAATTATTTCTAAGATTGCATTGTATATGCCAAGTGCAAAGGAAATTTTGTGCATTGGAAAAGACTATCCTCACAACGTTCATTATTGCTTGCTCATTATCGGTGACTATAACCCCGAGAGTCTCGTCTTCGTGGTAGAGAAGCTTCAAAGTTTCCAATGCCCAAATATATCTATCATACTTCTCACGATCCATAAAACACCATGCCACTGTGAATGATTGCTTATCCGAGGTTTGTCCAACAATGTTCAACAAAGGCACGTTGTACCTATTCGTCTTATAAGTACAACCCATGAACAAAACTTGGTAAAAGCAACGCGCCAATTGAATCATATCGGGATGCGCAAGAAAAATACGATCCACCTTCCCCTACGATGACTCATGGTGTCTCACCGTGTAGTTGTATTTGTGTATTAACCATTGTGATTCTTCCATCACCTTTCTTCCATCCCATTCAATTCTTTTAACAGTTGCCTTGGCCGCATAAATTGTAGGCAATGAAGAAAGATTATGCGGGTCGTCCCTCTTGAACTTACTAAATAGCTTGCTTGGTTTAATTCCCCAACTTGTTTTTACTTGTTCGAACTCGTGCGGTTTCAACTTGGCAACTTTACAATGCCCAACAAGAGTTTCCGGATCTTTATGGCTATGCCAACCAACATCAACTCTACTTATTCTCCACACGCTGTCGGTTTCTTTGTTCCTCCAAAAAATAATCTTGAATGGGAATCCACACTTCTTTGACTTCGTCTTGTACACCCTAGTCGTCTTCTTATCATACACATATCCCTTTCTCTTGTGACTTTCGTCCGGCGACCCATAACACTCGCATACCATTTCAAACCGCGTAGATTTTTGTTGGGTGTTTTTCACTAGAACGCACATCTTCTCTTTTACTTTCTCAACAATCCATTTGACCGCGTCATTTTTATCCTCCCATTCCAAATCATTAGCGTAATGTGCGGAAGTATCAGGACCCCTAATTTTCTGAGCTTGAGGCTGATCCGTCATCGGTACCAATGCAACAATCTACAAAACATCAAAAGCTAGTTGATATGTATTACCAAGGTCGGCAAGATTGACATATAAAACACTGCCGACCGCAAAAAGCCGCCACGTAGGAAAAATTTAACAGGGCCGACCAGACTAGAGTTGGCAAGGTTCTAAAACTTGAAAATGCCGGCTTAAGCATTTTCAAGTAACGGCTCCTGTGTTGTAAAACTGAAAGTCCGCATGGTGTAGATTTTCAACCCTGCCAACATGAATACTGCTCATGAAAAGTCGGTACGTTGTTGAAATACAAACCACACCGGCGTGTTTGGTCGTCATGATCGACAAGCGTCGACCCTGCCGACCCTGTGCAGCAAAAGTGAAAATAAACACAAAATCCATCATTTGCATGGAAAAATCACAATGTTCACCACGTATGTTGTCTACCTGATTACTTGTAGCTCCATTCTCTTCTTCTTGGTCATTGGATTCTACGTTTGGCTCAAGATATTCATCACTTCCATACCCGTCACGAGTTTGAGGAAAATAAAAGTGAGGGTCATGCATGTAATCCATTTGATCATGGTCTGGTAGATCATCATACAAGTACTCATATGTAGGAGGAAAGTTAGAAGACTCTCCCACTTCAAAATCAGGATTTGAATCACTCATATCACAAATTTCTCAAAAACCCTAACTTTCCTCCCCCCCCCCCCCCCCCCCCCAAACTTCCTCTACTACTTCATTCTACTTCTCTCTCTAAATTATTTCTAAAACCCAACTTATAAATCAACTAACTAATCTAATCATTTTAATTAAATTAGTGCTAATCATTGTGGGGGCATTTTAGCCATTTATAAAATACAAGGTTAAGGGGTGGATTGGTTTTACTTCATAATGACCATATTTTGTCTTATTGGGTATACCCCAATTAGTTTGGGTATTACCCCAATCAAGACAGGTTTTAAAATAATTCTGGGTAGTCTATTAAAATTAATAAATAAAAGAAATCATACAAAGCTATTGGTTGGTAGCTTAGCAACAAGCTGGGCTCCAACTCCTCTCTGAATAGCAATGCTTAATCTATGGAAAATAAAACTACCAAAACCACTACTAGCGTCATTATTAACAAGACAGTTCTTCAGACGCTTAAAAAATATAAAGTGTCTTCACCAAGTTCCCCCAAGGTAAACAAAGCTAGGACCCCCAGACCATACTCGAGTGCAGTGCACTTATCTAAGTATTTAATACGCTTTCTTGAAACCGCATTAGAAATAGCTTTCCTTGGGACAAAAGAGCGTATACCATCACCAGTAAAGGGTGAGACGCCAGTGACATCCATACAAACATCTTGACCATTTTCCCAGTTGAGAACAAGAATATCCGCAGGCCTCAAGTCTTTGTCCTCATCTTAATGAATACCAAGAGAGACTTCCTTGCGTGCAGGTACACCAGCTTTGTAACAAATATCAGCTACAATATCACGGACAAGATCATGTCGAAACTTACTTCCAACATCTTTAGCACAATGAAGCGCATGATATCCAAAGATGTCCATAGATCTGTTACAACTTGTGCACAATCCATTCTCAACAAATAGTGGGATACCGAGACGATAGCAAAGCACGGCTTGGAACTGTCTAGACCCAATACACTGATTAAGCCTACTGATTGGTACAACTAATAAATAATCTTGAGCGTGTTTGACCCGGTTACACTTCCACAAAATAGAATCTCTTGTAGACATAGAGAATTGGTCTGGGATTTGCTTCTTAACTGCATCAAAATAAGTGACTGCCAGGGAGTGCATGGAAGGGGGGCAGTATCATCAACTAATAAGCAAAGACTTTGTTTGTTGAGAATAAACTACCCAGAATTATCTTTTGTACTGAAGCTGTCTGATTTTGAGAGGAAATGTAGCAGTAGGTGCGGGTATCCTCCATGGTGTAGATGCCAAGGCCACCATCTTTGATAGGAAAGGTAGCCAATCTCTGCTGTAAAGGACCAAACCTGCCCCATCGCCAGTGATTAAGAGTCTCAAATACTTAAGTAGATGGTCATCAAAAAGATCAGTGGCTGATTGCAAGGATGCTGGATTGGTAGAACGCATTGAAAAATATAATCTAGACACACCAGTGCAATTGCGAAGTAATAGCATCTCACTTTGAGGGTCTTTGAGGTTTTTGATTGCATTCATCAATTGAACAGTCTTATTCACCCTGGTCAACATCATATCACTAATAAAGTTCAAATCCAAACTCACGGGTCCACCCAAAAGCTTAACACCATAGAGGGCCTACCAATGTCGGGAGGGAAAACACCATTTTCCTAACGTTAAGATGTAACCCCCTACTTGGTCCTCCAGCTTCTATGATACTCAAGGCCTTGGCTACCTCTAATGTATCACCAATAATGGTACCATCATCCAGGTACCAAGCATGTAAATCAAGTGTGCAACGAGAAGCAATAATCTTTACTAGAGGATGAAGAGTCAATGCAAACAATAAGGGACCAAGGGGGTCCCCCTGCTGAACCCCGAGTGCAGAAGACAAGATATATTGGTCATAATAGAGTTTAGCGGGTCGCAAATAATAAAACTCTACCCAGCTAGAAATACCTGGACAGTGAAGACGAACCTCTTTGATGAGCTGAGATCTGCTCACCATGTTGAAAGCATTGGAAAAGTCAATAAGCAGCATTGACATTTTATCCGAGTGACCTTTCATCTCTAGTAAGCAATTTACAACATGTAAAATACTCCCTCCCCCCGGCAGGCATACCAACTCCAAATTGATAGTCACCTAAATTATAAGTCATGTCTTTTCCGACGGCAAAAGAATCTACCTTAGAAACCAGTCTTCGCCAAACCGTACCAACCATAATTGGCCTAATACCACCCCCTGGTTTAATTAATGGAGTCAAGGGCGCACTGGCAATAAACACGCCTAAATTATTGGGGCATTTACCGGCCAAACAAAGATTGACAACCCCTGTAATCGAAGCGAGTAAATTATCCGCCACTGCAACTGCAACACCACTCATCACATCAAATAAATGTTGCGCACGTAATCCGTCGCGTCCAAAAGAAGTGCCTTTTGGGAAACTCTTTATATCACCCAAAACAGCCCTAGAATCCACCGTGATTGGGTCGACTGCCACAGCTTCAAAAGGAATAACAGGAGGAGGTGCTGATGGATGCTTATCTTGCAAATCAAGGAAAGTACCCTCATTGCGTGGAGCTACCCCAGATGAAGAAAGCATGCGTATTGCAATCGATAAATTGCCACAATTAATTTTCTTCTGGCAAGCCAAAATATTGGCAGCACCTTGCTTCTTCGAATTTGCCTTCCCATTCCCCATACGAACAGGCTGCTGTAAAAGTTTAGACACCATGACAGAGCAAACGTTAGGCCCCTTCCACACCGAAATAGCTTGATTGATGGCCACGACCTGAAATCTTTTTATACTGCCCAACTTTGCCTCAACTGAACTTCTTGATCTAAATAGGGTTAAGGTACAAATTGGAAGAAGTATAAGTTGTAACCACGCTGAGAGATTACATGGGATAACAATAAACCTGTCGAGACAAATCTTCAACTCAGTGGAGAAGGCAAGCCGACACTAATGTGAAATGCACTTAACAATTGTGAACTGTCTTTGAAATATGGCATTCAGTAAATCCGTGGAAAGTGCAACACCAATATCGTGACCAGTGGAGGGAGCTTCAGCAACAACATCACCATCAAGTGTAGGAGCAACACAGACAACGTCAATGGTAGAACTTAGGCATTCAACAGCAGCGCCATCTGGTTTATCTAAACCATGGAGAAGAAAATCAGATCCATCACCATTGAGAGGTCCGGCAATGACTTCTCCATGAACAACACCTTCTCTGCCCCTACATGGCATCTTCCAAGCATGTAGATGCATGCATATACATCACAGCAGCGTACGAAGACTGCAAAGAAGTTTTTCCCAAGCAAGACATACGTTCAAATCATTGGAAATCAATTCTGTTGCAAAAACCTTTCTTGTCTTCGGAGGACAAAGGCCTGTCGTGCAAATGTTTAATGAAAGAATCCTTGGCGTATCCTCTGCCATTAACGCCATCGCGACAACTATGGAAGGTCTTGAAAGGGCAATGGCAAAAACCCTCGTCCGTTGAAACTGTGTCTGTAGATATGAAAACACTCAATGGCAGCTGGGTAAAAGGAGTATCAGACAATCGAGCATGAGAATAAGCTCCAGTGAATCTGGTCATAACGACAGAGGATAGGAACCCTAGAAGAGATGAAAACTATAACCCTAAAAACAAAACAAAAACCACAAGCAAAAGAGCAGAAAAGGCGCTCAAACACAAAAGACCTAATTCGAAAAAGCTGTTTGAAATTATTATTTTAAAAAGATATTACATTATTGATAATATAATAAATTTTTTTTTGCAAATTATTTTTTTTTAAAGAATATTTCAAGAAACTAGTTGAACATGTTTTCGTGTCGCAAGGGGCAAGCTAACTCTAGCTTCCATGCTAAAATCTGACATATTACGTCATAGGAGACTCGAACCTGAGACCTCCTGAAGCGCATCAACTTTTGAGGAACGGGATGACCAGCTAAGATAGCTACCCATTTTAATAAACCAAATATAGAAGTATTTTAGTTGGTAGCCTAGCAACAAGCTGGGCTCCAACACCGTTCTGAATAGTACATATTCTATGAACTATGAAGAGGAATTAAATACCCTTAATTTTGACACCCAACAAATATATCATTATACAACAATAAATATACTCATGTCGTTTAAAAATGTTATCCATTAAAAACTAGATTACCTTATTACCCTCACTTATAATATTATTTTTCATTTAAAAACCTTATCCCTTAACAAATTCTTTTCTCTAATACTTGACAGACACCACCACCACCATTCCACCACCGCCACTGATATTCCACCACCACCATCATTGATGATGTTGTCATCGCTGCTATCACCACCACCGCCGCCGCCATCAAAATTAGGTGTCTACAACTGAAGTTGATCCAAAAATCAAAAGTTCAAAAACAACTTTACTAAATAATATTCCAGTTTTTTTTAGTCAATAATCGAAGTTGATCCCAGTGAATGGAGTCAACAACCAAAGTCGATACAAAAAGGTGGAACCCAGGAACAATGTTTCCAAATTATAGTTTCAACAACCAAAGTTGATCCCTTTAAATGGGATCAATAGTTGAAGTTGATCCCATTAAGTGAGATCAATAATGGAAGTTGATCCACAAAAATGGAATCAACAGTTAGAGTTGACAACACTTATACGAGTCTGTTTACTGTAAAAACCAATGAACCTGGAACCTGCAAACTGACATATCCTTAAGAAACACAAGAGTAACAAAAATTTCTGCAACAACCATCTTTGATACAAAAAAATGAAATGACATATAGGAATGAGTGAACTTGGTGTGAGTCGAACACGCATCATCTAACGTGGAGTCAGTCATGCTACCATTGCACCACAAATTCAACATTCGAAGAACTTTACATTTATAAAATCCAAAGACACGACCAGTACCATCATTCAAACAACAATACACAAACCAACAAAATCACCACGAACATCGCCACTACCAGCACCACACAACCACTACCACACCCACCAAAAAACGAAATCCATAAGCACACTAGTCTTTATAATGTTGATGTAAGAGAGGCAACATGAAATATCAAGAGCATTTTAGGTACTCGTAATATAAAGTATCTAATTTTTTTAACAAACTTGATTTAAACTACAAGCATGACTATACTAATGTTGTCAACAATAAGAGTTGATTCCATAGTTAGGATCGACAACAGTAGTTTATCCCATAAAAATGGAGTCGACAAAAGGAGTTGATCCCATAAATGGTGTCAACAACAATAGTTGATCCCTTAAAAAAAATACACCACCACCTTCACACTACGACAATAAAAACCACTACCATCACCTGCAATGCAACAAACGTCCACCACCACCGTTGTAATAACACCTTCCACCACCTTCCACCACCACTAACAGAAGAACAACAACACCAATACCAAAAACACTAGTTGATCCCATAAAAAATGGTGTCAACAGTAAGAGTTGATCCCATAAACGGTATCAACAACAATAGTTTATCCATGAAAAAAACGTCACCACCTTCACTAATACATTAAAATCAACCACCACCGATGTAACAACACCTTCCACCATATTCCACCACCACCACCATAACAACAACAACACTAATACCCAATGTTTCTATCATCATTAGCACCACCAATCTCACTAGTACAAACAAACTCCATTTGCTTGTTTCAGAAATGAATCACAGTCAAGGGCTCAATTAAAATCGAAATAAACAAAAAAATCATGTTGAATCAACACCAAAAAAAAAACAACCAGAGATCAAACTTATCTTTTAATTTGTTTTTCATGATTGAATCTCCAGATCCACTTATTGTTAAAGATTTTCATCGTCTCTTCCCAATTAATACACATCGTTATCATCGATTTCAGATTTTTCAAGATGAAATCAACTGAAATCAGAATGAATCTGATGTTTCTAATGACCAAGACTAGGATTTCAAAATTAGGTTCTCTCTAATTCGTCACCATAATGAATTTTTGCAGCTAAAAAAATGGAAAATCGATCTATAATCAATTTAGGAGGTGGTGGTGCAGATGTGGATTCAATTCACTCACGGCGACAGAAACTGACTTGGGTAAATATCGATTTAATCAATTGATTAGGAAGTGGAGAAAATATGGTGATGGTTGTGACGATGGAGATGGTGGTGCTAATGGTGTTTGTTGTGGTGGTGGCGTAAGAGATGGTGGTGGTACTCTGGTAGCATCAATGGAGAAGTGAAGAGGTTGAAGGTCTGGTGATGGCGGAGGAAGTAGTAGATGGAGTGAAAATATTTAGATCTGAAAAGAAAATAATGAAAGTGATTTTGTGTGAGGTGCGTAAATATGGAAACAAAAGAGATGTTAATGGACCTCTGATGGGATTATAGACGGAGAGGGGTATAATTATTGTGTGATAAGGGTATTTGTGAAGTCCATCAAAACAAGGAACAATTATATAATTACCACTTCTATGAAAGAGGTAACCACCTACTTTACGGTTTGCATGGTGATTAGCTAGGCAATTCTTCAACCTTCTCAAAAATACACGCGTGTCTTCTCTTAATTCTCCTATATTATTATTATTATAAAAATATTTTTCAGTTTAGAGCTGGAATAATAATTTTAGTTTAAGCACAATATCGACTAATTTTGTAGAGATTTTATATTGTCTAATTGCAACACAAAAGTATCAATCACACTTTAATATTTCCTGTTGCAATAAACAACATAACTCCGGTTTATGTGAGTGCATTATGAACTATTAGGGATGAAACTTGATTGAATTTTTAAAGAAAAACAAACCAACATTAAATCTTGTTTTGAGAAAATTTAATATTGTGAAACTTATTTTTTATTTTTCTAGTAGCATTATTTATGTATTATTCAGGACCTATTAATGCTTAAAGAGAACTTTTAAGATGCACTCCCTCCATTTTTGAAAAAGACATCCTACCACTTTTTCGGTTTGGCTTATTATTAGGCTAAAATAAAAAAAAGTAAAAGTATTTCTTTTTTAAAAACAGAGGTAGTATTATTTTATGAACTTATTGGTTTATAATTTCAGCACTAAGGGTCCAAGTCGGGACCATGAAATTTTATTGTTCTAACAAGAATATTATTTTATCGAGTATTATTTGGAAGAAGTTATATTGTAGAGTCTAGCTAGTTTTAACAAAGAAACCTAAAATAGGGGATTCACATTCTAATATAGGGGCTTCACTTGGATTCCTAGTGACCAAAAAAATTGGTTATGGGGTATCTTGCTGCAACATCAAATGTCTAAACTACCCTCCATCTAAAATATAAACTTAAAAATAAAATCAAAACCTAATTCAAAAGCTAAACCTACTCTTATTCTTCTCCCCTTGCTTCCTCTTCTTCATCAACCATACCCATTTTTTTTCATTTGAATTCATTTCATATGCTTTAATTACCAGCAATTAAATGCATATCTCCAGAGAATAAAAATTAGTAATGTGCATTTACTAATTGGAGATTTTCTATTGAGAGATTTCAGAAATATTGGACAAGCATTTATTGGAATTATGAAAACCGATTTTTTCTATTCATTGCATATCTTGAGAATATTTTCTGTTTTGGAAATTCCTTAATGTCCAAACATCCTTGGTTTATAAAAACCTAAGTTTGCATTTCTAGCAAACTATCCTAAGATCCAGGCAAATTTTATTTCTTGTTTTTTCTGGTGGAGTCGTCTATTCAGAGAGGAAAGTATCCTAATTAGGTGAAATCTCTTACGAGTACCGTTAGTGGGAAACTATATAATTGCATTGCTATTAGTTTCGATTGATTTGATTGACTAACAATTGTTAAAACTTTGATTGCACCTAGTTTGTTTATTCTAGAGAATCTTCTCTTCTGATATAAGATTCACTCAAACTAGATCGAGGTTTCGACGGGATCCTTGGAAATGTTGTTAGATCTAAAGATATGTTTTGATAATCCATTGTTAACAGACTTTGTTCTGTGCATGATTGATCACAAGAGATTCAAGTGGTGTTGTGTAGGTTATTGAAGATTAAAGAAGGTTTGAAGACGAAGAATATTTCTTATTGGTTTTCGTATCTTGTGAATTGTGTGCACAAACCTTGATCGGCTTGGATCCAACTAGAATCGTATTTATTCGATTGATTAGTTGCGTGAGATCGACATCGCTTTATAGTTTCTCTTGAGATCTATATTGATTGATTGCGAATCTATATTGACTATTTCGATAGTTAAAGTTAGATTGATCTAACCAGGCAAAAGAAGTTTATTAGATTAGACAAGAACCTTTTGTTATAGCACTGCTCGGTCGAACTCGCATGCGTTGCTATCTCAAGCATGTTTGTCAATGTTAGTGATCAAAACTATAAGTCTTGATTTCTAGTCTACTATAACTAAGTCTCGGACTAGGATAGAAAGTGTAGTTGAGTTCAAGAACTCCATGGTGATCATCATACAAGAAGAAGAACTACTCAAGGAACTGGTGGAACTTCATCGACTAAAAGGTATGTGGAGACTTGAACTTATCTATCACTCAAAAGTCCATATACTCTATCTCCTATCTTGAGACAAAAGTCGTTTTGCTATAAAGACTTTGATTATACACATTTTCTATTACGAGCCGAGTTTATCTCGCTTATCTATTTATCGAAATATGTGTTGGTAAGCTTTAGCTTTGGCAAAGTTCATCTTTACCTAGTGACGAAAGTCATATTATGTTTCAGTTACTTGAAAATGGCTTTGACGAAAAATAGTTTGTGAACAACAACTATATAACGTCCTCTAAGAATGTTTCAATGATTGAAATGAGAGTTTAGAATATATAACCATTGTTGGATATAAGCATTGTGTGGTAACACATATATGTACCTTATTCCTTGAACCAAAGTATGCGTACTTTGTTGATCAGAAAAACTGGAACAGAGTCCGCGAACTGTCGGAGGTTCTCTTCCCGAGCAAATCTGCTGGAGTTTGTAAACGATTTACAAACTTATTCCGGGTACTTAAGTCCGCGTACCTAGTCCGCGTACTTAGGTTGGTTATTTTCTAAAAACGATTATTCGTGAACTTATACTTATATAAACTAAGGAATGCAAGTTTGGAATCCGTGGCTATAAAGTTCATGAATCGATTAGAGTGAATCAAATCGTTTTTGCTTCGATTGTGTCTTGTATAATTCTATAAGATCTAAGCAATTGAACAACTCTCTAACTAGTTCATTTGAGTCATTTGAACTAGTTATAGTAAAGAAGAATATGGTTGATATGAAAGTGCTCATATGGCTAACCATTTGGTTAACTGTTGTTGAACCAACGAATGTACATGTTTGGGTACGGTTACACAAACTTAAAATCGTGTATTTCATTTGTGTTTAACAAGCTAAGTTTTCGATCTAACGGTTGAAAGATATTAGCTTGAATCTAATCAGGTTTTCATCTAACGGTGAATATTGAATGCTTTGTTACTAAGCTAACATTGATTGCAAACCCTGATTTGAAAGACTATATAAGGGAGAACTCTAGAAACTGGGAAACCTAATCCCCACACCTCCTGTGTGATATGTCATGTACCATGCATGGGAAAGGAGTGCCCTTATACTATATGTGTCTGTCTATAGTAATAATAGTGTTATTTAGTATAGTTAGGAGTGGTATTTAGTAGAGGGTTGTACTGGTCGGTTGAAATGTAACTACCTGGTGAAATATTAGCCCTTGGATGGTAAGGGAAGAAATGCAAATATTTATAAGGCAGAGTCTGTAATGAAAAATGGCAGTCAAGTTTAATCAAATTCAATCGTTTATTCGATTTAGGCTGTGTTCTTCGGAACCAGAGAGGTTTATCCTCAATCTATATATCCCATCCTGTTATGTACATCTAGGTACATAACAATTGGTATCAGATTCTTTCGATCCATGGAGGCGTTCGATGAAATAAATAAGCCATCTGATAATAATTCTCTTCAATTGAATGGGTTCTTAACAAAGGAGGAATTAAAGGATCTCAATAGTAGTTTAAAGCGGATAATCGTCACAACTATTGATATTGTGTTCGAGAAATATTTTGGCCAGAAGACCTACAATGGTGAAAATCCATAAGGAGATTCCATAATTACTTCTATATCAAATCATGGTGTTGAGTTATCATCTAATGAAGGAGATTCGACTAAATGAAATAGAATTGGAGACCTAATCAGTGAATCTATTGCTCAACCTTCTGAATTTCAAGAATTCTGTGTTGTTACATTTGTAGAAGAAAAATCAACTCCTCCTTCGGTTCAGTTAGGTTCTTATTTCCAAGTTCTCAAACAGGTTGAATCTAAAATTAGACCGATTTCTACTAACGCTGATAAGGCTAAGGAGGATTCATATGTTCAGGCTGATGAAGTTGCAAAGACCACTGAAATTTCCTTCGCCAAGATAAGTCAGGTTAAAATTGTTGAGGTTAATTGTGCGGAAATTGAAAGCTTGAAGGATTCCTTCTTCATAAATTACGACAAATTACTCGGTAAGAACGTTTTTGCCTTTGCTTCTAACTATTTTCGAAATCCATTTGATCGTGGTAAAGTAATTGAACCTGGTGATAGGGGTTATTCTTATGATAAAACTATTTCAACATTCTACCTTATTTCTTATTTGTTTGTTCGTAATGGGTGGAGTTTAATGAATGCTTGCTGTGAAGAATTCGTTTATGAGATTGCTGAGCTTGGGTACTGTTTAGCCTTGTTAATTGAGTATTCAAATATGCCTTTGCTTGTGAAAAATGGTGTCAGTAGTGATGTTGGCCAACTATTTTATAAAAGGCCCCAACAAAGCAGAATTCTCTGGACCATTTTGATTTTCCAAGTGCTAAGACAAAGTGAGTCTGGAAATGCATACACATTATTTGATTCAATTTTAATGGCTTCCGACAATGGAAAATTTGTTCATGAGATTCTTTGTGAGCATGGGTTAGAATCAGATCCTTTGTTTTGTGCTTCAACTTATTTGGTGTCTGTTACAACTGGTGGCAATGGTCAGTTAATTTTGGAATCGTCACAAGGACATCGTACAATACTGAATAATTGTTTGTCTATTTGGATGCTAATGTGTGAGATTAAGAATGTTAATGAGTTGTTTCATCAAATGCTTGATATATGGGACAATGCAACTTTTATTTTTCAGTTGAAGTATGTTTTGCCTGATGCATTTTTTGGTTGTTAGTTTGAGTCCTTGGTTGTTGGTTTTATTCGACTCCGTAAAGAAGTATTTAACCCGACATATACTTCATATATCCTATATCATGAGGTGCAACAGTCCAGGGTAATCCTATATCATGAGGTGAAAAATTGTTGATATAGGATATACTTCATCTATCATATATCATGAGGTGCAACAGTCCAGGGTTAGCAATGTGCACCGGATTCTTTTGAACAAGTTTCACAAATTTTCAGTGTTTATATTCTCAGTTCACACATATGTTAGCACTCGTTTCCATCTTGCAAGAATTGATACTTGTAAGCACTCTACATTACTTAGTTCTAAAATTTTTTGGTGGTTTATGATCCAAGAGAGAGTGATACTGACAGCAACACACTTCAATTGGAGTTCTCTGCACCTTGAGTTCAATATTTTAGGAAGGGGGTTATCTGTGCATTCTCTATTACATGAGCCTGATATCTATAGTAGTTGTCTGCTGCCAGTGGGTGTTATAATGATAACTCAAATCTTCATGGTTGTATTTCAGCTTCTTCAAATACTGTTGTGGGTAGGATACTTACGATGGAAGTTCAGGTTGGTTCCACCTATATTGTGTAGTGTGAGAGACATTAGCTGGATGAATAAAAAAATTTCAATGGGGTGTCGTGACATAAACCGGAATTCTGAAAGCAATTGGTTTTACAAGGCCGAGATCCACAATAAATTTGCAGTATCTATTCGAAAGAGTAATCTGTTTCTGACAAGTTTATGGAGCTCATGGAATACTAGTGGTATTATATGGCCTTTCACTGACTTACCGAGAACTTCTGTTTCTTTTGGTTATGGTCGTTTTTTGTTTGATAGAGGTAAAATGCTTGACAAGAGAGTGATGGCATCTGCAGCAGCTGGTGATGCTAAACTCAACTGTGCGATGACAAGGATTTCTCCTCCGGTTAGCAACGTACATGGGTTTATAACAAGGAAATTTTTTGCAGAGAGTTATGCTGTCAATTTTGTCATAATGTTTATATATGAGGTGCACATCCATTCTGCAGTCTGAGACCTGATAGAGGTTAGTCTATAGCTTACTTCCAAAGCGTCTGTCACTATCAAACTCTGGAGGATGACCAAATGGTGAAGCAGCAACATCATATCATACCCAACAGTGAACTTTGTGGTTATATTAATGCATACCCAACAGTGAGCTTTGAAGTTGATGACACAGGGTCAACTTAATTTAAAACAATTAATACTCTTGAGTTCATTCTCACGGTGGGCAAATGTCATGTACCAGGCACGGAAAAGGAGTGCATGCTCACCAACATGCTCATACGATCCTTATCATTACCCTTCATCCTTGGGGACAAGGATGCATTAAAGGGGAGTGGAAAGTCCTGTACCAGGCATGGCAAAGGAGTACCCTTATCCTATATATGTCTGTCCATAGTAATAATAGTGTTGTTTAGTATAGTTAGGAATGGTATTTAGTAGTGGGTTGTACTGGTCGGTTGAGATGTAACCACCCGGTGAAATATTAGCCCTTGGATGGTAAGGGAAGAAATGCCAATCTTTATAAGCCATAGTCTGTAATGAAAAATGGAAGTCAAGTTTAGTCAAATTCAATCGTTTATTCGATTTAGGTTGTGTTCTTCGGAACCAGAGAGGTTTATCCTCAATCTATCTATCCCATCCTGTTATCCATCCTGTTATGTACATCTAGGTACATAACATGATACTAGTTGTATAAGCTAGATTCGATTCTCCTTTAACCTTAGGTTTATTCTCGAGACCCTGTAGGTTAACGATTTGAAGACTCCATTGGGATTGTGAATCCAGACCGATACAACTTTCTTGTAGTTGTGTGATATGATCTTGCTGTTTCTATCGTATTGAGTACAATCGTAACGGTTGGCTTGAGATTGATATCTTTGATAGTAAAGATATAAAAGAAATCACAAACATCTTCGTCTCATCGTTTGTGATTCCACAATATCTTCTTTCGCCGCGTCAATTAAGATCACTGTGAGGTGATTGATAATACTAGGCTGTTCTTCGGGAATATAAGTCCGGGTTATCAATTGGTTCCTGTTCACCTTGATTTATCAAAAGACGGAACATAACTTGTAGGTATTTTTATGGGAGACAGATTTATCTATTATCGTAGATTTTTCTATGTAATACAGATTTGTTTATTAAAGTCTTCGACTTTGGGTCGTAGCAACTCTTAGTTGTTGGTGAGATCAGCTAAGGGAATCAAATGCGTAGTATCCTTCTGGGATCAGAGACGTAAGGAGCGCAACTGTACCTTGGATCAGTGTGAGATTGATTTGGGTTCAACTACAGTCTAGACTGAAGTTAGTTTGTAGTAGGCTAGTGTCTGTAGCGGCTTAATACAATGTGTGTTCAATCTGGACTAGGTCCCGGGATTTTTCTGCATTTGCGGTTTCCTCGTCAACAAAACTTATGGTGTCTGTGTTATTTCTTTTCCGCATTATATTTTGTTATATAATTGAAATATCACAGGTTGTGATTTTGAGTCACTCAATTAGAATATCCAACCTTTGGTTGTTGATTTACATTGATTGATACTTGAACATTGGTCTTTGGTACCGTTCAAGTGATTTCTCTTGTATTCAATTAGACTCGCATATTTCTATTTGCTTGAGTAAGAATTGAATCGAGAAAGAGAGATATAACTCTTTGATATACTTTATTAAGATTGAGTCTAGTTGATTCTCTTATAAGTATATTATAGTTTGTCTATACAGATTGCTAAGCGAATTATTGTGTGTGGTTGTTGTACCCCCACTTTTTCACCTTTGTGTATGACTTAAGATATCTTTATCTTGAAAAGAATCTAAGGAGTTGTTACCAAACAGATTCGTTGTTCCTTTGCTGTTTGGAATATGATCCAAAGGAATTGTATCAGTGCGTGAATCTTGAAGTCGGAAGCGCATGGATACTGAGGGAACTAAGTAGCTAGGGGTAGTCTGCTTGGTCTCAACTATACGAATTTGGTTTAGATTTTGTATAGCGGCTTAATTCTCAGAGTATTCAAATTTAGACTAGGTCCCAGGGTTTTTCTGCATTTGCAGTTTCCTCGTTAACAAAATCTTGTTGTGTCTTTTACTTTGATTTCCGCATTATAATTGTTATTATAATAAAGTAAAAATATACATATGTTAAACTCCATCAAACTTGATAGTGATCCTATAGAGTTTGGTTATTACCGAACCTCCTATCAAGTATCACCTTTGATTGTTGTATTGTCTCGATCTCGTATCCATAGACGATCACACAAAGTGTGAATACCGAAGTTGTTGTATTGTCTCGACTTTGTCCATAGATGATCACACTTGGTAAGAGGACTTATAGGTTAAAACAAAAAGGTTGTGGTGTATTTGGGTACCCTCGTCTTTTCAAACTTGGCAAGCCACGACCAAGTCCATGGCATAGCTCATGGGACCTTGGCCAGCCACGACAAAGTCCATGGCATATCTAAAAATGGTTCATGGGACCTTGGACACCACGGCCAAGTCCATGGCATAGATACTATTTCCACATAGGAAGTTGGCCAGCCACGACCAAATCCATAACATATCACGTACTACTCCCACATGTCATAAACACGTGGTGGCCAAGTTCACAAGACCTTAGCATGCTAATACGAGTCTCATCCAATCAAAAATCTCTATTCCAACCGGCTAAGTTCATTAAATCCTAAAAATTATGATTAATCTTAATCTAAGTGGTTGGGACAATTAGATCACGACCAAAACTCTCAACTCAACCACTTAGGTTGAGACAAACACTCGTACAGGCCATAAACGCTTCATGGCAAGTTCACAAAACCCTAATACGCTATTAGGGGCCATGGCCAATCAACGGCTTAAAAAGATTTGGTCTCAGCTTAGCTACACCAATTTCAACTTAGCTCCAGCAATCCTAGTTGAAATAGAGATCCCATTCCAATAGCCTTAACCGAATTGAGGTCAAAACCTAATTCTCGGCTATGGCCAAGTTGCGCCACGCCTATGCCCTAATGGCCAACAACGAGCCACAACTAAAATATGCACTGGCCCAACCACCACGGTTGGCCATTAACATGCTAGAATGATGTACATAACCTAATTAAACCTAAACTTGCGACATCTACATTTATACTTTCATCTTCTTTCATGCTCCACTCAAAATTATTGTTTTCGTTCCCTCCAGTTGCGTAATTATTTCTCTTTTTGATAGAATTTTCGTATCTTTTCACTGTAACTCGTAGTTGTGTACTACTATAATATGTTCTTTGTCTTGAAATTGTAAATATGTTTCGTATATCTTTGATACCTTAGGATTTTGAGACTATTTATTATTGATTAATTATCTTCTCGACATCCTCAATCGGTAGTTTAAATTAATTGATGGATAGATCTTGATATCGACTGTTATGGGATTGTGTTCGATCTGTTTTCTAGTGTGGAAGCTTGAGACGATGGCAGTTGTTTGTGGGTTGGTTCTAGTATCTTTCCATAGATGATGGCGGCAGTTGTTTATGGAGGATATGGGTTTGATTAATTGCAGCTGATGTCTTTATGCTGAGAGGTCATCTCTTAATCTTGGATCTCAAATGATTAATGATTTTAGATTCGTAAAGATGCTGATTAAACTTTGTAGACCGCTGAAGATTGGACTTAAACAATTAGTATTTTTTGATTTGTAATGATGTGTTGATGAAACTTCGTAGACCATTGAAGACTTTTATGATAATCAATCTGTAAACTAGAAATGAACATGAGACCAAAAAAAAAAGGAACTGAACATAAGATACCCGTTTAATACCCGGAACCGGTAGGTACCCAACTGTTTTATAGGGTATGGTTCTGGAACCACTAATTTAGGAATCAGACCTGGAACTGGAAAAAATAAAAGGGTCCGATTTTGGGTAAAATTATACCTGTGAGGACCCGGATCCATTGACAGCCCTGACAAAAATGATAAGAATAGGAAGGATTTGGTTGAAACAAGTAGCTCAAAAATTTTGAAGCACACAAATTGAAGGGTGATAGTTTGAACTACCGGTAATTTCAGAAGTTGCGCTTATGATTGAGGATGCACCACATGAGGAAGAATATGATTATGAAGAAGAGATTGAAGAAGGAAAAAAAAGAAGAATTTGTTGTTCAAGGAAAAAGGAAAAGAATTGTTGTTGCTTCATCGACTACACATCACCACAACCAACATATGTCCAAACTGCACCAACCAAGAAAAATCGGAACAACATCTACTCTTTGAATGCAACAATTCAAGAGCAATCTGGAAACTCATCATTACTCATCTAGCAAGAGGTTTGGAATACAACAATACTCAACAACACCATCGATCAGGAAGACATGCACAGCACAGGCAACATCAACGACAACAACAACATCAACAACATGCCACAAATAGCAACCCTATGTTCGCCACAAACATATGCGACATATTAAACAACATACACCCAGAGTCAACAACGGAGTGGCACATATGGCTGGAGATAAATGCAACAGTGTACAAACGACAGAGGCAAAATCCAATGTGAACCTTCCAGCTCATAATGGTAATGTATGAAGAATATCAACGAGCACAGAAATACATGTCACCTATCATGGTGATAGACACATTTTTGTGTCTAATTTGTCCTCAATGTTCTGTATTGTTGGTACTCGATTTTCTACTTATTATGGTGTTTTATGTGTTTGTAGGTATTTTTGGAAAATAAACATTTTTGGAAAATTCAGCTCGAAAAATTGGTATAGGCACCTGGAGGACACATGTTATTCGGACTCTCAGTTTTTGATAAGGGGCACCCCCAGGGAGCCAACTGCTAATTGCACCCCATTACTGGTTAAGGGGGCTCCATCTTCTTCCTTGATTTGAAAAGAAAAATTGGAGGGAAATTTGGTTTCAACGGTAAAGGATTTATTATCTTTAAGATAAGAATATCTTCTTGCCTTACAAACATGAAGTTTTGAAGAAAAAGGAAGTTATCTTGTATTAAACAAGAAAGATATCCATAGAAGATTTTATCTTGGATTTTATTCTGCGAATTAAAGAAGATGTGGGTTTAGTAAAGAAATATATAGAATAAAGAGAAGGAAAAATTCTTGAAGATATTTTTAATTAAAAAGAAGAAGATTTTGGAGTTATGAAAGAATATATTTGAGTGATGTGTATTTGTGTGTATAAATAGAGAGCTAGAGAGCACATTTCTGGGGAGTTTTGGGAGAGAAAAGAAAATCGCTGCTTTAATAATTTTCTCACATTTTCATCATTTGTAAACCACTTTTTGAGCCATGAATAAATATTTTAAGTGTGTTTTCGACGTGATGAGCTAATCCCCAAACACTGGGACGACGGAGGAAGACGAGTGTCATACATGGGTAAAATTATTTAATTCTTTTTAAGACTTTTGCATCAATTTCAATTGAAATATGATTTGAATTAATTGGTTGTCATTTAATTTGATGAAGTATGCTTAGCTTAAATGTTTTGATACATCATGCTTAGGATTTACAACTAATCTTTTGAGAATCTACCTTGGCAAAATCAGAGTCCATGTTAATTTTATTTATTGAGCTTTAATTGTTGAGAATAAATAAATCGGACCCTATGTTATGAATTCGACGAAATCCTAGTCCCAGTAACTCTCTTCATCTTGTGGCAATATTTTGTATATATTTTTCTTTTATTTTAGTTTATTAATTCTTAAAATCAATCTCATCAAGTCCGAGTGAACGACAACTCTATTTACCACTATCTAAAATTTGATCACATGGCAAATGGACCAACAATTGTGAGACGCCAACAACAAAGAACGACTACCTCAACTATCTACATAGGATGGAATGCACCAGACCTCCATTGGATCAAGATAAACACAGACGACGCATCAAAAGGAAATCCGGGACCAGCGGGAGTAGGAAATATGCAGAGACACTGAAGGAAACATACTGAAGGCTATGGAAGCACCACTAGGGATAACCACAATAATTCAGGCGGAAACATGGGGATTACTGTTAGCAGCAAGGATAGTTACTCAACATCAATGGGAGAGGATTTGGTTTGAGGTTGATTCACAAGCATTAGTAACTCTTATACAAACACGGGACCCAAAACCTTGGTACCTAAGAAATATGCTCACAGAAATCAAAGCACTCATGCGTGACACTCCAAGCTACAAAATTACACATACTTGGAGAGAGGAAAACCGGGCGACTGGCGAACTAGAAAATAAGGCCGTTAAAGATCAAATCCAGAGCACGATAGCGACAACAACAACAACAACCAGCTGGGAATTCACATGTCCATCCTTTATACAAGACATTGTATTTAATGACCGGATTGGCACCACCTATCCTAGAGTTGTAGCATTTATCCTTTAAATAAATAAATGGTTACCCAGTTCAATAAAAAACTGTAGGAAAATAAGTCGATGAAGAAACCTAACTGAAATGCAAGAATATTCTTAAAGGCAGAGATATGTTGTTTCCTAAAGTAAAACATCTTGTTCAACTATTGTTTCATTGAATGAGTTGTTTCCAAAAGAGATCAACATCTTGAGTCAGGATAAAAGTTGTCATGTAATTGGATATGACATGCCGACGTGGAAGTCCTAAACTTGTCATGTTAGGACAAACACACTCTTCTCGATCAAAGTTTTCTAACTCAAAATGTTGCACTTCATACATGATCTTATCAGTTGCATAATGCGACACTTTAAAAGTAATTCCCTGAAGCCAGTCATTGTCTAACCATTTGACTTGTTTTCTAGATCACATTTTTTCAAAATTCTCCTTAACTCTATCGAGATCACGGAGGAAATAATCGTGCATAGCGTGGAATACCGTAACAAATCAACCATCACAACTATGAAGCTTTTTCTTCAACCGGATGTGAGATGACTCCGCCATACTCATAGGTTGGTTGTCAAAGTGTTTATATTAGTTCATGATAGCTGATACAAACTTCTCGTTGTACGGAGTCAACCAATTGTCCAACAAATATTTCACAACACTTGGATAACTTTTCCAATAAGCCAATAATATACGATCTCGTTCTTCATAATCGTCCACGGTGATAGAATATTGCATGGCTTCTCATTCCGATTTGAAAGTAGCCTATTTTAGTTCCGCCAACTTGTCATCCTTCTTGAATTTTTCGTTGGCTTTCTCTTGTTGATCTACCGGTAGTTTCTTTATTCTTTTCATTTCACTTTTCTTTGCTGGAAGAATAATGGTCTTGCACTTAGTTTCAATATTATTTCATAAGTGGAATGTGCAAAGAAGGTTATGAGCATCTGGGAAAACCCAGTCTATTGTATTCGACAATGCTTGTTTCTTGTTTGGTAATAAACACCTTTGAAGTAGAATAAATTCACTTGTTCGAGTTCCCACACATAACTCTCTTCGATATCTTCTTTCAGTAAGTAAAGTGAAACACTAAAAGGAGAGTTTGTGGAAGTTTTTCCAACCATATTTAAGATCGGGATATCATGCTTGTTGGTTTTGTATGTGCAATCCGTTAGAAGCACTTGATTGGGGCACCGCGCCAACTTTATAAACTCTGGATGAGCCAATAAAAGTTTTTTTTTTCTTCCGTCCTCATCATGGAAAACCGAGTAATTATGTTTCTCCCGCAAATACCTTAATTGTTGCATTTGATTCATTTATTCTCATTGCTCACTTTTCAATTTCGCCTTGGCGTTGTGGATGATTAGAAGAATAGAAGCATTTAGTGGGTTTCTGAGCTTTATGTGATCGAGTATATCAATAGGTTTCATACGTTTTGGGGTTATGGAATCTACGATCTGCTCTTGTGCTTTGGTCAGTCGTGCAGCATAAGGATGTGCTAGAAAACTCTACGATATTAGGTGGTTATGACGACCGCATACAACTTTCTCTGAAAACCACCTTTTTTGCGAGTTGACTTTAAATTGAAGCTTGAAAGGGAGTTTGGTATTCTTAGTGAAAGTAGTATTCTTTCTGTTCGTTTTTCTTTTATATTCGCTACCCTTTTTGGCATGACTTTTATGCTCTTCACTACACTCGCAAACCTTTTGAAAGTTGGGGTTATTCGTTTGACCGTTACAAACTATCACACACATGATTAACTTGCCACGTTCTCTAATTCATTTCTTTTCTTCGTGTTTCGTTTCCCATGTCTACATGTTCCAAGAACACGAAGTTAGAAAAAAAAACATAGTGATATGGTCCAAAGGAATGAGAAACATATCTTTTACAAAGGCCCTACCAAGTCATTCAGATAGTGATGGGTAGCATCTGCAGTTAGAATTTCATTTCCATCAAGTTAAGCATCCATTAGGTGAGGTGGAAGCACGATTTGTCAACCAAAATATCACAATATTAGTCCAAATGAAGACAAAAAAACTATACATGCGTACAGGTTTTTAGAACCACAAACCAAGCCGTAAATTAAATTGTCAGTCGTAATATTTAAATTCCTAGTCGCAAAAACAAAATCCAACTGTGGATGGGGAAAAACGGTTTGCTGGTTTTTTAGGGAAGTGAAGAGTCGAGTGTGTTGTCGAGACTCCTCGACCGAGCAAACTGCTGAACCTCACACAGATGCACTGCAAAGGGAGTGCTTAGATTCGAGAGATCAATCTGTAGGACTCTGGCTTAAACCAAGTCAATGGCCGTTCCAGAATCAATTAGGTCGCAAAGAGGGAGATGGGTTGATCTGTAGGAGGGAAGCTGAGAATTGTGTGGAATCAATGATGATCAAGGATTGTGGATGTGTTGAAGGTTTCTGCAATAATGATGAACTATTGAGTTCGAATAAGTTCTGTAGATTGATGAAATCCTGAGAGTAATTGCTCGAGAAATTATATGTCGACAATTGCTGATGATAGTCATCATTCGTTGTCCTCAATCATGGATTCAGAGACTTATTTATATTGTCAGAGTCGTGAACACCTTGATCCCTGTAAGTGTGACGGTTTCTTGAGTGAAAGAGTGGGAAAGTGGGAGATCGTGGTGAAACCAGTTCCAGATTGTGCGGAGACTTGGTTGATCATTCACCCACTACTTTGCTAACTCCTTCAACCGTTGACACGACTTACTCACATTTGTCGTTGTGGATGAATCCACGTGATGTAGGCCGCCAGACCAAAACCTAATTGATATCCCCCAATTTGACGTGATTGACGTCTCACGAATCGTGGAGTCTGCATGACAGACGTGTATTAATTAGTCAGTTGTTGACTGATTAGACATTGAGTCTAGGTTTTGTTGAATCGAGCATGATTGACGAATGCTCAGCGATTCATGAATGTTAATATTGCTCGTCTGAGCGAATATTATAAATTTAACGAGTTGTTGAATATTGATGAGTTACTGACTATATGTGGAATATTCGAGCAACTGAGCAAGTATTGCTCGATTCGACGAGTTATGATAAATTACTGAATATTGATAGTTGGATCAATATTCGAGCAACTGAGCAAGTATTACTCAATTCGACGAAATTATGATAAATTACTTAATATTTATAGTTGGATCAATATTCGAGCAACTGACCAAGTACTGCTCAACTCGACGAATTACTGATAAATTACTGAATATTGATA
This sequence comes from Papaver somniferum, assembly GCF_003573695.1. Classification (NCBI taxonomy): domain Eukaryota; kingdom Viridiplantae; phylum Streptophyta; class Magnoliopsida; order Ranunculales; family Papaveraceae; genus Papaver; species Papaver somniferum. The sequence continues at coordinate 202,093,564 of NC_039360.1, forward strand.
GTTGGATCAATATTCGAACAATTGAGAAAGTATTGCTCAATTCGACGAATTACTGATAAATTACTGAATATTGATAGTGGATCAATATTCGAGCAACTGAGCAAGTATTTCTCAATTTGACGAATTACTGATAAATTACTGAATATTGATAGTTGATCAATATTCGAGCAACTGAGCAAGTATTGCTCAATTCGACGAATTATTTATTTATTGGTGACGTGACCCAATAAAATATTAAAATTAAAATATTTGTAGATTACCGAATATATATAATTAATCCGCGTGTTGTTTGTTGGATCAACATAAATTTATTTAGTGTTTGAACTTGCTCAGAATGATGATTTGTTGAGCGTTTGTTCGAAAACCCTAATTTTGAGAAATTGCTCATTAGTTGACGAATTGCTGAAAATAGGTCATGAGCGAAGGAGGGACCGACCACATGGTACTATGGACGTCCATGTGATGCCCAATTGCTCGAGTGAGCGTACACTAGGGTGTTGGGTTGACCGGTTGGTGAAGGAATGACGATTAAATGTTGGTTTCATCATTTATTGAAATAGTGCTCGATTGAGCATTAGGTGATAAAAACTTAATTATATAAATGAGGGACCAACCAAGATGGCATGAGACCGGCCCTTGGTGGTCATGGGACCTCTGATGGGAGTTTGCGCAAACTCTGAGTTAGTTGTGAAGAGTTTGGACCCAATATGAGCGATTGCACAAATTAGGTCAAAAGTGTGAAAACGTGTGGGACCGGCTTGTTGCAAGCCTTATAGCCGCCCTTGGTACTCTGATGATGGAACATCCGTCAAATCTTCTTGCTCAGAACTTTATTTGTTGGAGAGATGTGCAACAAAAGACGCTTTTGTTTGTATTCATGTTTTTAGCATGGGTCCATGCTATCGCTTCATATCTTGGATCTTCCTGATTATGTGAAACTTGGTATATGTTCAGGTTGAACGTATTTTCACCTTGAGAGTGATGTAGACATAAGCATCTCTGAGCGTTCCTTCATGGTTTCTGACTGAGACAGGAGCATGAGTGGCTTCTTGTCGAGTGATGCCTGCTGAGAGTCTTTATAGGAGTAATATTGATCGTTGTGCCAACGTCGATTAGCACTCTTCTGAATTCATTTCCCTTGAGATGCACTGTGGTGAGCAGTCTCCAGTCATGCATCTCCTTATCTGTTGCTGGAGGTTCAGGGAGTATCTCCTGAATGTCTAATCGTTTCCCAGATACGATGTGGTTCAATGCAACAAATATATCATTTCTTTGAGATTTCGGTAAGTATAGTAACTCACAGACATGCTCAACCATGGATTGAACTGCTTCTTTGACCGGCTGCTCAGAGATTGTGAAGGTTCTGAATGGGAAAGGATTATTATGTACTCCTTCAGTCCATATGAAGTTATTATGGATCCACATTCTCTTTGAAAATATTACAGTCGCATGTTGGATGATTGGTGAACTTATGAAGGCATTAGTACCTGGGATTATTCATTTCTTCTTCAGCTGGCTGTCTCTAGATGAATGTCAATTTGGTTGCACCATCTTGAATCCAGACTTCCAGTAACTCGATCACTTCTTCAATGAGAAGAGGAAAGTTTGAGTTTTTCTGTTCATTTCCTCGTTTGTTGATGCAGGTTTGAGGTTCGTGCATTTCAGGATTGGTTATCCTTTCTTTGCGCTTCCGAAGGATCCCGAGAGAGTGTAAAAGTATGTTTCTGCTGTGGTGTGTCGGTTCTCCTCTTGCTTCATTCAGCAACAATGTTCATGGAAGGTTGGAAGTTGTGTTGTCTGTTGAAGAGACGCTGAGTATCACGAGGTTCTCAGTCTAGGTATTTTTCTTTCCAGCAAAGCATGCGCGGTAGTTGCTGACTGCTTGGATGTTTCATGAAGTTCTGAGAAAGTCTGGAATCACAGATTATCCAGCAAAGCTCTGTAGATTGGGATCATTCCGTTGTGTTCATGCTTTCCTAGTGCCTCCAGGGATCGAGAGACGTGTTCTCGAGCGTTCCTTGTTCCATTGTATAGTGTGAACATTGGGGATGTGTAGCCCTTCGGGAAAGGAATTCTTTGCGTAGAAGCAAGGTATAGAGGTTGATGACGATGAACAGAAGATGCTTTGTCTTTTCCTCGATCCTCCATGAAGCGTTCCAGGTCCTCACGAGTGATGAAGCCTGCAGGTTCCTTTGTTGGTGGGTTATCTTCTCCTGAGTTTTCTCTGACATCTTGTCAGTGAGAGTTTTGTGATAATTGCACAGATCTTTCTGTGTTGTATCCATGTCAATTTGATTTTTGGCGAGAATTTACCGGGCCTTCATGAGATCAGCTGTGGTGGGCGGATTTTCTCCGACTTCCTTGGGATGCCGGCCAAAGAGAAGATGATTTCCAGTGTTGGTTTGAGGAGGAGTGATATCACCAGCGCGTTGTTGGAAGCAAGAATAGTTTCTGGAGTACCACCATTGTTGATAGCGTTAGCGTTGTTTGTGATAGGATTTGTAACTGAACATGACCTAAGATCAACCATTTCGTGGAAATGTGAGATTGCAACTGAGAGATTAATCTCCCACTGTGGTCGCCAATCTGTGGATGGGGGAAAAAAGTTCGCTGGTTTTTTAGGGAAGTGAAGAGTCGAGCGTGTTGTCGAGACTCCTCGACCGAGCAAACTTCTGAACCTCACACAGATGCACTGCAAAGGTAGTGCTTAAATTCGAGAGCAATATGTAGGACTCTGGCCTAAACCTAGTCAATGGTCGTTCCAGAATCAATTCGGTCGCAAACAGGGAGATGGGTTGATCTGTAGAAGGGAAGCTGAGAATTGTGTGGAATCAATGATGATCAAGGATTGTGGATGTGTTAAAGGTTTCTGCAATAATGATGAACTGTTGAGTTCGAATAAGTTCTGTAGATTGATGAATTCGTGAGATTAATTGCTCGAAAATTCTATGTCTATAATTGCTGATGATAGTCATCATTCGTTGTCCTCAATCATGGATTCAGAGACTTATTTATATTGTCAGAGTCGTGAACACCTTGATCCCTGTAAGTGTGACGGTTTCTTGAGTGAAAGAGTGGGAAAGTGGGAGATCGTGGTGAAACCAGTTCCAGAGTGTGCGGAGACTTGGTTGATCATTCACCCACTACTTTGCTAACTCCTTCAACCGTTGACACGACTTACTCACATTTGTCGTTGTGGATGAATCCACGTGATGTAGGCCGCCAGACCAAAACCTAATTGATATCCCCCAATTTGACGTGATTGACGTCTCACGAATCGTGTATTAATTAGTCAGTTGTTGACTGATTAGACATTGAGTCTAGGTTTTGTTGAATCGAGCATGATTGACGAATGCTCAGCGATTCATGAATGTTAATATTGCTCGTCTGAGCGAATATTATAAATTTAACGAGTTGTTGAATATTGATGAGTTACTGACTATATGTGGAATATTCGAGCAACTGAGCAAGTATTGCTCGATTCGACGAGTGATAAATTACTGAATATTGATAGTTGGATCAATATTCGAGCAACTGAGCAAGTATTACTCAATTCGACGAAATTATGATAAATTACTTAATATTTATAGTTGGATCAATATTCGAGCAACTGAGCAAGTACTGCTCAACTCGACGAATTACTGATAAATTACTGAATATTGATAGTTGGATCAATATTCGAGCAATTGAGAAAGTATTGCTCAATTCGACGAACTATTGATAAATTACTGAATATTGATAGTGGATCAATATTCGAGCAACTGAGCAAGTATTGCTCAATTCGACGAATTATTTATTTATTGGTGACGTGACGTGACCTAATAAAATATTGATAGATTCCCGAATATTATATAATTAATCCGCGTGTTGTTTGTTGGATCAACATAAATTTATTTAGTGTTTGAACTTGCTCAGAATGATGATTTGTTGAGAGTTTGTTCGAAAACCCTAATTTTGAGCAATTGCTCATTAGTTGACGAATTGCTGAAAATAGGTCATGAGCGAAGGAGGGACCGACGACATGGAACTATGGACGTCCATGTGATGCCCAATTGCTCGAGTGAGCGTACACCAGGGTGTTGGGATGACCGGTTGGTGAAGGAATGACGATTAAATGTTGGTTTCATCATTTATTGAAATAGTGCTCGATTGAGCATTAGGTGATAAAAACTAATTATAGAAAAGTGAGGGACCGACCAAAGTGGCATGAGACCGGCCCTTGGTGGTCATGGCACCTCTGATGGGCGTTTGCGCAAACTCTGAGTCAGTTGTGAAGAGTTTGGACCCAATATGAGCGATTGCACAAATTAGGTCAAAAGTGTGAAAACGTGTGGGACCGGCTTGTTGCAAGCCTTAGAGCCGCCGTTGGTCAGTCAAGGGAGCATGCCCGTATCTCCATAATGCCCGCGTCTCAGTTATGAGAGTTTCAGCATTTTCTGATGTGCGTTTGAGCAATATTTCATATTTTCAGAAGAGTTCGATCTTTGCCTGAAATCCTCGATTTTGCTCAAATGAGCAAGTATGCTCGTTTGATCAATATTTTGTGAATATTAAAGTAATAATATTTAAATATATTTTTCGTGAGTAGCCTATTCGGTCGTGTGACCATGTTGACTTTTGGCTTTTTCATGGTTTGCACAATATTTGAGAAAATACGGAGAAACCATGATTTTTGCTAAAACTGGGGAGTTTCACAAGATGAGAAAAATAAAAATTTATGAAAGATTAGGGATTGCAAGGTGTGGGACCGGACACGGCTAGGGCATGGTCGGAAGGCTATGTTGCCCTGTCCCGCAACACATTTCCCTGTTTTTTATTATTATTTTTCGTGAAACTACACAAAATTGGGGAAACCACAAAATATGGAGAAACCATGAGTTTTGCTCAAACAAGGAAATTTGTTGATATGGAGGAGTCTTCATGAGTTTATGAAAACAACAAAAATAAGGAAAAATAATGGAGGAAGCATGGGACCGGCTAGGGCCCGGCTGACCGGCCGGTGGGCCCGACCCATGGGCGCTTCTCTATTATTTTAACATTATTATTTTCTCTCTCATGTTTTGTGCGGGATTCCTCATTTCTCCATATTTTGGATGCGCGTTCGCGCATTTGGGTACTCGTTCGTGCATCATTGTCGAGTACACTTGCACTATTTAACGAGGCTTATTTAGTGGTAGTCCAGATGCCCGATTGTTGAGTATTTATTACTAATTTATGAAATTCACTGGAGAATGATTCATGAAACTGAGTAATAAAAGTGAGTAGTTTTTTATTATCAATTCATAGGATCAGTCGTGGATTCGAAAATGAATTCAGAATAATAAAATAGGTATTACCATTCCATGGGATCGTGGATTCGACCATGAAATCAGAGTAATAAAATAAGTGGTGATATTACCATTTCATGAGACCAGCCGTGGGTTCGACCATGAAATCAGAGTAATATCTATTACCATTTCATGAGATCATCCGTGGATTCGATCATGAAATCGGAGTAATACATTTATCTATTACCATTTTGATCATAAAATAGGAGTAATGAGATAAGATAGATTATCTTCTAGGAATTCAGTGGTGAATGTCACGATAGAATTTAATCTCTTGCATATAGTCAGTGAATCAGCGAGTGTTGCCGATGTCCTGAAGATGTTATTGCTCTTAATCTTACGGAGAACCGTCTGGATCTATAAACGACCTCTCTCATGTAGTCAGGGAACAGTGAGTATCACCGATGTCCTGAAGACGTTATTGCTTTCAATATACGGAGAACCACCCAATTATGTTATTCTACATAGAGGGCACGACGAAATTCCAGGGATCGAACGCTCAGCTAGTGGAGGCTTTTCGAAAGGCATATTCACCGTGGCTTCGTAAAATATGAATTGGCGCTTGTCTGAAAGCCGTGTCAGAAACATGCATCATGGTTTTACGGTTTTTCCCTTTATTGAAAATCCACCATCTACACCAACACACGGGATTATTTACACAGTTCCCAAGTACATAAACGAACCTAACGATAGAAGCATTTACGGTTATTTGTAATTTGAAAAACCCAACTGTAAATTGTGCAATGAATATCCCCATGCACATAATGAGTTACACTTTGGTTTGGAATACCAATAACCCAACCGTAAGCTTTTTACGATTGGGCAATCATTATAACTGGTGTAAAATAGGGAAAACCCAATCGTAAAAAGATTACGGATACAGTTTGGAATGAAGGGGTAACTCAATCGTAATATGGTCTGTAAGGTAAAAATCTTGCATGTTTTTACGTACTTACGCTATTTTTGAGAAAAATTTAGCTTATTGCAGATATGTTAGAGGTATACCTGATCATTTTGGGCCATTGGTTCTTCAATTACTCGGTTTATTTCTTCAATTGGTTGAGATCGACCATCACTTTGGGTTTAAACCTCTCTACTATCTAAATAATCTTCCATATATGGATCTCCATCAAGAGGTATGTAATATCTGGTTTCTTTATCATATAAGGATTCACCCACCTCAAATTTGTCACTGGAATCACTCATTTTGGTTGAGTGAATCAAGATATAGGTTTTTCAAAGAAATCTCAAAAAAAAAAAAACATTTTCTCTTTACTTTTTCTTCCCACCAAAACTTAGATTTGGTTTATTTACTAAGTATAAAAGAAACTCATTAGTTTATCATTAGTTAATTAGATTATCAGCACTAACTAAATGAGGGAAATTTAGCCATTATAAAAATATTTTAGATTAAGGTTTTTAGAAATCACTAATGGGTGGCCTGTTTTTTGTCTTGTTAATAAATACCATCTATTGGAATGTGAATCCCTTATATTAGGTTTCTTTAACAAAACCCATAGTTTGGTCGGGGTTCAAATTACAACTTAAAGTTTCCAAAATATCTTCATGCTAGTAAACTGGAGATAAGAGATTGTAGTCCCGACAGATGGACACAAGCTGTCAGGACACAAGACTGGAGGTGTTTGTGTTTGGGGTTCTTGGGTATTTAATCATTGTTGCTTGATATCATGAAAGCACACGAAAAATATTCTTTGGACAACATCTTGATAAATAGATTTGAAGTTTCTAAGAGCTTCCAAATTCTCAGCTTAAATGGAAATATTTGTCTACTTCATCTTTTTGGCTCACTCAAAAGCTAGTGTTTCTCCTGTCTAGTATTTATCATGTCCATGATATCCGACATATCTTCTATCCCTAATGCAGACTCATGTAAAGAGAAAAGCAATTAACACAGTGTAGATAGTAAGGAAAACTGGATGCCTTAAATGCAGATTTTAATAGTGGTTCAGAATTTCCTTCTTCCCTGAAAAGTGAAGCTTCCGTTTTGAACCGTATCACTTTTTGAGTAATGAAAATTGTTCAAGATGTAATCCCGAAGGTGATGAACTTTTTGATGATCATAAAGGTAATTTTTGAGACAGTTTTATGTACAGTACATCCATCTTTATGTTGTTAAAGATGGAGTCATATCAACCTTTCCATATAAAGCAACATTTATAGCATAGATGTTTATCCCATACACTCTTGAATTGACGATGGTACCAAATACACCATAATATTTTCGATATCAACCTATATGACGCACACCTTGTATAATCTAATATAAACAGAGACTGTCAAAAACACAAAAACCACAAGGTGTACACTTGGTATATATAATATATATCGAAATCGAACATAAATATAGAGATCAAACCCCAAGTGTTTGATTAAAGTACAAGTAAAATTACTTTATTATAACTAAAGTAGTAATTATAATGCAAAAAGTAACGTAAACAAAAACCGGAAATGCAGAAAAACTTCGGGACCTAGTCCAGTTTTATCAACCTATAGTCCTCTACAGAATGTGATCTTCTATGGACATAGTCGAGAAAAAACAACAAATTCGGTTTACACTTCGTGTGATCGTCTATGGATATGAGATCGAGATAATTCAGCAACAAGGTCACTTGTGTGATTGACTAGGGATACAAGATCAAGACGATACGACAACAAAGTGTGCACTTGATAATAGGTTTGGTAATAACCGAAATTCATAGGATCAATATCAAGTGTTACAGAATTGTCGTACAAGTGAAATTTAATTTAATTATAATAAAACAATTATAATGCGGAATAGTAAAGTAAATGGCACAACAAGATTTTGTTAACGCGGAAACCGCAAATGCAGAAAAAACCCGGGACCTAGTCCAATTTTGAATACTCTCAGAATTAAGCCGTTGTACAAAGACTACTATCAACTTGGTGTAGTTGAGACCAAGTAAACTAGCTCCAAGTTACCTAGTTTATTCAGTATCCCTGCTTATACAACCAAGTTGGAAAACGCACGTGAATTCTAAGATAAAGTATACTAACTTAAGTTGTTTCACTTGCGGTGAATATTTCTTGCACTCAACTCATTTGCATATTATTCTGAAACACTAAAGGACTAATATGTACCACTATAAATCTCAAAAACTAAATCAGAGATATGTTGAGTTAAACAAAGGATCTTCCGTTTAAATAATATAAAATCCTTAGTTCGAGTTATATCAACGAAGATCTATATTATCAAAATAATCAGATCTAGGTTCGCAACCTATCACATTCAGATCCTGAAGAGAACCGCTGTAATACCCCGATATGCGGCAGTGGTTGGCTGAATAAAATATAAGTAATGGTTTGTCCTTTCCTAATACCGAGGCCTTTTCAGCACAATTGGCTCCAGAGTTGGCAGAAACTCTGCAGTTTAGCGTGCTCAGGCGGGAGCAATCCAGGGATGGGTGACCTCCCGGAAAGTTGCTGCTGGATGACCGCAGCGATGCCTGTTGAAAACCCCACACTGCCAGATAACCGCAGTGGCTAAGTGGGGACAATATCGGTGGAGGGACGGGTCATTACATATGGTATCAGAGCCGATGACGGTTCACCTGCCGAGGGTGGGAAGGTATGCTGGACGGAGTTGGTCCAGGTGATTCTCATGAGGGGCAGGGAACGTCGGAGATCTTGGCTTGTGTATATTCCCGATCCGAGGACGAATCCAATTTAAGATGGTGATATTGTAATACCCCGATATTCGGTAGTGGTTGGCCGAATGGAATATAAGTAATGCTTTTTCCTTTCCTAATACCGAGGCCTTTTCAGCACAATTGTCTCCAGAGTTGGCAGAAAAATCTGCAGTTAAGCGTGCTCGGGAGGGAGCAATCCAGAGATGGGTGACCTCCCGGGAAGTTGTTGCTGGATAACCGCAGCGATGCCCGTTGAAAAACCCACACTTTCGGATAACCGCAGTGGCTAAGTGGGGACATTATCGGTGGAGGGACGAGTCATTACAACCACCAAATGATAGATCGTCAATCTATACGACAAGCTATAATATGTCTACCAAAGATAAACAAAGCTATGTCGGGTATCAGGGAATCAAGTGTGTATACAAATTAAATGACAAAGATCGCAAACCAATAAGAAATCTCTTTGTCTTTAAATCTTTAGTCTTCAATGTACCTGCACAAACAACTTGATTCCCCTGGGATAGATCACGCACGGAACATAGTCTATTAACAATGGATGATCACAAGCTTATCGTCAGATCTAAAGATAGATCTGAACTTTGTCGATCCATAATCTAGGTTGAGTGATTTTATGTCAGAAGACAAGGATTTTAAGAATAATCAAGCTATGTGCAATCAAGGTTAACCACCGTTAGTCAATCAAATCAATAATCAAAAACTAAATAACAATACGTTTCTAGTTTCCCAGCAATTCTACTTTCTAAGCTTCTTGATCCCACAATATACTTTAAACTAGCGGACATAAGAGATTTTACATAATTAGGTTACTCTCCTCTCCAGAATAGTATTACACCAGTCGACCACCACTCTGACTACAAAATAAAGTATGAGTGTTGGGATCAGTTTGTAAGAAGAAAAAACTTCACTATTTATAGACCAAGGTAGATTGGACACCAAGGAATTTCCATAACCGAAAAGTTCAAAATATATGCAATAAACATCAATTTTTTTTTTCTAATTCCATATAATATCCAACTAATATGCCGAAATCTCTCATGGATGACAACTCAATATTAGCTAGCACACAAGTATGCTTTACTAATGTATCTTCCAGAGATATGTTTTACTTACTGGGAAAATAAAAAATATAAATTTGAAAACCCTAATTAAAAGATTCTTAAATATTTCGGTTTGGGATCTCATCTTGAGTACCAAGGAATGTGAACAGTGGAAGATAAGATTTTAGCATGTTCAAATTATCCATTATGTCGACAACTTGAACTTTCTTAAATAGCAACTGATATTCTGATATTCACAAAAACCCTAAAGTTTATATGAAAACCGGAAATACGAAATTGCTATTGGGACCAGTCCTTCAAGAGATCCCCAATATGGATCGGTCCTGCTATATATCCCCAAGGAAGGATCGGTTCTGCTAAAGATCCCTTATAGGGATCGGTCCTATTATAGATCCGCCATAGGAATTGGACCGCCAATCTCATTGATTCTTTTGAACTACGAGGCAAGTTTCGCAAGTTTACTTCCTTAAATTCATGTAGTAAAACATAGTTTTCTAGGCATAAAATCAACCTAAATCTCATTACACAATCTAGTCATAAATTATAGAATTAGAGTCTATGCCGAAATTACTAAGTTCAAAAGATACACGTTATATTTTGTAATTCAATATACCAAAGTTGTGATACAACTTGTATATTCTTCCTTGACACTTTGATCATAATAAAATGATCAAGTCTCTAATACTAGAGAATCATATATATAACTTCGCATGTTCTGTTTTTGAAAAGACGAGGGTACATACCACAATCTTTTTGTTTCAACCTATAAGCCCTCTACTGAAAGTGATCGTTTATGCACAGAGTTGGGACAACACAACTGATCGGTTCACACTTCGTGTGATTGTCTATGGATACGAGATCGAGACAATACAACAAGATAACTTGTGTGATTGACTATGGATATAAGATCGAGACAACATGGAAACGAAGTATGTTATTTGATAATAGATTCAGACTTAACCAAACTCTATAGGATCACTATCAAGTAATGCGGAGTTAACGTAGAGTGCAATGTACTTTAATTATAATAAAACAATTATATTGCGAAAAAGTAAAGTAAATGACACAATAAGATTTTGTTAACGAGGAAAACTACAAATGCAGAAAAACCCCGGGACTAGTCCAGAATTGAAAACTCTCAGAATTAAGCCGTTATACAAAATCTAAACCAACTTCGTATAGTTGAGACCAAACAGAATACCCCTAGATACTTAGTTCCCTCAGTATCCATGCGCTTCCGACTTCAAATAGACTTTGTAGGTATTTCTGTGGGAGACAAATTTATCTATTCAAATAGATTTTTCTATGTGAGACAGATTTGTTTATCAAGTCTTCGACTTTGGGTCATAGAAACTCTTAGTTGTGGGTGAGATCAGCTAAGGGAATCAAGTGCGTAGAGTCCTGCTTGGATTCAAAGACGTAAGGAACGTGACTGTAACTTAGTCAGTGTGAGATTGGTTAGGGCTCAACTACATTCCAGTCCAAAGTTAACTTGTAGTAGTCTAAAGTCTGTAGCGGCTTAATACAGTATGATGTTCAAATATGGTTCAGGTCCGGGATGTCGATGGGGAAAAACGGTTTGCTGGTTTTTTAGGAAAGTGAAGATTCGAGCGTGCTTTCGAGACTCCTCAGCCGGGAAAAATGTTAATCCTCACACAGATGCACTGCTGCAAAGGGGGTGCTTAGATTCGGGAAATCAATCTGTATGACTCCGGCCTAAACCAAGACAATGGCCATTCCAGAGTCAATTTGGTCGCAAAGAGGGAGATGGGTTGATCTGTAGGAGGGAAGCTGGGAGTTGTGTGGGATCAGTGATGATCAAGGATTGTGGGTGTGTTGAAGGTTTCTGCAATATTGCTGAACTATTGAAGTTGAGTTCTGTGAATAAGTTTATATCAAGTTGTTGACGGATAATGATGATAATCGATGATTGATGATATGTCCTCGATTTAGACTTATTTATATTGCAAGAATAATGTACCACTGATCCCTGTAAGTGTGACGGTTTCTTGAGCGAAAGGGTGGGAAAGTGGGAGATCGTGGTAAAGTCAGTTCCATATCGTGCGAAGACTTGATTGAACGTGCACCCACTGCTTTGCTAACTCCTTCAACCATTTACACGACTTACACACATTTCTTGTTGTGGATGAATCCACGTGCCGTAGACCGCCATACCAAAACCCTAAGTGATATCCCTCCATTTGTGACGTGATTGATATTTCACGAATCGTGGAGTCTGCAAGGAAAACGTGTATTAGTTAGTCAGTTGTTGACTGATTTAGACTGTGAGTCTAGTTTTGTTGAATCGATCATAAGCGGTGAATGCTCAGTGATTCATGGATTGAACATGTAGTTCTCTGAGATGTCAATGAATTACTAACTAGAGAGCGACTGAGCAAGTATTGCTCAACTCGACGAATTGCTGAGTATTGAGATTTTTCGAGCAATTGAGCAAGCATTGCTCAATTCGAAGAATTTGATAATTTTGGCGTGCAACTGAGCAAGTGTTGCTCAATTCAACAAACTACTGATGAATTACCGAACATTGATGGTTGGATCAATATTCGATAAACTGAGCAAGTATTGCTCAATTCGACGAATTATTTACTGGTACCGTGACCCAATAAAATATTAATCAAAAATATCGGTGAATTACCGAATATTATTAATTTGGATGTTGATTGTTGAATCAACATTATTTTGTGTTTGAACTTGCTCAGAATGGTGATTCGTGGAGCGTTTGTTCGAAACCCTAATTTTTTATCAATCCTTTATCAATTGGAGAATTGTTGAAAATTGGTCATGAGTGAGGAGGGACCGACCACATGGGATGATGAGCGTCCATGGGAGCCCAGTGCTCGAGTGAGCATGCACCAGGGTTCTCAGTTTGAGAGTTGGTGAAAGAACGATGATTAAATGCAGGTTTCATCATTTATTGAAATATTGCTGGATTCAGCATTAGGTGATAAAACCTAGGTATGAGAGATTAGGACCGACCAAGAGAGCATGGGACCGTCTCTTGGTGGTTACGGGACCAGTTGTTGGTCATTTGGAGAATCCCCAGTTGGTTGGAGAGAGTTCGGGCCCAGTATGAGCAATTGAGAAAATTAGGTCAGAATTATGAAAACGTGTGGGACCGGCCTTGTGCAAGCCCTAGGAATGACCCTGGTCGGTCATGAAGTCATGCACGTTTAGTCGTGGTGTCTGTGTTTCCATACTGAGGGTTTCAGTATTTTCTGATGCGCGTTCGAGCAATATCGTGAATTTTCAGAAGAGTTTCATCTTGACTGAGAATTCTCGATTTTTGTTGGAATGAGCATGAATGATCAATTCATCAATATTTTGAAAATATTAAAATAAAAGTGTTTTAATATTTAAAATTGACGTGAGAGGCTAGCCAGTCGTGTGACTATGTTGGCTTTTGGTTTTTCGTGATTTGAGCAATATTTGACAAAATATGGAGAAATCATGAATTTTGCTCAAGCCCAGGAGTTTCATGAATTGAGGAAAATAATAATTATGCAAGATTAGGGATTTCAAGGTGTGGGACCGACCATGGATAGGGCATGGCCGTCCGACTAGGTTGCCCGGTCGCGCACACCTTTCCTTATTTTATTATTTTTCATGAATCCTTGAATTTATGGAGAATCCTTGAAGTTATGGAGAATCCACGAGTTTTTGTTGAAACGGAGGAGTTTCGTGAGATTATGGAATAATAATTATAAAAAGCTAAGGATTATGAGGTGTGGGACCGGCCACGGCTTAGGCATGGCCGGCCGGTTAGGTTGCCCGTTCCCGCACACCTCTCCTTATTTTTATAATATTATTTCGTGAATCCACGAAGTTATGGAGAATTCACGGGTTTTGCAAAAACAAGGAAAGTTGCTAAAACCATGGAGTTTTCGTGAGTTCACGAAATAACAAAAAATAAGGAAAATAATGGGAGAGGCACAGACCGACCATGGTTAGGGCACGGCTGGCCGGCCGGCTGGTGGGCCCGGCCTTGGGCGCCTCTTATTATTTTATTAATATTTATTGTTTTCTCCTTTTTTGCGAAGGATTCCTCATTATTTCATATTTTTGGACACTCGTTCGTGCATCCGGGTGCTCAGTCGTGCATCATTCTCGAGTACACTCGCACCATTTTTGTGGGGCTTACTCAGTGATGGTCCAGATGCCCGGTTGTTGAGTATTTGTTACTAATATATGAATTCAGTGGAGAATAATTCATGAAACTGAGTAATAAAAATGAATAGTTGTTCATTATTAATTCGCAGGATCAGATGTAGATTCGACTATGAATTCAGAATAATAAAACAAGCATTACCATCCTATGGGATCATGGATTCGACCATAGAATCGGAGTAATTAAGATTATCTATTACCATTTCATGAGATCCGTGGATTCGATCATGAAATCGGAGTAATGAGATAGCACAGTTGTTTTATTGCCATTCTATGAGATCAAGTCGTGGATTCGATCATAGAATCGAAGCAATTGTTATTGCCATTCCATGGGATCAGGTCGTGGATTCGACCATGGAATAGGAGCAATTGTTATTGCTATTCCATGGGATCAGGCCGTGGATTCGACCATGGAACATGAGCAATTGTTATTTCCATTCCATGGGATCAAGCCGTGGATTCGAACATGGAATCGGAGCAATAATAGATTATTCTGAGAATTCAATGGTGAATGTCGTAGCAGAATTAATCTATTACAGAAAAGATATTAGCCAGTTAAAGCGTCACATCTATTCTGAATGGTGCATCGTCAGGTAGTCGCGATGTTGTTTACGACCTGAAGGCGTTAGTGCTCTCAATCTATGGAGAACCGCCTGAATCTATGCACAGTCTCTCCACATAATCACGGAACGGTGAGTGTCACCGACGTCCTGAATGCGTCCTCCGCCCAACTATTCTTCTATGTGGAGGTGGGTCTTTCTCCTGCAGTCAGGAAACAGTGAGTATCACCGACGTCCTGAAGGTGTTAAGCTCTCAATCTACGGAGAACCGCCCAAATACGTTATTCTGCATAGAGGTCACGACGAAATGCCAGGGATCTAATGCTCAGCTGGTGGAGGCTTTTCGAAAACATATTCATCATGGCTTCGTAAAATATGAATCGTTGCATTCCTGAAAGCCGTGTCAAAAACATGCCTCATGATTTTATAGTTTTTCCCTTTGTTGAAAATCCACCATCTACATTAAGTCCCTTGCTTAGTGAGGAACAATCATGTTCCGCAATAAGCATTAAATGGTGATTTTCAGTCGACGAGATCAGCGGTCGAACTCAGTCTACAAAGATAGTTTCAGAATCCTCGATTTACCCCAATGATGTCATGTACGAGCAAATGCACAGATGAGGACTCTGATAGTAAGATAGAATGTCATCTCGTGAGCGTGGAGAGATGAGGCACTACTGATTTGGGCGTTCGGAAGCTTAGTTATGGTCGGTCTAGGATTTATGGGCCCGAGCCCCAAAAAGGAAGCCCATGTTTTATTAGGTTTTGGAAAAAAAATCGATATAAAAGGGAATAACCCTAATAATAAATCTTATTATTTGACCGACCAGCTCTCACTCTTTTCATCACCTTCATGAGTTCAGCAACAACAGGGAGGAGGAAGAAAAATTCACGCCAGCACCGCTATCGTCCGATCACCGTCCAGCGCCGGCAGGTGAGTCTGTCCGATTTTTTTTTTTTTTGTTGTTGTTAGTTTTATGATTCATGAGTTGTTCACAAAACGAGAAATCCCCTAGTTGCATGCATGCGTAGAATTTATGAAGGTTTTTTAGAAAACGTATGTATATGCCCGTTTGTTCGTTAGTTGAAGGAACGAGCAAAAATCCCTAATATGAAGAGATACATAAAATTTTGAATAGACATGGTCTAGTTGCAGTAGCAAAAGTTTTGTTTATTAGGTTTCATGAAAATCCAAGTTTGTTTTTGAAAGCATGAACTTTGCAAATACTTTTAGGAACGTAGGTTTGTTCGTAAAAAGTAATAAATAATGATCCTTAGGGTTAAAGGAATTTCGAAAAGACTTGGAGTTCAAAAATTTGTTTGAGAACTTTTGAAATTTTATTCGGACTTTACAAAATAGGAAAGACCCTCGTTTCATAGGTGAATGCTCGATTGAGCAAAGTTAACTCACGTAATTTTTTTTATATGCGTACGTGAGTTGTTTTTTTTTGATAAAATAAAATCAAACAGTAATTTTGAGTAACTGTTGAAGATGAACAATTGTATTTCATGATTTTATGATATATGTTTTGTGGTATAAAATCATGAGATGTTCACATGAAAAGTTTATGTGAATTGTTCATGGTTTCGTCAAAAGTTAGTGTTGACTCCCAAATGATAAGTTTTTTGCTCGGCTTTGCAGGTTTGAAAGAACAAGCAAGTTTTGGGGTTTTACGCTGTTATCACTAAGTTCGTGAAATGTAAATAGGTAAGAGTTTAGAATTACCGTTTTCGTTGTTGAAACTGATATCATTAGGTCGTTTATAATTTTGTGCTTCTGATTTGATTCCAGACAATGATGGTTTCCACCAGCAGCAGCAACGATGACTCCTCCAGCTCTTCTGATGAGGATTCCAAGTCTTATGCAGCCAAATCGCGAGCTAAAACGAATTATGTTGAGGGAGCTAAAGCTAGCATACCCTTTAATGACCGAAGGATCTCTTATGAAGAGCTCATGAAGAGAAAGGCCCAAGATGATGAGATGGAGGATCGTCGATGTAGAAAGGATCGAATCCGGCGCAGGATACAGGCGGCTAAAGAGAGGTGTCGATTTGTTGATGGTGTACCCTCTGACTCTGACGCTAATGCTTCTGAAGAGGAAACTGTGTGGGTGGTACGGAATTACGAGATTAAGCCAGACCGCCGTACCAGAGAACTTCAAAAGATTGCGAAGCAGGTTGAAGCTGAACTCGAAGCTGAGTATGAAGCAGAGGATGACTCGGACTCAGATGATCCTAATATCCACCCAACCTTCATCAACGGCCGTGATAGTGATTCTGATGAAGAACTCGAAGAGGATTCTCTCTGAGATTATTTATTTTCCGTTGAAGTAGATGTTCTCTGGTTTAAGCATCTTGGCTGTAGAGATATTTCTTTAGAGATTATTATTTTTTGAACCGTAATTCCTTGTAGTATCTCCTTTCTGAATTTTCCTCACATCTCTAGTAGATGGAACAATGTCCACATAGATAATAATTACCCATAGAATGCAATCACATGAGCTGTCTAGAAAACACGTGTCCTACCAGACGATCAATCCGTAGTTGTAATGTTGATTACGTCTGAACCGTCAGTCCCCAGCATTGTTACTCTTCTCCCATCTGTCACGCATCTGATTCGAGATTTGGGGTTTCAATAGAAACCGCAACAGACTTGTTTATCCGTTAGGGGATAAGCATCCACATTGGACTTAGGGTTTTATTTAAACAGTCGACCATCTGCAGCCTTTGTGTATCATCAAAAGAAATTTTGATCACAATCCTACCTCTCGTCACCATGTCCGGAAGCAGTGTTTTTTCCAGAAGTGAATCTCACGCTGAACATGCTGTGGCAGTATCTGTCTCGGTGAGTTACATTTCTTCTCTTGTCTTTTGCTCGATCAGGATGATTGATCAAAAGAAAAGAATTTATTGCAGGATAATGAAAAGAATCAGCATTCCTCTCGTAGCTTGAGACCTAAACGGACGGTTAAAGCTCCTTCCCGATATAGGTCGGCTCCTGTTGATGCCGGAACGTCTGTAAGTAATTTCATAACTTCTCGACTGAGATTTTTACCATACTCAATGGTCAATACCATTAAATACTCCACCGTTTCATCGCAGGTTGATGTTCATGTCGTCGTCGATGCTAGAAAAAGGAAGAACGGGAAATATGCGGTTGTGATTGATGATAGCAACAACCGTGTAGACGAGAACTCCAATGATTCTGTGGAGACTGAGGTTAGATCTCGTGCTTCTGAGTATCCAATAGCTGGACTCCCGTTTGAGGCTCCCATGATCAACAATTGCCCGAATAATGAATTGGTTGGGGGATTCGTCATTCCCAAGTGTCATGCGCCCCTGTAAACCAAAATTTTGAGAAGGTACGGGCATATTGCTATGACCGAAGTATGGAAAGGCTTTCTACTAACCCTCCTAACTACAGTTACCGAGTTTTTACCGATCATTGAAGAGATGAACCGGACTCATCTGCGAGATGTCAAGAATCATGAACTGCACAAATGGGATGAGATGATTTTAAACTGTGAAACCCTGCAGTTTAACATAGGTTGGCTACGTCATCGACTCGAGGTGATCAAAATTCATAAGGCGGCGTCCTCTGCTGATGCAATTTCCGCGTCTACTGCCATATTGGAGGAGGAAAAGACACTCACCTTGGAGTCAGCACGAGTTGAGAAGGAAGTTAAGGACTTGAAGGTGAAAACCAAAAATTTCCATAAAAAGCTTGACATGGTTTTCTATAGAGATTATCCTCTGTTGGATGGTTTGTTCTGAGCGAGAGGAAGATTTATGTAGGTTTGAGATTTTGTTTTGAATAAATTAGGTGATTGAAAGATTTTTGTGAGATTCATAGGATATTATGAATTTTGAGTGAATGAGCATATTGCTCTTTTGGAGAAAACAGAAATTACATTTAAAAATTTAATACTTCAAATGATTGTTCAAGCATAATACGCCTTGAGCCACTTTCCGTTGATGATGTTTCCTTCAACTCCCCCATTAACAACTAAGATTTTGTAATATCCACTGGATACTGCCTTGATGATCACATAAGGTCCTTCCCATTTCGGAGAGAACTTGGGAGCGGACATGTCTTGTTGGATATGATTTGTTGTTTTCAAAACCAAATCTCCTACTTGAAATGTTCGAGGTCTTACCAGTTTGTTGTAGGCCTTGGAAACCCTTTGTTTGTAGGTTTCTACATATTTTTCCACATTGGCTCTTCTTGAATCGAGCATGTCCAATTCAACAATTCTTGAATCTGATACTTCTGCTTCATCCCATTGTACTCCACTAGCTGCTGTGATTCTTGCAGAGGGAACCTTGATTTCGGCTGGGAGAATGACGTCGGTGCCATAAACGAGAGACTATGGTGAAGTTCCAATTGAGATTCTTGGTGCGGTTCGGTAGGCCCACAAAGCCATGTGCAATTCCTCATGCCACGTACATGGATTATCATGAACTGTTCGACTGAGAATCCGGATCAAGGTTTTGTTGGTACTCTCCGCCTGTCCGTTTCCATGGGGATAGTATGGTGTGGAGAAAATCTGTTTGATTCCGTATTCTTCGAGCAATTCTGCAACATGTTTGTTGGCGAAAGGAGTTCCATTATCCATGATGATATGTTTAGGAACGCCGAATCTGCATATGATGAACTCTTTGATGAAAGATGCAATTGTGACTCCAGTGGTGCTTCGAAGAGGAATAGCCTCGAACCATTTGGTGAAATACTCTGTTTCTGTGATGATGTATTCATGCTGCTTTGAAGATGCCAGATTGATCTTTCATATGATATCCAGTCCCCAGCTATAGAAGGGCCACAGACTGCTCACAGAATGTAATGGAAGACAAGGAGTGTGGATGAGGTTACCATGAACTTGGCATTGATGACATCTCCGAACGTAGGAAGCTGCGTCATCTTCCATGGTTGGCCAGTAATATTTCTCATGGATTTGGAGAAACAATTTCTTCTTCCCTTGGTGTTCACCTTCATGCATTTCTTTCAAAACTATGGCAATTTCATGCTTGTCCAAGCATCTCAGGAGATTCCCACCGAAGCTTTTGCGATACAAAATCCCTTCCAAGTAGACAAAACGTTTGGCTCTCTGAATGAGTTTGATTGCACCTCTCTTCTCTGACGGAAGATCGTTAGCACGAAGATATTTTATGTAAGGTTCTCTCCAGTCCCCAGTGTGATGAAGTGTTTGAACCTCCAAATGATGAGGTGGTGTCTGACAATTGGGATATGATCCTTGCAGCATCCTCGACTGAGCTTCCATGGAAGGCCAATAGTATCCGAGCCTTGTGACCATTAGAGTTTTCCCACATACTTCTTCATGTATACGTTTGAGTTCTTTACCGGCTTCTTCATCTCCGAGGCATCGAGACAGGAATCCATCAGGATTGCGATAATATAACGCTCTGTGCAGCAGGAAAAAGTTTTCAACTCATTGAGGCTAATTTTCCCCTCCGTAAGAGAATTGCTCAATTCATCAATAATGGGCACTCGCCAGTCACTTGACTGAGCATCTTCAACTTGAGTAAGCCAGATGGATGACACAGCGCGTCTTTGCACAGTGATGGATTTCTCAGACCCCTCAAATTGCAGTTTGGATGCTAGGGTCGCTAGACAATCAGCATGTCTATTGTTGGTGCGTCCGGTATGGACAATTGTTGCATCGGAAAAATGATCTAATAGTCGTTGAGCCTCAGTCCTGAATGGAGCAAGTGTTATTTCTTTGAGAGAGTATACGCCATTCATTTGATTGACCAACAACTTTGAGTCTCCCCTGATCTCTAGATGTTTCGCTCCTGCTTTCTTGGCTAAAGATAACCCTAGGAGAAAAGCTTCATATTCTGCTAAATTGTTGGTGCAATGGAAATCCAGCTTGAATGAATGTGAGAAGACTTCACCGGATGGAGATACCAGCACAATACCCGCCCCACTGGTATCATTTCTCGGAGTGGCGGACCCATCAAAATATAATAGCCACGTTTTTTCCTGAATGATTGAAATTTCTGGAAACTCATCAGGCACTTCTTCATGCAACATCGTGATGTCTTCTCAAGGGAAAGCGGCAAGTAAGTCTGCAACTGCTTGTCCTTTGGTTGCTTTTGAAGGGACACACGCTATGTCAAATTTTGACATTTGAAGTAGCCATTTCGCTGGTCTTCCAATCAGAGCAGGTTTCGACAGTAAGAACTTTATAGGATAAGCTTTGGCCATCAGAAAGACCCTGTTTGATAGTAGATAATGTCTGAACCTCTGAATTGCGTGAAATAATGCCAAACACGCCCTTTCATCCTTTGGGTATCGGAGTTGAGCATCCCTCATTGTGTGACTGAAGTAATAGATTAGGTGTTCGATACCTTCTTCATCCTCTTGAGCGAGGAGTGCTCCAATAGCTACGTCACTGGAAGCTGTGTAAAGTATCAGAGATCGTCCTTGCATTGGAGATTTTATGACAGAAGGTGATAACAATATCTGCTGTATTTTCTGGAATGCTTCTTGTTGAACGGATGTCCATGCAAAATTTGCTCCTTTCTTCAACAGAGGAGTGAATGAAGCAATGAGTTGAGAGATTCCAGGAATGAAACGCTGGATGTAATTGACTTTGCCCATGAAACTCTGGATCTCTTTCACAGTTCGTGGAGGAGGCATGGTACTAATGGCTTTTGTTTTGTCTGGGTCGACCTTGATTCCTTCTGCAGTGGCCAAGAATCCAAGAAAGTTTCCGGAAGAAACACCAAAAGCACATTTCAGGGGATTCATCTTCAGTTTGTATTCTCTGCATCTTTCGAAGACTTGTCTCAGAATATCTAGGTGGGACGCCTGGGTCTTTGATTTCACCACCACATCGTCGACATAGTCTTCTACTTGCTTGTGCATCATGTCATGAAATATTGAAGTCATGGCCCGCTGATAAGTGACTCCTGCATTCTTCAAGCCGAAAGACATCACTGTATAGTGGAAGTTTCCAATGGGAGTTCTGAATGCAGTCTTGTTAGCATCATGTTCGTACATCTTGATTTGGTTATATCCACTGTAACTATCCATGAACGAGAACATGTCATGGCCACTGGTTGCATCGACGAGCATATCAATGTTTGGCAATGGAAAGTCATCCTTTAGGCAGCACTTGTTCAGGTTCCTGAAATCTACACAGCACCGGATCTGTCCATTTTTCTTCCTGACTGGGACAACGTTCGCTAGCCATGTTGGATGTTGAATGGGTTTGATGAACCCTGATGTTAGTAGTTTCTGGATCTCCACCTTAATTTGTTCCTCAACTTCGTGTCTGAATTTCCTGGGCGGCTGTTTAACGGGTTTGGAACTGGGAGTGATGTGCAGATGATGAGTAACCAATTTGTCGTCTAGGCCAGGCATCTCTTCGTAAGTCCAGGTGAAGATATCTTGATACTCTTTCAACAGGCGTATCAATCCTTCTCGTTACTCAGGTGAGAGAGCAGAACTGATTAGAATTGGCCTTGGGTTTTCATCCGTTCCAATGTTGATAGTCTCGAGGTCGTCGGTTGTGGAATCCGTGACATCTTGCAGCTGTCGTGGTGCATCTTGAATTTCTTCATCGGGCGATTGCTCACTCTGGCATGATTCTTCAGGGCGGGGAGACTTTTCATCGACCTCCCCTGTTAATTGCTAATCCTTACGACGGAGATAAATGACTCTCCCCTCTGCATCATAATCAGTAATAAAGTTGTACTTTTTCTGAGTCGTACCTTGACCTTGACGATGCTTGAGTGGTGTGGTGGACAACTTGACAGATTTAGCATATGTTGATGATGGTTTGTCGGCTTTCTCAATAGATTTCCAACTTGGGAGTGGAATACTGCAGATCTTGCTTGGAGCTTCGGGGATGCTCTTTGGATGTTCCAGGAACTCAGCATCGTAAACCGGAGCATAAGGAGACACTGAGGCTATACGAACAATTTTGTTGTTGAACAAAGCTTTCATACATTGATGGTACGTCGAAGGAACAACTTTATTGTCATGAAGCCATGGCATTCCGGGTATCATGTGATAGTCAGAGTCTTTCTCAATCACGTGAAATTTGACAGTGGATTGAATCGGCCCTACTTTCAGATCCACATAGATATGTGTGACTCGGGCTTCATTCAAAACCCGTCATCAATATGGGATGATGAGTGATCTTGCTTTGTTGAACTTTGGCCTCCTTGAGAGTATTCATAGTGATAAGATTCATGGAAGCACCTGTATCGACTGAATTCAGAGTCCTTAATGGAAACAGTAACAAACAAGGCTCAGTTATGACCTTCCTCCGCCATTCGGTCTTCATCAGTGAAGGTGATGTTGTTGATTGAGAGTTCAGATACCCTGGACACTTGTTCAACCACCGGAGATGATGGAACTATTTGCACATCGGATGATATTTTGTTGAGAGCGACAAACCTGTCTGTGCGCTAATCTCTGGATAAATGCAGAAGTTCACATAAATTCTCGATTAGATGTGTGACCTCTTGTTCCACCGTCTTTTCATAAGTGGTGAAGCTGTTGGCTTGAGGGTTAGTGTTAGTGGTGTCAAGAGATGAGCGTTCCACAACTTGAGCTCCTAAGATTCTTGTCAGGTCCACCATGCAGTTGAACAAATTATCAATTACGATTTTCAATCGATTTATGTTCCTTTCCAAAATCTCTTGCCTTCGTGCCAGTTTAGCTAGTGACGGAATTCCCCCATCAAATGCACCATTAGATGAAAAGGTAGTAGTAAAGTACGGATGATGAATGTTACCAGAATCATTCGGGTGAGTAAGAGAAGCGTCACCATTTGAAAGACTTTGACTGGAGTTTTGAGAAATTGAATTAGATCTAAGACCAACCATCTTGCGAAAATGAAAGATTGCAACCGAGAGATGAATCTCCAACTGTGGTCGCCAATCTGTAGATGGGGAAAAACGGTTTGCTGGTTTTCTAGGAAAGTGAAGAGTCGAGCGTGCTGTCGAGACTCCTCAGCCGGGAAAAATGTTAATCCTCACAAAGATGCACCGCTGCAAAGGGGGTGCTTAGATTCGGGAAATCAATTTGTATGACTCCGGCCTAAACCAAGACAATGGCCATTCCAGAGTCATTCGGTCGCAAAGAGGGAGATGGGTTGATATGTAGGAGAGAAGCCGAGAGTTGTGTGGGATCAATGATGATCAAGGATTGTGGGTGTGTTGAAGGTTTCTGCAATATTGCTGAACTGCTGAAGTTGAGTTCTATGAATAAGTTTATATCGAGTTAATGATGATAATCAATGATTAATGATATGTCCTCGATTTATACTTATTTATATTGAAAGAATGATGTAACAATGATCCCTGTAAGTATGACGGTTTCTTGAGTGAAAGAGTGGGAAAGTGAGAGATCGTGGTAAAGTCAGTTCCATGTCGTGCGGAGACTTGAATGGTCGTGCACCCACTACTTTGCTAACTCCTTCAACCGTTTACACGACTTATGCACATTTCTCGTTGTGGATGAATCCACGTTCCGTAGACCGCCACACCAAAACCCTAAGTGATATCCCCCCATTTGCGACGTGATTGATATTTCACGAATCGTGGAGTCTGCAAGGCAGACGTGTATTAGTTAGTCAGTTGTTGACTGATTTAGACCGTGAGTCTAGTTTTATTGAATCGAGCATAAGTGGTGAAATCTCAGTGATTCATGGATTGATCATGTAGTTCTCTGAGATGTCAATGAATTACTGACTAGAGAGCGACTGAGCAAGTATTGCTCAACTCGATGAATTGCTAAATATTGAGAGTTTGTCGAGCAATTGAGCAAGTATTGCTCAATTCGAAAAATTTGATAATTTTGGCGTGCAATTGAGCAAGTGTTGCTCAATTCCACAAACTACTGATGAAGTACTGAACATTGATGGTTAGATCAATATTCGATAAACTGAGCAAGTATTGCTCAATTCGACGAATTATTTACTGGTGCCATGACCCAATAAAATATTAATCAAAAATATCGGTGAATTACCGAATATTATTAATTTGGATGTTGATTGCTGAATCAACATTATTTTGTGTTTGAACTTGCTCAGAATGGTGATTCGTGGAGCGTCTGTTCGAAACCCTAATTTTTTATCAATCCTTCATCAATTGGCGAATTGCTGAAAATTGGTCATGAGTGAGGAGGGACCGACTACATGGGATGATGAGCGTCCATGGGTGCCCAGTGCTCGAGTGAGCATGCACCAGGGTTCTCAGTTTGAGTGTTGGTGAAAGAACGATGATTAAATGCAGGTTTCATCATTTATTAAAATATTGTTGGATTCAACATTAGGTGATAAAACCTAGGTATGAGAGATGAGGACCGACCAAGAGAGCATGGGACCGGATCTTGGTGGTCACGGGACCAGTTTTTGGTCATTTGTAGAATCCCCCAGTTGGTTGGAGAGAGTTCGGGCCCAGTATGAGCAATTGAGAAAATTAGGTCAGAATTATGAAAATGTGTGGGACCGGCCTTGTGCAATCCCTAGGAATGACCCTGGTCGGTCATGAAGGCATGCACATGTTACCGTGGTGTCCGTGTTTCCATACTAAGAGTTTCAGTATTTTCTGATGCGCGTTCGAGCAATATCGTGAATTTTCAGAAGAGTTTCATCTTGACTCAGAATTCTCGATTTTTGTTGGAATGAGCATGTATGCTCAATTCATCAATATTTTGAAAATATTAAGATAAAAGTGTTTTAATATTTAAAATTGCCGTGAGAGGCTAGCCAGTCGTGTAACTATGTTGGCTTTTGGTTTTTCGTGATTTGAGCAATATTTGAGAAAATATGGAGAAATCATGAAATTTGCTCAAACCCAGGAGTTTCATGAATTGAGGAAAATAATAATTATTCAAGATTAGGGATTGCAAGTTGTGGGACCGACCATGGCTAGGGCGTGGCTGGCTGGATAGGTTGCCCGGTCCCGCACACCTTTCCCTATTTTATTATTTTTCATGAATCCTTGAAGTTATGGAGAATCCTTGAGGTTATGGAGAATCCACGAGTTTTTGTTGAAACAGAGGAGTTTTGTGAGATTAGGGAATAATAATTATAAAAAGCTAAGGATTGTGAGGTGTGAGACCGGCCACGGCTTAGGCATGGCCGGCCGTTTAGGTTGCACGGTAATATTATTTCATGAATCCACGAAGTTATGGAGAATTCACGGGTTTTGCAAAAACAAGGAAAGTTGCTAAAACCAAGGAGTTCTCGTGAGTTCACGAAATAACAAAAAATAAGGAAAATAATGGGAAAGGCACAGATCGACCATGGCTAGGGCACGGCCAGCCGGCCGGCTGGTGGTTCCGGCCTTGGGCGCCTCTTATTATTTTTATTAATATTTATTGTTTTCTCCTGTTTTGCGAAGGATTCCTCATTATTTCATATTTTTGGACACTCGTTCGTGCATCCGGGTGCTTAGTCGTGCATCATTGTCGAGTACACTCGCACTATTTTTGTGGGGCTTACTCAGTGATGGTCCAGATACCCGGTTGTTGAGTATTTATTACTAATCTACGAATTCAGTGGAGAATAATTCATGAAACTGAGTAATAAAAATGAATAGTTTTTCATTATTAATTCGCAGGATCAGCTGTGGATTCGACTACGAATTCAGAATAATAAAACAAGTACCGTCCTATGGGATCGTGGATTCGACCATAGAATCAGAGTAATTAAGATTATCTATTACCATTTCATGAGATCCGTGGATTCGATCATGAAATCAGAGTAATGAGATATCACCGTTTTTTTATTTTCATTCTGTGAGATCAAGCCGTGGATTCGATCATAGAATCGAAGAAATTGTTATTGCCATTCCATGGGTTCAGGTCATGGATTCGACCATGGAATAGGAGAAATTGTTATTGCCATTCCATGGGATCAGGCCGTGGATTCGACCATGGAATATAAGCAATTGTTATTGCCATTCCATGGGATCAGGCCAAGGATTCGACCATGGAATAAGAGCAATAATAGATTATTCTGAGAATTCAATGGTGAATGTCGCAGCAGAGTTAATCTATTGCAGAAAAGATAATTAGCCAGTTAAAGCGTCACATCTATTCTGAATGGTGCATAGTCAGGGAGTCACTGCTGTTTACGACCTGAAGGCGTTAGTGCTCTCAATCTACGGAAAACCACATGAATCTATGCACAATCTCTCCACATAATCAGGGAACGGTGAGTGTCACCGACGTCCTAAAGGCGTCCGCCGTCCAACTATTCTTCTATATAGAAGTGGGTCTCTCTAGTGCAGTCAGGGAACAATGATTATCACCGACGTCCTGAAGGCGTTAAGCTCTCAATCTACGGAGAACCACCCAAATACGTTATTCTGCATAGAGGTCACGACGAAATGCCAGGGATCGAACGCTCAACTGGTGGAGGATTTTCGAAAACATATTCATCATGGCTTCGTAAAATATGAATCGTTGCATGCCTGAAAGCTGTGTCAAAAACATGCCTCATGATTTTACGGTTTTGCCCTTTGTTGAAAATCCACCATCTACACGGGGGTTTTTCTGCATTTGCGGTTTCCTCGTTAACAAAACTTCTGGTGTCTGTGTTATTTCTTTTCCATATTATATTTTTTATATAATTAAAATATCACAGGTTGTGCGTAGTTCAATCAATTGGTAAATCCAACCTTTAGTTGTTGATTGAAATTGATTGACGCTTGGATATTGGTCTTTGGTACCATCCAAGTTATTTCTCATATCGATTCGGCTCAAAGATTCCTATCTGTTCGATTGCAGATTGATTCGAGAAATTGAGATATAACTCTTGGATATATTTTCCTTGATTGAGTCTGACTGTCTAGTTGATTCTCTTGGAATTATATTGGAGTTTATCTATACAGATTGCTTAAACGAAATATTGGGTGTGGTTTTAGACTCCCGCTTTTTCAATTGGTGTCAGAGAAGGCAAACACGTTTAAGACCTTATAAGTCTGTGTTTGTATCAGTCCGACTTTTTGGACAGAAACACTATCTAAATAAATGTACCACCAGTCTTCGATGGCTCGAACTACTTATGTTGGAAAATTGCTAAGCGTGACTTTCTACAAGAACATGATTTTAAATCATGGGTTCGAGCACTAAGTCTAAAGAAGCCCGGGATATCTTAGAAACTGTATTCGATGGAAATTCTTCTGAGAAAGAAGCTAGGCTTCAAAACCTAAATTCTGATTGGGAAAACCTTCGTATGGCTGATGTAGATTCATTTGATGAGTTTAATCACAAAGTGTCTGAAATTGTTAATGCATCTTTTGCATTGGGTAAGACTATTCCTGAAAAGGACATCGTGTTGAAAATTCTCAGATCGTTGCTGGATAAATACGATTCTAAGAAACATGCCGTCGTTGAAGGAAATAACCTTGATACTCTTTCCAGAAATACTCTTGTTGGGAAATTAAAGATCTTTGATCATGAGCATACATCCAAATCTGGGAAGGATATTGCTCTCAAAGTACAAAAGAACACTAAATTACTTGACAAAAGTAAAAGTATTGGCAACATTGTTGTTGATCCTATTGAGACTGATTCATCAGATGAAGATCTTGACAACTTAGTTTCACTGATCACAAGACAGTTTTGAGATCTTCTTTTGAAGAGAAGTAAACGGTTCATCAGAGATAAACCCAAGTCATCAGTCAAACCTCATGACCGTGCCCTTCCTAAAAACAACGACACCATTGATACTGATGATGAGGATATGCCACATTGCTTCAAGTGTAAAGGTTTTGGTTATTTTGCTAATGAGTGTCCAAATCATAGAAAATACAGTGGAAACAAAGGTCTTGCTGCAACTCTTGATGAAATGTCTGATCACTATGATTCAAACGATGATAAAAAGTCATGTGTTGCACTCCTTGATGAAAATATTGATTTTGATAATTGTACCAATACGTACATTGATGAGTGCTAAAAAGTGCATATTTCTATATATTTTTCTTGGCATTTAACTCATCTTTTGTGCATTAATTCTACATTTTATCCCATATTCTGTATTTTCATTGTTTTCAAGAATAAATATTTTTCTTACTTAATTTTGCATTTTTAGGTAATAAATAAAGTCTGGATAACTTGCGGAGCGGAAAAGAGCTGAAGAGTGGTGAAAAGCCGGGAGGAATTACACAAGGAAGCCGCGAAGAATGTTGTGCACAAGACCAAAAGGCTAGAAGTGGGCTTGAAGAGGAAGAAAT
Organism: Papaver somniferum; assembly: GCF_003573695.1. Taxonomy (NCBI): domain Eukaryota; kingdom Viridiplantae; phylum Streptophyta; class Magnoliopsida; order Ranunculales; family Papaveraceae; genus Papaver; species Papaver somniferum. The sequence goes on from NC_039360.1 coordinate 202,122,605, forward strand.
TGTTCTTAAAGAAGAAATGGGCTCAGAATTATCCCAAGCCCAACTTATCTCCCAAACCAAAACCCAAATCCATAACCCACTTCTCATGTAGCCGTCAGATTGGATCCATATCATCATCCAACGGTCGCCTCCTCTTCGTGCATCAAAGTCTGAATTTCCTGACCAACACTACAACACCTAACTCCATCTCACGCCGTTAGTTTCGTTGTATCTCTTCATCCGACGGTCGCTGAAGGCTATGTTCCATCTTATCGTTGGATGCATTTCAGATGTATCGATCAAACGCCTAACTCGCCTAACATCGAAATCTGATGAGCCCGCCTCACACCCGAGCAACCTAACCCTATACCCATCGCCAAACACTCCCCTCCTTCTTTCCATCGACTTCTTTCTCCCTCACCCTTTGCAACCACCATACTCTGCAACCACCATCACCACCACCTTCTCCCCTGTCATCTCCACCAAACGCCGCCAACAACTCTCTCCACCAAACCGTATCTACCCACATCACCCCCATACCCTACATACATCTCTAGCCACCTATTTTACCCATTTCCCCTCTAATTTTCCCCTGAAACCCTAGGTGGGAAATTAGTAAAATAGGTGAGGCTATAAGACTGAATTGGAGCATGAGAAGGACTGAGAGAAGGCAAAGAAGGATGGGTCGACGTCAATTTGAAGATTAGGTGAGTTAATTTCACTGTTTGAATTTGGGTATTTTTCTATAAACCCTAATTGTATAATTTAGGGATTTGGGTATAAATAGACTGTGGTGTTGTTGTAAAAGTTATGCTGGACTAGCCAGTGTCCAGGACTTTCAAGTTCTGTTAATGTTCAATTTTAGTTTCACATCAGTTCCTGTTAATGTGCATGTTTTAATTTCATGTTTTAATTTCCAATCAATTCCTGTTTATGTTCCTGTTAATGTGTTTATTTTCATATCCTGTTGATGATCCTGTTAATGTGCTTGTTTTGATGCATTGTGTTGATAAGTTCCTTTGTTAATGTTCCTGTTATGTTTAATTTGCTGTTAGTTTGATGGAATGCTAGGCTAGTTACCTTTGAAGCATTGAACTGATTGAGTAATGGAAGAAATCAGTGCTCATAGCAAGCTGATTATCTTGCCATTCCTTTTGTATGCTTAGGATGCAATGTGCTGATTGTGCAATGGAAGAAATCAGTGCTCATAGCAAGCTGATTATCTTGCCATTCCATTTTTGTTTGCCTGTATTCTTGCCTTAGCCTTGCTCTGTTAGTTTCACTATCATCCTTGCCCTTGGCCTTAGGCCTTGGTTCATCTTGCATTGTTCTTTGCTTTTGCCCTGTGTTGCTTTTGTTTGCTATTTTCTCCTGCTGTGCATTTTCTTCACTGCCTTGTGCTGCTGCTACTTGTTATTCTTGCTGCCACTCCACTTCCCTTGCAGCTGTCTGCTACACTGCTGCTGCAGCTGCTGTTGCTGTTGCTTTTGCCCTGCAGCTGTCTCTCTTGCACTTGCCTTGCTGCATTGCACTGCTGCATTGCATTGTTTTCTTCCCCTGCTGCTACTACTTGCACTGCTTGTGCAGCTGCTGTGCAACACTTGTGCTGCTGCTGCTTCCTCTCAAAAGCCCATCAGTCCAGTTCAAGGCCTAGTTCTCAGTTCTAAGCCCACTGTCCATTGTTTGTACAAACTGAAGCCCATTTCATTAAGGCTCAAAGCCCAATTCATTAAGGCCCACCCACAGTTTAGGTTAAGGCTAAAAGCCCAATTCAGTCAACTGTGGGCTTAATCAAAAGCTTAAGTTTAAGGCCAAAGCCCATTTACACTTCAAAGACTAACTGAGCCCAAGCTCAGTTCATTTTATTGTTATCAAACCCATTAGTACTCAAAGCCCAATTTAAGCCAAAAGGCTTCATAGCCCAACAGCAATTTAGGAACCCAATTAGCTAGAAACTTCAAAAACACACCCGATCTCTGTGGATCGACCCGTACTTGCACGAGCTACAACTGACGACCGTGCACTTGCGGTATTACTGTAGGCCCGCGTTTCATTTCGCTTCATTTTACACATCTCCGGGCCCACCAAGTTTTTGGCGCCGCTGCCGGGGATAATTTTTAGGACCTTTTAGACGCCTATCATACATCAATCTTGATATTCTTCCTGAAGAAACTTCGTCAACCACTATGGAGGATAAAATGGATTTTTTCCCGTTTACTGAAAACTCTATTTCACATGTTTCAAATACCTCATTATGTTTAGTAGCGTGCTCAGCTATGGTGTCTGAACCGTCCTCCACATTGACATGTTCTTATTGTACTTTTAAGGGTCATGAACTCTCTAAGTGTTACAAGTACAAGCATAAAATAATATATGTCAACAAACTTCAACGGAGAGAAAATCGACTAGCAAATAAGCTCAAACTTGTTCATAAATCAAATTCATCTGAGGTATGTCAACTCAATACTTCTCCGAAAAAGTTAACTTCTAAAAAAAAATTAGACCCCTACGGAAAAGAAGAAGGTTTAAATTTTCTGTAAAAAGGATATTAAGAATTCCGTACAAGAAGTGTATGGTGGACAAATTATTGTTCATCCCAGCACAACTTAATAGTGTTGAAGGTGCATCTTGTCTCATGTGCCTGATTCATTTTTATTAGAATAATGGCACAAATTTCCCGGTAGAAATAATGGCACTCATATGTGCAGGTGAATGGGCTGTGAATAATCAACATCTACATGAACTTTAGATCTGATTCAAACGTTGCTATTACAGCATTTCAAAATAAAAAAATTCCATGGTTTGTAACTACAAGATGGAATAAAGTATGTGCAAAGCTGCAAAGTATAAAATTGAGCATGGTTACAGAAAAATAAACTTCACTGCAGATAAGTTGGCAAAAGAATGTAGTGGTTTGATAAGTGGTAATATTGAAAGATACACAGATTGTAGTTCATTTTCATTAGAATCTCCATATGAGACCTATTATAGGTTCTGTTAATTTTGTATTTTTTTTTTCTCTTAGGCCTTAAATGGATTCTTTTGTAATTCTTGTGAGTTGATCATTGCTAATAAAATGTTTACATTGATTTAGCAAAAAAATAAATCATGTGCCTGATTTCAAAAGAGACAAGAGATGAGCACAGATCAGGTTTTAGGAAAACAAATTTTTTTTCTTTCTCTTTGTTTTCCGGATTTCTGTTGATCTTTTCATATCATAAATTGGTATTGAAAAGGTTTCCCTTTTTTGGTCATTGAAAGAGGGTTAAAATCGACAATTCTACCTTCTTTAGGGTTATGGATTGGTCATATGTGAATCCTAGTCTGTATATAGGTTCTGTAACCCTACATTCCTTTTTCTTTCTCTGAAAAATATTTTTATCACAAGATTGCTTGTAGAGCTTGAATTGTGTATTTCTCTCACAATTCCATATTTGTATGGAGACTCCAAGCATCATATCTTCTGACGGAAAAGATGCTAATATGATTGTTAAGCCATCAATCATGAAGGAAAAAGATAAATCTCATCCCTCTACAACTTTAAAGAGAAAAGGGAAGAATATGAAGAAACCAAGGGCTATCCCCTCTAATCTTCAGAAGTTTTCTGGTGTTCTTGAAAATTTGAAGGAAACAAAGAAGGAGATTCAACAAATAAAGGCTATTGTTTTAAGAACTCTTGAAATTCGGCATCAGTCAAGAAGGTTTGTTGGAATTGACTCCTTTCTTCATGAACCTTATGTTTCGATGGCTGTTGACAACAAAGGGTTCGGGGAAGATAAATAATTTTTCATAGGTCTTGATGTCTAGGATACTTCTTATGAGAATTTATTTTTGTGTTTTAATAAGGATAACTAGGGTTTGGAATAGCATATCTTGTGATTACACATAGCTATTGCCAACGATTTTCATTTTGTAATGTTTTTAGATTTATTTATTTAAATTTTAAGTTATTTGGAAGATGATTTTGCAGTATAATCTTTATTGGTTTCATATATTGCAAATAATATTATCGGATATGTGTGTTTACGTCCGTGAACTATGATTGTCTTATATACGTCAAAAGCTAAGTCTGTTTTTTCATTACGTAAATATTAATGGAAAATAGAATGAACCTTTGAATTATATGTCAAAGATTCAAGTGTATGGATTCATTACGCAAATATTGATGAAAAATAGAATGAATATTTGAACATTCCGCATTATTGATCTTACCCTGATCCACTTCTATGTGAAAGTACTGTACGGCTCCGTAAGTTTTCTTATATTGAGCATTTCCGATTAAATTAATCATTAAGGTTCCTTTGTGGTTAATTTAATTGAGTTTTCTGGATGCAAATTCATGTTTCATGTGATTTTTTAATGTCCAAAGAAATCCTTTTTTTCTTGTAAAAGTAAGATCGCTTTTGTTGTCCTTTCGGGAATGACATTTTATGGGGGAGAGTTCTTAATTGAATTTGTGCTTAATTGCCAAATATTTATGGGGAGCGCGGCTGTGGATATTATCTTGTATCTTTATGTAGATGGGGAAAAAAGATTTGCTGGTTTTTACGGAATTGAGGAGACGGCCGTGTGGAGGAGACTCCTTGAACCGAGCGAAATGTTTAACCTCACGTAGATGCACTGCAAGAAGGGAGTGATTTAAGTTCGAGAGATCAATCTGTAGGACTCCGGCCTAAACCAAGACAATGGCTATTCCAGAGTCAATTCGGTCACAAGAGAGGATGGGTCGATCTGTAGGAGGGAAGCTGAGAAATGTGTGAGATCAATGGGGATCGAGATTGTGGGTGTGTTGTGTATTCTGCATGAAGAAGTAAGATAAGTTCTGATTGATTGAATTTCCTCTGTTGAGATTAATTGCTCAGGTGTTGAGTTCTTAATCTCTTGTTGTCTGTTTGACGAGAGATTGTCTTGTCTTTCTCAATCATGATTTAGAGACTTATTTATATTGCCAGAATTATAAACACCTTGATCCCATGAAGTGTGAGAGTTGCTGGAGTCAAAGAGTGGGGAAGTGGGAAATCGTGTCAAAACCAGTTGCTCATCGTGCAGAGACTTGGTTAATTTTCCACCCACTACTTTGCTAACTCATCCAACTAATTGCACGACTTGCTCACATTCTCATCGTGTGTATGAACACATGTGCTGTAGACCGCCAGACCAAAACCCTAGTTAATATCCCCCATGTGACACGATTGACATCTCGTGGTTGTGGAGTCAGTTGCTGACTTTATGGGACGATGAGTCCTTGTATTGCTGAGTTGAAGGTGATTTGCAAATCTTCAGAGACTCATGAATTGAACATGCCTACTGAGACAAAAGTATATTGTCGAATAAATGTTGATAACTTAAGGTGAGCAAATGTTGCTGAATTGTTGAATTTTGATAGTTGAACCAATATTCCTTACTCTGAGCAAATATTGCTCGTATGAGCAAGTGTTGCTCGTCTGATGAATTATTGGTGTCAAGGACCAGATAAAGTTAATTTAAGATACTGGAATCTAGGCCGAGCATAATAATAAAAGTGTTGATCACGGGATCATCATAAAATTATTAGTATTTGAATCTGCTCAGAATTATGTTTTGCAGAGCTCTGGATTCGAAACCCTAATTTTTGATCAATCGATAATTTATTGAAAATCAACCACAGAGTGAAGGAGGGACCGGCTACATGGGATGACGAGTCGACCATGTAACGCCCAGGTGCTCAAATGACAAAAATACCAAAATCTCTTGAAGACCATTTGGTGAAAGGATGATTAAATGCTGGTTTAATCATTTATTGAAATAATGCTCGTGTGAGCGTTAGGTAGTAAATCCTGATTATGGAGATATGAGAGACCGGCCAAGAGGGCATGAGTCCGGCCCTTGGTGGTCGTGGGACCAGCTGATGGTCATTTGACAAGAAACTCAGTTGTTTGAGAAGAGTTTGGACCCAATATGAGAAATCAAGCAAATTAGGTCAAAATTGTTAAAACATGTGGGATCGGCTATTTGCAAGTCCTAGGGACATCCTTGGTCGGTCAAGGAGACATGTCCGTGTCACCATAATGTCTGTGTCTCAGTCCTGAGAGTTTCGATATTTTCTGATGCGCGTTTGAGCAACATTTGAGAAAATATGAAGGATTCAGGGTTTTGCTGAAACTGGGGAATCTTCATGAGATGATGAAAATAATTAATAAAATTGGGGACTATAAGGTGTGGGACCGGCCACAACTAGGGCATGGTCGGCCATCTAGCAAGCTCGGTCCCGAAACACCTTTCCCAATTTTATGTATTTTTTTCTCTGATGTGAGGGAAATACCATGAAACTGAGGAATTTCATGAGTTTAAGGAATTTCCATGAGATTATGGAAATAATAATAATAAAATAGGGAGTCATGTGTGGGACCGGCTATGGCCAAGGCATGGCCGGACGTCCAATGGGCACGGTACCATGTCACTTTCCCTAATTTTATATTATTTTCATGATTTTAGGGAAATATCATGAAATCAAGGAGTTTGCTGAAACTAGGGAGTTTCCTTGAAGTGAAGGAGTTTCCATGAGATGAGGGAAACAAATAATATTAAAATAATGAGACAAGGGCGTGTGGGACCGGCCGCGGCTAGGGCATGGACGGCCGGCTAATGAGCCCGGTCCCGTGCATTTTCTCCCTAATTTTACATAATTTTCATGAGTTTAGGGAAATATCATAAAACCAAGGAATTTGTTGAAATCAAGGAGTTTCAATAAGACGAGGGAAACATAAAAAATAATAATAATAAAATAAGGGGTGTGTGGGACCGGCTAGTGCATGACCGGCCGGCTAGGGCATGGTCCCACGAGTTTCCCTAATTTTATATTATTTTTCATGACTTGAAGGAAATTTCATGAATTTAAAGAGTTTTCATGAAACGAAGGATATTTGCTCAAATGAAGAGATTTTCATGAGATCAAGGAAAATAATAAAAATATGATAAAATATAAAATTGGGCGTGGGACTGGCCACGGCACGACCGGCCAGCCGGTGGGCCCTGTCCCCTAGCGCCTCAATTAATATTTTATTATTTATTATTTTCTTCCTATTTTGCATAGGTTCATCGTTCCTTCGTGTTTTGGAATGCTCGTTCGTGCATTCAGGTGCTCGTTTGTGCATTATTGCTGAGTACACTTTCACCATTTTGGTCGGGGCTTACTCGATAGCGGCTCAGACGCCCGTATGTTGAACATTTATAACTAACCCGTGGAATTCTTCTGGGAAGAACCACGAATTGAAGTGACAAAATGTTACGAAAATCGTAGAATATTGATGAATATTCAGTTAACGATTAGAGGTAATTAATTGATGGCTCTATACTAGCAGGCATGCTGTCTAGGAGCATTAATTATTCAAGATTGAGCGATATGAACTTGTTGAAGCGTCATATTTATTATGTATAATATAGTCAGGGAAAACACTTTGTTGCATCCTAAAGACGTTATCGCTCTATAATAGCAGGCAAGCTGTGTAGGAGCCTTCCAATTATAATGATTCTATACACATGTCTTTTATATAGTCAGGGAAAACATTGTTACATCCTGAAGACGTCATCGCTCTATACTAGCAGGTAAGCTGTCTAGGAGGCGTCCAATCGTTCGATTCTGTATAAAAGTGATTACTGAAATTGCTCAGTATTCATGAGATATGTTATTGTCTCAGTTGAGAGACTGCACATCTGCATATGCTCCGAGAGACAGTATTCTCAGTCAGAGGTTCTTGCGGCATGAACTTTCATGCTTCAATGAGAGACATGAGCCTCAATACTCATCTGATTGCTGGATCAGGAGTATGTACAATTATGGTTTTACGATTTTAGCCTTTATCGAAAATCCACCATCTACATTAAGTCCCCTGCTTAGTGAGGGACAGTCATGTTCCTCAGTTAGCACTGGATGGTGATTTTCTAGTCATAAACGAAATAAGTAATTGAAATTTGTCGTAAGATAAGATGTTACCGGATTTTCGATTGTACGAGCGAACCATGGCTTGAACAAAGATCCCAGTGGCATGATAGAGCATTGTCTAACGAGCGTAAAGTGGTGTAGCACCGCTGATTTGGTGATGAAACGTTGGTCGGTTTAGGATTCACGGATCCGGGCCCAAGAAAGGAATCCGTTTTAGCGCGGATGTTCGTTCGTTCGTTCGTTAGTTTAAGAAACAAACACAATAGACCTGAGTCTAATGATAAAATTTTTGTCTATGAGCTTTCACGAAAAACAAAATTTTATTTTTTAGATACGTGAAATTTCACAAAGTGGAATACACTCTCGTTTCAAAGGTGGATGCTTGTACGAGAGAATTTTTTTTGAACAGACGTGCGTCTGTTAGTAATAAAATTTTGTTTATGAGCTTTCATGAATTTTTTTATCTTCGAGCTTTCAGAATTCCTTGAAAATATACTCTCGCTTCAAAGACAGATGCTCGCGCGAGGGAGCAAAAACATATATATGTGTTATTTTTCAAACTTACGTGAGTTTCACGTTAAATATATGTATTTTTGTAAAACCAATGTTTTGATTTTGAACAACTGTTGAAAGTAGAAAATTATACATGGTGAAATAATGTATGTATGTAAGTTTTCACAATTGCAGAATGGACGTTTGTCCAATTTTTGAAAAACCAGTGGATGTTAAAATTCATGTGGGTTGTTCACGGTTTTATGAAAATCGAGTCATGATTTTGAATAATGAATTTTGCTCGTCTTTGCAGGTTTGAAGGAACGAGCAAGTTTTCGAAATTCTGACGTTATAATCACTACAGCTAGTGAAATTGTAAATAGGTGAGAGTTGGATTGTTACCATTTTTGTTGCGTGTTTGTTATAGATATATCCATGATTCCATGTCTTTCGCCTCAGATAGTGGTGACTTCTGGTTACAGCCACCCTTCTGGCTCTTCCGGTGAACGCTCCAGAAATATCTAAGTCAAAGATGAAGACTTCTGCAGATGTTCATGCCGGGGTGAATCAACTTTTCAGAGACGCTGGAAAGCTGGTACTTTGTATGTCTCTCGATCATCTGGGAGTCGTCCCTTATCAGTAGAAGCACCGTCGACTTTAGAAAATGAGACTACCGGCTTAATATGAAGTCATGATTTGCGTTGATGGTGTAGATCCTGATTCAGATGTGGATGAACGAAGAATTTCGTCATAATTCGTCATCAGAAAATTCAGAAGTCGGTCTTTCAGTAAAAATGTTATAGAATCTTCGTCCAATGTCGGCTTTTTCGCGGTCTACCCATGTTTTTTCATACTCAGAATATTTCCAATCTTTATCAAAGAAGATTTTCGAGTTTTGAGCATGTTTAGGGGCCGAAATAGGCGAAACAGTAAACTTTCAGGAGATTTCCAGAAAATTTTCAGCTGGCATGTAGTCCAATGTTTCGATCACATCTCTTTGATCATTCATCCAATTACTATGAATTTTGGATATGTTGTAAAGGACACCCATGTGAAGAGAATGGTATATCATCCATCCATATATTATTCACCAATTGCTCCCAGCTCGCCTCTTTGTGCAAGACAGTGCAAAATCGTCTCAGACGAGCTTGTTGTAAAACGCCCATGTTGTGTCTTTAGACCATTCTCTTGTGTCTTGAACACTTGATGAATCATTTCAATTCCATTTATTAATTTCGAAATCTGAACCCCTTGATTAATATACATGAGCATGGTGCTTGCAGTTCCATCTTGTTTCTGTCAATCGTAGAAACATCACTTCTGAAACCCTGGTCACGGGACCATAGCTGAGGTTGCTCTCGAGAGGGGATGATGTGATGACCACGGTTTCATGTACCGGTGGTAGCATTCCTTTTATGATGAACGGATAGCACATGAGAGTCTGGTGCCACGGGTCTTGGACTGTGAAACTGATCGTCATGATCAGTGGACCGTCAGTCCCCAGTATTTTGTTAAATCTCTCCTTTTCGTTTCCTCTTCTTCTGAAAAGACTTGGATAGAGGACCCAGGTAGAAAAATTGATGTAAATACCTAGGTGGTCGAAGTTGGAGGTACCTTGATGAAGTACTTGGTGGAAATACCTGGTGGACACCGATTGAATGTGGAAGTTATGAATCCCGTCTAAGAATTGCTGCTTGCATGTTGTACGCTCTGGAAGCTGTAGGAACCTCATACGAAGTCGAAATTTGATGCTTGACCCAAATTGAAGCTAAGAAGCTGAGTTATCACATGATAAAAGAATCACTCAATTTGGAGTTGTAGAGGTCAGCCAACGAAGCGTGCACATTTGTAATTTGTAATCCCGTACAAGTTTTTCAGATTTCGTAGACCTGACGGTAAAGGCAATTTGTTTCATCTCGTATGTCCGATTGATGCGCCCATTTGGTATGTTGTAGAAGAGACATAGAAGAACATCTTTTGTTGAGGAAGTATTGTCCCATTCCTTACTCATTGGTACGTTTCTGTAAACCCATGTGCTGAAGTATGTTGTATCTCATTTGTAGAGGTGATGAGAACATCTTGTAGAAGACTTGGGATTGTGTCCGCCCGTCGTGCAAGCTTCGGAAAGACTTTCATGTGAACATATTTCATGTCTAAACACCTTGATATGAGTCATTAGTGCTTGGATAAGTCCGCTTCATCGAGCAATACTTCAGAGAATGGTTAGTTGATGAAGCCTTGTCATGAGGATGTTGCTCTTGAGACCGTTGTTAATGCTGAGATATCGATTAAATTTTCTCCATACATTCTTGTTGATGCTGATACCATGGACATAGTTACTCCAAATATCCTTGTTGATGCTGATACTATGGTCAGAGTTACTCTCAGAGACCGAAAAGGATAGAACCATGATTATCGACATAGTCTTGCTCCTCCATCTAGTGAGCCGCAAAGTGGCTTTGTCAGGGAATTGATGTTGTTGCGGCAGATAGCAGCAACGGTTTTCATTCTGGATGTGAGGAGAAAAGTTCCTTGGTCGTGCAAGGCTTGTGATGTAGAGAGGTTCCGTTGATGAAGTTTCATGGAATCACATCATATTGCAAATTCCAATAAGATCAAGTCCCCAATATATGTTGAAGGAGTTTGTGCGATCCATGGATGAATGATGTTGCATCTGATTCAAAAGTCTTATCATGGGATAATGAAGAATTACCGATTGTAATTTTAGTTACACTTTGATTGCGCTGGTGTTGAATCAGTGTGTCATCGTCGAGATATTTGTGCTGAAGATAGATGCGCCGTTATAGGAGGTGTACTCTTTGATTGGGAGTATAATTTGAAGGTTTCTTAGATGCTTGAGCGTTGAAGCGTTATATCCCTTGATCATGTCTTAGGTTTGATCATTTGGGTCCCAACTATCTTCTGTTGATTCAGCATTCCTTTAGTCGCGGTAGTGGGATTCAATACTTGTGCATACATCAGAGCTTTCTGGTTTTGTGGCACGCATGAAGACTCCTACAAGGCAATGGAGAAATTCCCAAATTGTTCTTTTCCGTGCTTGAAAATCATCATAGTAATGAATGTCTCAGTGAGATGCTCGATTCAGAGAAATGTCAGATTCAACCACTTGGTAAAATATTGCTGAAGTGAGATTACCCACTTATAGCGCCTTGCAATAGCAGAGATGCTAGCAGAATTGAGTCCTCATGCTAGAATAACATGTGAGAAAATAAATGACATAGACATGGGAGGAAAGAGACTTGCTTGAGTGCAGGACCTTTTGATGATGTTTATGCATCTTTTGCAGGTTCTTGTTTCAAACCTCGTCAAAGTTCGAAATTCCTCCAAGTGTTCTGATGATGGAACGTCCGCCAAATCTTCTGGATCAGAACTTTCTTCATTGAAGATATATGTAACCAAAGGCGCTTTGTAAGTACCCATCTTTTCAGCATGGATCCACGCTCGGACATGTCATATCCTGGATGTTCCTTGAGTATGTAAAACTTGCTTTCAGTCCAGGTTGAGCCTATTCTCATCTTGAGAAGATGTATCCATGAGCATCTATGAGCGTTCATTTATGGTCTCTGATTGAGATGTGAGAACGAGTAGCTTCTTGTTGAGTGATGCCTGCGGCTCTGATGTATTTCAGGGAACAGTGTTGATAGTGGTGCCAGCATCCTCTCCCAAATTTGTTTCCTTTGAGGTTGACTGTGGTATGCAGTCCCCAGTGGTACATCTCTTTGTCTGTGGCTGGAGGCTCATGAAGTATTTCCGGAATGGACTTTCTTACACGATGTGATTCAGTGCTGTGATTATGTCTCTCCTTTGTGCCTTCGACGGATAGAGAAATTCAGATACATATTCGGCCAAGGATTTAACTGCTTCGTCGAGGGGCTGCTTGGAGAGATTGATGTATTGATTGGGAGAGGGACCTGTGTACCCTTCAGTCCCCAGTTGAATGAATCTATTGTGGCTCAACCGTTTCTTCAAATGTTGCAGTCACCTGTTAGATGATAGGTGAACTTGTGAAGGCAACGATACCTAGGATTCTTCATTTCTTCTTAATTCAGCTGCCTCGATGAATGTCGATTTTCTTGCACCAAACTGAATCTAGACTTCCAGTAACTCGATCATTTTCCTTGGTGCTTTTGGAAGGGCTGGAGAAGCATGATTGCGTTGTGACTCGGCTTTCCTTTTGCTCTCTTCTGCAACAACATTTGTGGAAGGTTGGAGGTTGTACTGCTTTTTAATCAAATTCCTGCTACCTCGAGTCTCTCGTGGTTCCTCAGCTTTTGTAGCTTTTGCTCTTTCCAGTAAAGTGGGTGCGGCAGTTGTTGATCGCTTAGCCGCTTCATGAAGTTCTGAAAAGGTCTGGAACCGAAGATTTTCCAATAAAGCTCTATAGACCAGGATCATTCCGTTGATGCACAAGTCTACAAGTTGTTTCTTCGTGACATTTGGATCATGGCAGTTCAGGGCTTGAACCCTAAACATTTTCACATAATCATTAGGATGTTCATTGCTTCTTTGAAACATCCTTCCAAGGTCAGAGAGTGATTTGCTCTGAAAGGAAGAAATATTTCCTGTAGAAGGCATTTATCATTTCTCCCCAACTTTCGATAGTCCCTGGTGCGATGTTGTTGTACCAGGCGCATACCCTTCCTCTCAGAGATTTTGAAAATTCCTTGAGGCGGACAACATGGTTATGTTCATGTTCTCCTAAGGCTTCCAGAAACCGAGAAACGTGTTCTCTAGCATTGCCTGCTCCATCATAAAGGATGAATATTGGAGAAACATAACCTTTTGGCAGAGGAATCCTTTGTGTAGCGGCAGGGTATGGAGGTTGGTGACGGTGGACAAAAGATGACGCTTTATCTTTTACACGATCTTCCAAGAGACGCTCCAAGTCTTCACGAGTGATGAAACTGGACGGTTCATTTGGCTCTGCAGTTTTGGCTTTAGGAACCTCTTCATCTTCTACTTCATGAATCAGGGTAACTTCAGGGTCGGCGTCCGAAGTTGTTTCTTTTCCTTTTCCCTTTTCCTGGGTTTTCTCTGACATCTTGTCAGTGAGTGTTTTGAGACAATTGTACAGCTCCTTTTGTGTTGCATCCATGTCAATCTGATTTTTGGAAAGAGTCTCTTGCACCTTCATGAGGTCAGCTATGGTAGGTGGGTTTTCTCTGATTTTTTCAAGGAAACGACCAAACATGGGATGTGCTCCAGTATTGGTCTGGTGAGGAGTAACACCACCGCCATTGTTGGAAGCAGGAACGGTTTCAGGAATATCATAGATAGTGTCGTTGCTAGTGCTAGCATCATTTGTGTTAGGATCCGCAATCGTACGTGACCTAATATCAACCATCTTGTGATAGATTGAGATTGCAACCGAGAGATTAATCTCCCACTGTAGTCGCCAATCTGTAGACGGGGAAAAACGATTTGCTGGTTTTTACGGAATTGAGGAGACGACCGTGTGGAGGAGACTCCTTGAACCGAGCGAAATGTTTAACCTCACGTAGATGCACTGCAAGAAGGGAGTGATTTAAGTTCGAGAGATCAATCTGTAGGACTCCGGCCTAAACCAAGACAATGGCTATTCCAGAGTCAATTCGGTCACAAGAGAGGATGGGTCGATCTGTAGGAGGGAAGCTGAGAAATGTGTGATATCAATGGGGATCGAGATTGTGGGTGTGTTGTGTATTCTGCATGAAGAAGTAAGATAAGTTCTGATTGATTGAATTTCCTCTGTTGAGAGTAATTGCTCAGGTGTTGAGTTCTTAATCTCTTGTTGTCTGTTTGACGAGAGATTGTCTTGTCTTTCTCAATCATGATTTAGAGACTTATTTATATTGCCAGAATTATAAACACCTTGATCCCATGAAGTGTGAGAGTTGCTGGAGTCAAAGAGTGGGGAAGTGGTAAATCGTGTCAAAACCAGTTGCTCATCGTGCAGAGACTTGGTTAATTTTCCACCCACTACTTTGCTAACTCATCCAACTAATTGCACGACTTGCTCACATTCTCATCGTGTGTATGAACACATGTGCTGTAGACCGCCAGACCAAAACCCTAGTTAATATCCCCCATGTGACACGATTGACATCTCGTGGTTGTGGAGTCAGTTGCTGACTTTATGGGACGATGAGTCCTTGTATTGCTGAGTTGAAGGTGATTTGCAAATCTTCAGAGACTCATGAATTGAACATGCCTACTGAGACAAAAGTATATTGTCGAATAAATGTTGATAAATTAAGGTGAGCAAATGTTGCTGAATTGTTGAATATTGATAGTTGAACCAATATTCCTTAGTTTGAGCAAATATTGCTCGTATGAGCAAGTGTTGCTCGTCTGATGAATTGTTGGTGTCAGGACCAGATAAAATAAAATATTAATTTAAGATACTGGAAGCTAGGCCGAGCATAATAACAAAAGTGTTGATCACGGGATCATCATAAAATTATTAGTATTTGAATCTGCTCAGAATTATGTTTTGCAGAACTCTGGATTCGAAACCCTAATTTTTGATGAATCGATGATATATTGAAAAAATCAACCACAGAGTGAAGGAGGGACCGGCTACATGGGATGACGAGTCGACCATGTAACGCCCAGGTGCTCAAATGACCAAAATACCAAAATCTCCTAAAGACCATTTGGTGAAAGGATGATTAAATGCTGGTTTAATCATTTATTGAAATAATGCTCGTGTGAGCCTTAGGTAGTAAATCCTGATTATGGAGAGATGAGGGACCGGCCAAGAGGGCATGTGACCGGCCCTTGGTGGTCGTGGGACCAGCTGATGGTCATTTGAGAAGAAACTCAGTTGTTTGAGAAGAGTTTGGACCCAATATAAGAAATCGAGCAAATTAGGTCAAAATTGTTAAAACATGTGGGATCGGCTATTTGCAAGCCCTAGGTCCAGTCTTGGTCGGTCAAAGAGACATGCCCGTGTCACCATAATGTCCGTGTCTCAATACTGAGAGTTTCGATACTTTCTGATGCACATTTGAGCAATATTTGAGAAAATATGAAGGATTCAGGGTTTTGCTGAAACTGGGGAATCTTCATGAGATGATGAAAATAATTAATAAAATTGGACTGTAAGTTGTGGGACCGGCCAAAACTAGGGCATGGTCGGCCAGCTAGCAAGCTCGGTCCCGCAACACCTTTCCCAATTTTATGTATTTTCCCTAATGTGAGGGAAATACCATGAAACTGAGGAATTTCATGAGATTAAGGAATTTCCATGAGATTATGGAAATAATAATAAAAAAATAGGGATTCATGAAGTGTGGGACTGGCTACGACCAACGCATTATTGGCCGGACAATGGGCACGCTCCCATGTCACTTTCCCTAATTTTGTATAATTTTCATGATTGTAAGGAAATATCATGAAATCAAGGAGTTTGCTGAAATTGGGAGTTTCCTTGAAGTGGAGGAGTTTCTATGAGATGAGGGAAACAAATAATATTAAAATAATGAGACAATGGTGTGTGGGACCGGCTATGGCATGGCCGGACGGCCAATGAGCCCGGTCCCGTGCGTTTTCTCCCTAGTTTTACATAATTTTCATGAGTTTAGGGAAATATCATAAAACCAAGGAGTTTGTTGAAACCAAGGAATTTGTTAAAATCAAGGAGTTTCCACAAGATGAGGGAAACATAAAAAATAATAATAATAAAATAAGGGACGTGCGGGACATGCTAGGGCATGACCGACCAGCTAGGGCCCGGTCCCACGAGTTTCCCTAATTTTATATTATTTTTCATGACTTCAAGGAAATTTCATGAATTTAAGGAGTTTTCATGAAACGAATGATATTTGCTCAAATGAAGAGATTTTCATGAGATCAAGGAAAATAATAAAAATATGATAAAATATAAAATTGGGCGTGGGACTGGCCACGGCACGACCGGCCGGCCGGTGGGCCCAGTCCCCTGGCGCCTCAATTATTTTATTATTTATTATTTTCTTCCTGTTTTGCATTGGTTCATCGTTCCTTCGTGTTTTGGAATGCTCGTTCATGCATTCAGGTGCTCGTTTGTGCATTATTGCTGAGTACACTTGCACCATTTTGGTCGGGCTTTACTCGATAGCGGCTCAGATGCCCGTATGTTGAACATTTATCACTAACCCGTGGAATTCTGTCGGGAAGAACCACGAATTGAAGTGATGAAATGTTACGAAAATAGTAGAATATTGCTGAATATTCAGTTAACGATTAAAGATAATTAATTGATGGATCTATACTAGCAAGCATGCTGTCTAGGAGCATTAATTATTCAAGATTTAGAGATATGATCTTGTTGAAGTATCATATTTATTATGTATAGTATAGTCAGGGAAAACACTTTGTTGCATCCTGAAGACGTTATCGCTTTATACTAGCAGGAAAGCTGTCTAGGAGCCTTCCAATCATAATGATTCTATACACATGTATTTTATATAGTCAGGGAAAACATTGTTACATCATGAAGACGTTATCGCTCTATACTAGCAGGTAAGCTGTCTAGGAGTTGTCCAATCGTTCGATTCTATATAAAAGTGATTACTGAAATTGCTCAGTATTCATGAGACATGTCGTTGTCTCAGTTGAGAGACTACACATCTGCATATGCTCTGAGGGACAGTATTCTCAGTCAGAGGTTCTTAGGGTATGAACTTTCATGCTTCAATGAGAGACATGAGCCTCAATACTCATTTGTTTGCTGGATCAGGAGTATGTACAATTATGGTTTTACGATTTCAGCCTTTGTCGAAAATCCACCATCTACACTTTATAAACTCCTTGATGAATACACTATGTTTCGACTATGTGATATCATCGAAACAAAGTTGATATGTTCCCTTTTAGTCATGAAGTATCTCTTTGAGATTTCATTACTGGTTTTAGTACCTTTGCCAATTTATATTGACAAAAAGGGGGAGAATTATTTGTAGTTCACACTACATATACATATGGTTTACAGATCATTATGTAAGGGGGAGTGGTTTTCATTGTGAGATGAAGTATTGACTAAGGGGGAGTGATACATATCACCGTAGTATTATTGTCAAAGTTGTGATACAATTGAACTTTGATGTTGTGTAATAATACTATGACACCGTATAACAATAATTGAGAACAACTGTGTTTGTACCCTATTAAATTAGTGTACGTGCGTACCGCACAAGCTGTTCGATATCGGCAAAATGGGTTTATTGTGGAAACCCACATGGATTATTGTGGAATCCAAAACGAGTTTATTACGGAAACCCGTGTGTTTATTGAGGAAACCCACATGGCTTAGTGTGGAAGCCAAAATGGGTTTATTGTGGAAACTCACATGGCTTATTGTGGAAGCCAAAATGGGTTTATTGTGGAAGCCCGTGGGTTTATTGAGGAACCCACATGGCTTATTGTGGAAGCCAAAGTGGGTTTATTGTGGAAACCCACATGGCTTATTATGGAAGCCCAATACGGTTTATTGTGGAAACCGGTGGGTTTATTGAGGAAACCCACATGGCTTATTATGGAAGCCCAATACGGTTAATTGTGGAAACCGGTGGGTTTATTGAGGAAACCCACATGGCTTATCATGGAAGCCCAATACGGTTTATTGTGGAAACCGATGTGTTTATTGAGGAAACCCATATGGCTTATTATGGAAGCCCAATACGGTTTACTGTGGAAATCATTTTGAGATAGACAAAAATCTTGGGAGATAGATAAGAATATTCCAAGATAGATGCAAATATTGAAGGATAAGTACAAATCCAGGTGCTTATTTTTGATAACTACAGATCTAGGGTTATTATGGAACCAGATTAGGGTTTTTTGCCTATAAATAGAGGCCAAAATCCAACTCAAAAGACGAGGAATTCTAGGTTTGCTAACCTTTCAAGAATTATTGTAATCATCATATCAATAAAATATCTCCCTATGGGAATGTAGGCACAACTTTTCGAACCACGTTAAATTATTTGTCTCCTTTATTTTTCTTCAATTCGTTTTCTAACCCTAATTTTACATCATCAACATCCAATCAATTGTGTTTTGTGCCTAAAAGTAATTTTGGGTACAAACATTGCGCCGACTAATGGGAATACGAGTAAAGGATCGTGTTCCCCCGTTGATAGAAATTGTTTTCAAAACGTTTTTGAAAACTAGGGTTTCAAAAACGTTGTGAAGAAAAAGTGGCACAAACCTTGTTAAGAAAAGTTGCAGAAAAGTCTCAGAAACGTTGTGAAAAAAAAGATGCAGAAAATATCAGAAAGATTGCAGAGAGAGGTTGCAGAAAGTTCAGAACTTTTCCACAACAGTTGTGATAAAAAGTTGCAGAAGATCTGTTTCCAGAACATTGCGAACAGAAATTACAGAAATGTCTAAAAAATAAAAAAATAGGGTTTCTGGAAAAACCTTTACGAAGGTTAAAGAAACTGTTACGAGCTTGAAGAAACTATTGTGAAATAGTTGAAAAAACCGTCACAAACTGTTGAAGAAAGCGTTGCAAAAACCTAATCTTCATCCAGCCTCACGTACACTTCCAGATTGAGCTAATATGATCCGTCAGATTAAAAAGCTATCATCCGTACGATCTGTCCAGCCTCCAACCCAGCTCTCGATTTATCAAACCGGTTCAGAGAGATTCAACAAATCACATATGGACACATGTCCACCCAGTCTGGTTCGACAACGATCCGACTCCTTCAGCGACCACGTCACCAGAAGACCAAGGTAGCATTGATGTGTCAGCGTCGAGAAGCACCACATCAGCAGACCATGCCCAGTCAGTGGACACAGTCGTCATCTGCCACGTCAGTATCCAGTCAGATGCCACCTCAACAACTCTGGATTTTTGTTTCGTCTTTTGTTTCCACGTCAGTAAGACCATCCAAGTCAGTTGTGCCACGTCATCCATCTGGTCCTGTCAGCGCTGCCATGTATGCAACAACACGTACTACGTTCATATCTTGTTTCGTCGATAACTTCTTTGTTTTAAGTCCGAATTGAGTGATTTTTGACTCGTTTGAATCGTCTTTCAATTCCCTACAGCGTGGAAGCAAAAAATTCTATATTCAAAAAACTTTTGTATACGCTCGGGACAACAACATGATCGAATTTAAGGTTTGTTGACAACAACATGATCAAATTCAAAGTTCGTTTGATTTTTTGCTTGAGGTTCGTCAGCAACATGCTAAATTGAAGATAACCAAAGAAAGAAAAGTTGTCACGTACGACGAAAGGGTCCGAACCGTGAGACACGCCATAGACAACATTTTGAGGGAGATTCCAAAAGGAAAAATCACGATGGAACCAGAAATAAGATGGCAACGAAAAAGATACCTGATCATAATCCCAGAGTCATCTAGCAAGTGAGGAACATATATAATAGATATATTTCCTGCTTCACATGGGGCGTCTTTTCTATTTGGGAATATCTCTACAGATATTGGGGGCGGCTAAAGTGACCCCTAGCATGCAATCAAAACTAACATGGTTAGGAAATCAAACAATAGGACGCATCCTTTTCAATATCATTGGAAGTATTGGGGGTGACTAAGATGGAAGCATGCCCGTTCGATTGATGTTGCAACCTGTAACAATAAAATACTCAAAGAAGATGTTAGAAATAAATTTCTGAAACACCTAATTAAACACTTAATGGAATCAGCAAACATAGGACAGAATCACGTGTTCAACATGCTGTCCTTAACACGATAGTTGACCGGTACGCCTCAAGAATGAGTGATGCCTATACCCTGTGGTCAAGTCGTGTCTAGGATAAAACTGCCCGTTGCAAATATTGTTAGCACTACAATACTTGCCCACTCATACGAACTCAACAACAATGGCACGAAGAATAAAAACCACACAGAGGGAGAGAGACGAAAAGAAGAGGATAGTAGCTCTTCTGGACACACTTTGCAAATGAGAAATTCATTTTCTTTTATAGGCAAAAAGGAGAGTTAATTCAGTGCATTAATTAAGGAAAAAATTAAGTCACAAATTATGACAGGAATTAATTAAAAACATTTAGGAAATATTCTGTCATAATGTTGACATAAGTTATAAAACTTTTTGGTAAGTAAATAATTTTCTCCCAAGTCATAAGCCCCAAGTTAAGCAAATTAATTAATAGATAATTAAAAATTTATTTTAAATTCTTTAAGATAAGTCAAAATAATTTTGACCAAAAGAAATAAACCTTGGTTGACATACATCCACGGCGCAGGCACAAGCCCGAGCCCTAAGCCCAAAGCCTTAGCGAGAACAAATATTGTCTGCCCGCTCGTACCCGCCCATCCATATTGGTAACTAAGATACTCAACATATATGGAGGACATTTACCTCTAGTATATCCAATGTGGAACTAAAGGTCCTCTTTCATTTACTCATAAGAAAATAAGCAAGCATCTTTGGTGACTCATATGTCACAAGATCAAATCCAAACCAAGACTATTAAACCAACAAATAAACTCATTTTCTCCAACAATCCCCCACATGAGTGAAATACCGATAAAAATCAGAAAACAGAAAGCGAGAAATACCACTTAGGAAAGAGGTGTCCATGAGGTCTTGAATCTTTGCTTAGTGAGAAATTGCCGGAACTACTTGATGGATAGTTAACGCGATGTCTTGAACTTCCATCGTTTGGTGTAATCCGCGATAATAACCACGCGTGATATTTCTCTAGGTGCTGTCAAGTTCGTGTCGTTGTGTCCTTTTTGGCCCTGAACAAATCCCGTTTCTCAGAATGCTCTAGAGAATCAACTCTATTCTCATAGGAAGCGACCCACTTCCACATTCATATAGGTGAGTTCTATCAAGAGTGTTTACTGCTACACCCCACTCCAATCTTAAATTGAAACTATAGAACTCATTAAGACTTAATTAAAGTCATCCTTCACATGCAGTCACACTATCACGTCTACACCATAGGGAAGGGGAAAATAATCAAATTCTCTGATAGTGTTTACTTTGACCCGCCACAAATTAGTTGTCTCATTCAAAACCTTAATCTTGGGATCTCCAGTTAGCAAGGTTGAGTATCCTTCATGGCAAGTTTATTCGATGAGCCTAAGCCTCATCCCCCTTGATGCATTACTAACTATCTCCTCGGACAAACCTTTCGTCAAAGGTTGCGCGATATTCTCCTTGGACTTTATCCAATCAATGGAACTAACCCCGATTGAGATTAGTTATTTTTAGCTTTAGATAATATAGCTTGGCTAACACAATGTATATATATAGCTGGCACAGGCCTATGCCAGAGAGGAATGTCTTCTAAAAATCATCTTAGGCACTCGGCCCCCTCTCGTGTTTTATCTAGCGCAAACTCTCGGATTCCATAATGAATTGAGCATAATATGTCTGTTTTGAAATCTTCCAAAACAAACACTCATGCTAGAGTGAAAACATATCCACTCGTAGATTTAGACTCCTTTGAGTCAACTATCCAGTTTGCATCAAAAAATCCCTCAAGGATAGCAAGATACCTTTCATAAACCAAACAAAAGGTAATAGAGTATTTTAGGTACCGTAAAGTGCATCCCAATTCTCTTGCTCTGGACTATAAGTATTTCTACTTAACTTACTCACAATATAGGCAATGTCTGGCCTAGCACAGTTCATCAAATACATCAGACTTCCTATAACCCGTGAGTATTCAAGTTGTGACACTCCATTACCCTTATTCTTTTTGAGTCTACAACAAGGATCGTACGGAGTATAAGCAGGCTTACAATCAAAATGATTGAATTTTCTAAGCACAGATTCAACATAATGAGATTGACTAAGACTATAACCGTTAGAATTACTTCTAATTTTCATCCCTAAGATTACATCTGCGGGGTATAAGTCTTTCATGTCAAAGTTCTCATTTAGAATGCTCTTAGTGGAATTAATTACATCCATGTTTGTACCAAGTATAGTCATATCATCAACATACAAGCATACAATCACACATGCATCATTCACAAGTTTAGTGTAGACACACTTGTCAGATTCATTGATTTTAAAACCACTAGAAAACATTACATGATCAAACTTTTCATGCCATTGTTTAGGTGCTTGTTTCAATCCATAAAGAGATTTTTTCAGTTTACAAACTTTGTTTTCACAACCTTTCACTACAAATCCCTCAGGTTGTTCCATGTAAATTTCTTCATCTAATTCACCATTTAGAAAAGCTGACTTTACATCCATTTGATGTATCTCTGGGTTATGAACCACAACTATAGCAATTAGCATCCTAATGGAAGTAATTATCGTAACGGGTGAGTAGGTATCAAAGAAATCTACACTTTCATGTTGTTATAGCCTTTAGCTACTAACCTAGCCTTGTATTTTTGAATAGTTCCATCTAAGTTACGTTTCCTCCTGAAGATCCATTTACATACTATGTCCTTACACCCTGGAGGTAAATCTACTATCTCCCATGTAACATTATCTTTAATGGATTCCATTTCACTAATAACAAACTTTTTCCACCACGGAGCTTCAGAAGAAGTCATGGCCTCTCTATAAGTATGAGGATCAGTCTCGACTAGGTTTTGGTTCTAGGCCTTTTACTTCTCCCAGGATCAATTTCTACTTCGTCTTCCTCTAAAGGTAAAGTCTGACTGGTTGAAGGAACATCTAGGGGATCAACATTTCTCTTACGAAAGTCAGTTTTCAAAGTAAAAACATTCTCAAAAAACACAGCATCCCTAGACTCCATAAAACTATTCACACCAATTTCAGAAATTTCAGAACTCACAACCATAAATCTATATGCAGAAGTATGCTCAGGATACCCTATGAAGACACGGTCAACAGTTTTGGGTCATATCTTGGTTCTTTAGGTTTAGGGATGTGAACCTTATCCAAACACCCCCACACTTTGAAGTATGCAAAAGAAGGTTGTCTACCTTTCCACAAATCATTTGGATTTTTATCTGATCCTTTAAAGGGTACTCTATTCAGGATATAGCAGGCTGAGAGGAAAACTTCCCCCCACAAGTTCGAAGGTAATCCTGAACTAATTAACATGGAATTCATAATCTCCTTAATGATACGGTTCTTACGTTCAACTACACCATTAGACTGAGGTAAATAAGGAGGGGTTAAGCCAGTTTATATACAAAAATCTCCTATAAGAATTTTATACTCACCACCGCGGTCAGACCTAACTGTTTTAATGGTATCATTTAATTGGTTTTCAACTTCTAGTTTATATATGTTAAAGGCTTCTAAGGCATCATCCTTACCTCTAATAAAATATAGATGACAATACCTCGTACAGTCATCTATAAAAGTAACAAACCATTTCTTACCACTTCTAGTTTGAACCGATTTCATGTCAACTAGGTTTGAGTGAATTAATTCTAAGGGTTTAGAATTTCTGTGAAATTTTTTGCTAAAAGATTTTCTAGCATACTTGATTCTACGCATATTTCACATTTGTGTTTCTATTCCAAACTAAATTTGGGTATGCAGCCTACATTAGCTAGTTTATGCATTGACTTATAATTTACATTTACAAGTCTATCATGCAAAATATTCAAACACACAAAATAAAGCACGCGAATCAACTATGTTTACTTTATCAAATTTTTCGTTAAGCTTATATGGACCCCAAGTCAATAAACCATTGCCTAAAAAATCACTCCCCTTAGTTACAACAAGTTTTCTAGATTCAATTAAAATCTTAAATCTTTCATCATCTACAACAGAACAAGATACAAGATTATTTCATGTGTCCAAAACATGAAAACTTCATTCAACGTGAGAATATTACAAATATGGGATGCTGCTCGACCTTTCTCTTTTATGCAACCTCTGTCGCAAATGAGTTACTCGTATAGAGTTTCTCGACATCCTCTATCCTATGATAGAAGGTGAACAGGTCTATGTTTCAATAAACATGCTTGTTAGCTCCAAAATCCACTCACAAATCTCACATTAGTTATTAAAATAACTTCTAACATCATGCCACCGAACTCGTACTAGTTTGTTTCAACTAAAATAGCATTAAATTTCTACTTATTAGGGTTTTTTGTTGTCTACAATTACTGTCATTTGACCAGGAATTTTACAAACATAATAATCACCCTTAATTAAATTAATGTTAGATTTAGGTCTTCAAAACATACCTTTCTTACAAGATCTATGCATAGTAATGCTTTCAACGTTCTCACCTTTGCCATCTTTGGAAGATTTATTTTCATCCACATGCGCCTATTAGCCATGTCCCTCGTAGATGGAACCTTTATTAACAACCACAATTCCGAATCAGAAAATAAAATATGAATTTCGAAGATAACATCTCGATTTACAAACTTCGTTTGAACCACCATTTCAAAAAACTCATGCTTACCCCATAAAAACTAATATTGTCAACAACAAATTTTTGCTCGTCAGAATTTTTCAGGAACATTTCTCTGTTTTGTAAATTATCAAAAAAATAATTTTACAACTCCAAAAATTCTGAAATTTTATGTGGGTAACTATCAATATGTGTAATACATTATTACAAAAGGGTTTATCAAAATTATTTCTAGGTTAAGAGATAAACTCGAAACTCTACAGCTGACCCAAAAAATTCATTTTTTTCTTTTTCACTCCACAAATAACATCCATGATTGTTGAGTGCAATAATTAAAGACAATGAACAATCAAATAAATAAAAGTTATTGATACTTATATCCTTTATAATGGAAGTGATCGGTTTGACAAAACGGATGAGCTCCCCAGAAAATTTTGCAGACCCATCAACATCGTTCTTACCCATTGTTACATATAAAAAAGACTATCGTGTTAAGATTGTTGCAACCTGTAACAACGAAAATACTCAAAGAATATGTTAGAAATAGATTTCTGAAACGCTTAATTAAACACTTAATGGAATCAGCAAACATAGGACAGAGTCACGTGTTCAACACGCTGTCCTTAACACGATAGTTGACCGGTACGCCTCAAGAATGAGTGATGCCTATACCCTGTGGTCAAGTCGTATCCAGGATAAAACTGCCCGTTGCAAATATTGTTAGCACTACAATACTTGTCCACTCATACGAACTCAACAGCAATGGCACAAAGAATAAAAACCACACAGAGGGAGAGAGACGAAAAGAAGAGGATAATAGCTCTTCTGGACACACTTTGCAAATGAGAAATTCATTTTCTTTTATAGTCAAAAAGGAGAGTTAATTTAGTGGATTAATTATGGAAAAGATTAAGTCACAAATTATGACAGGAATTAATTAAAAACATTTAGGAAATATTATGTCATCATGTTGACATAATGTTGATATAAGTTATAAAACTCATTTTGGTAAGTAAATAATTTTCTCCCCAAGTTAAGCAAATCAATTAATAGATAATCAAAAATTTGTTTTAAATTCTTTAAGATAATTTAAAATAATTTTGACCAAAAGAAATAAACCTTGGTTGACATACATCCACGGCGCAGGCACAAGCCCGATCCCTAAGCCCAAAGACTTAGCGAGAAAAAATATTGTCTTCCCGCTCGTACCCGACCATCCATATTGGTAACTAAGATACTCAACATATATGGAGGACATTTACCTCTAGTATATCCAATGTGGAACTAAAGGTCCTCTTTCATTCACTCATAAGAAAATGAGCAAGCATCCTTGGTGACTCATATGTCACAAGATCAAATCCAAACCAAGACTATTAAACCAACAAATAAACTCATTTTCTCCAACAATTGATACTGCGAGCAACTGCGGGATCTGCTATGGCAGAATCACCAAGGGTGATGACCAAGCCGTTTGGTCTGTACAAAAGCGGTAGGAAGGGTTGATCAGCTATCGGCAAGCGGTGCTATGGATATTCGTGATCGAGGCGACGTGGCTGGTGAATAGATGGGCGACGAAGGAACGCTATCCGTATGAGCATTGTCACTGTCATCCTCATCCCAGTGAAGATTACCCTTTGTTCCCTTAATACTCGGGTTGGGTGGTTTTGGGGGAGATCTAATCCGCACCGTTTAGACCGTGAGTGCTGCAAACATTTGATGTCCCGTCGGCGTTGCCAGACCGCCTCAACGACCTTGTTGCCAAGGGGAACACTCTTCGCTCAACCAACTATACCGACAATTCGGCTTTCCATCTCGCTTTCGATCTCCATACTAATACGCTTCCCAAAACACCCCTACCATGTACATAGAGCCCGACCGATGTTTTCCAGTCCGGAACAGCCGCCCATGCTAAGTCCATTGAGCCGTTGTTCTGTCCCAGCCACCAACGGTATCCGATACGACTTTGGCTTGGTTCTGTAGTTGAAGATTGTGGTGGACTGGCCATTGTAGGTCCAGATATCGTCGTAGATGTACAAAGAAGCGGAGATCTTGTTGTCTGGGGAACAAAGTGTATCCCGCCTGACTTGTCTCATAATTCTTGACTCAGTATCTACGCACACTCGATGGGGTCGCTACACGTTGGCGCAGTCCGTCGATTCCCGCCTAGAGGACAGTTAGCGAGCACGCAAGTTGAAGTACGAACCCAGTGCGTTGTAGGCGCAGGGAGCATTTAATTCCTTGGCCCATCCCGGGCCTAGTGTTTACCCCGTCAACGCTTACCGCGGCTAGTAAGGACTGACTACGGACCGAGATCCGAAGTCTAAGTGGGAATCGGGCTTGGGTTAACGTGTACACTAACATCCGGAACCGAGGTACAAGGGGGCCTTGGTGAGCACCTCAGGTTTCCTTCACATGGATTGCGATTTCCATGCTTTCCTATCGGACGCGATGTCTGGCGACAGTGGTATCTTTCCTAGGTCCTCGCGAACAGAGTCTTCCCAAATCTTATTTGGCCGACCGACTTTTTCCTTGCATGGTTGTATGTTTCTTATGTTTCTAATTCCTTCATGTATTGGACGCCAGCCGTTCTGTACTAGACGTCCGAACCAGCGCAGGCGTCGGTTGCGCACCACCTCCGTGATTTGTGTGACTCCTAGTGTTTTGCGGATGTCCTCGTTTCTAATACGATCATGAAGAGTGACATCGCATGTCCACCGGAGCATGCGCATTTCCGCAGAGTGCAGGTTCCTACAGTGTTCTTCTCTGGTCACCCAGCACTCCGCACCATATAGCATGGCGGGTCTGACCACTGTCTTGTGGAACTTGCATTTAAGTTTGAGAGATACTTTTTTGTCGTAAAGGAGACCAGCGGATTGTCG
The DNA here is from genome assembly GCF_003573695.1 of Papaver somniferum. NCBI lineage: Eukaryota > Viridiplantae > Streptophyta > Magnoliopsida > Ranunculales > Papaveraceae > Papaver > Papaver somniferum. The sequence goes on from NC_039360.1 coordinate 202,150,170, forward strand.
CCATCTAGCCCATCCTATCTGGATGCGCTGCCGGACATCGAGATCGATTTCTCCATTGCTTTGCGGGACTGATCCTAGGTACCGGAAAGATTCTTTTTTGGGGACCACTTGACCTGCCAGCAAGACGTCACCGTCGTCTGCTATTTTTGTACTGAAGGGGCATTTCAAGTATTCCGTCTTATATCGTCTCAGTCTGAAGCCCTTTGCTTCTAGGTATTTCCTCCAGGTCTCCAGACGTGATTCGACATCCGACTTACTCTCTCCGATCAGGGCAACGTCGTCCGCAAAGAGCATGGTCCATGGCAATTCCCCCTGAATATCCTTCGTAATCTGGTCTATGACCAGTGCGAAGATATAGGGGCTTAAGTCTGATCCTTGGTGGAGTACAATTTTAATTGGAAACTCGTTGGACAATCCACCAATGGTTCTTACCGAGGATCTTGCACCTTCGTACATATCCTGGATGAGGACAATGTACTTGTCGGGTACGTTCATTTCCGCTAGTGCCTGCCATAAGACTTCACGAGGGATTTTATTGTAAGCTTTCTCGAGATTAATGAATAGTAAGTGGAGATCTTTTTGCTGGGCTCGGTAGGTCTCTAAGAGTGTTCTTGCGAGAAAAATTGCTTCAGTGCCGAATATTCCTGGAATGAATCCAAACTGATTGGTTCTGAAAGTAGTTAGACCCCGTAAGCGTTGATTGACTACTCGTTCCCAAGTTTTCATTGAGTGGCTCATTAGTTTGATCCCTCTATAATTTGAGCAACTCTGTATCTCCCTTTTTCTTGAAGACTGGGACAATCACGCTTTTTCTCCATTCATCCGGCATTTTTTTATGTTCAAGGATACCGTTGAATAGTGTGGTGAGCCACTCTACTCCCATATCTCCCAGGCTTTTCCAGACTTCGACAGGTATATTATCCGGGCCAATGGTTTTTCCTCTTAGAGACTGTTTAAGAGCCAGCTTTACCTTACTCACATGGAAACTCTGGACTACGGTGTTGTTCTTGGCAAGCGTGACGCCTGCCTCCAACACATGGATATCACTCCCATAGTTATAGAGCTTATCGAAGTAAGTTCTCCATCGGTCCTTAATATCCACATCCCTGATCAAGAGACGACTGTCTTTATTCCTGATACACTTGACTTGGTCAAGGTACAATATATTTTTTTGAAGGCGATTGGCTAGCTTATATATTTCTTTGCTCCCTTCCCTCGTGTTTAGTCTGCGGTATAGTCCCTCGGTAGCCTTATCCCTAGCGGTTCATACTTCCCATTTTGCCCTGGATTAGGCCTCCTTGTATTTCTGCCAATCTTCCTCGCTTTTACTACGGCATAAAGATTTGTGGCACTCGCTTTTGGCGGTGATATCCGCTTGAACTTCTGGGCACCACCACCATGCAGCTCTTCGTCCCAGCCCGTTTCCGCGCCAGACCCCAAGAACTTCGCCTGCGAGCTTCCTGATGCGGATCATGGTATCATTACACATTGTGTTTGCGTCCCCATCAGTTATGAGCACCCCTTCGGCCAGGGACGTTCCCTGAAGGCCAGGGCCTTGTCACCCTTAAGGGTCCACCACTTTATCCGGTACTCTTTTTGGCCGCAACGCCGGAGTGGTTTACCTTTGAGGCGGAAATAAACCACTAGAAGTTTGTGCTGGTGAATGACACCGAAACCGGCACCAGGTATCGTCTTGCAGTCCAAACAATACTTTAGGTCCTCTATCCTGTAGAGGATAAATTCTATCCGTGTTGAGTTGCCGCCACTCTCGTAAGTCGCCAGTTGGTCCTGACGCTATGTGAAAAACGCATTTGTAACTGCAAGATCCGCCGATACAGCAAAATCCATGATGATTTCGCCTGGGTGGTTTCTAGTGCCGTAACCAAGCCTTCTGTGCACCCTTTCCTCCCTGGGTGCACAATCTGAACCCACATGTCCATTCAGATCGCCTCCTATAAACAATTTCTCATTCAGTGGTACGCTCCTCACGAGGCCTTCGAGGGCTTCCCAAAAGGATGTTTGCTCATCCTTTGGGGATCTCTCTTGGGGGGCATAAGCAGTAATAACATTCAAAATTGTTCCGCCTAGTAGGATTTTGACCATAATTAAACGGTCACCGGCTCTCTGTACATCGAACACTCCTTTTTTGAGGGCCTGGTCGACGTATATACCCACACCATTCCGGGAGGTTGATTCCCCATTGAGCCAGAGCTTGTATGAATCTTCTCGTGCTCCTGCTCTATTCAATGGGATCACTCTTGCGTCTTTGCATACAAATTTAGTTTCTTGGACGCAGAGTATGTTTAGTTGGTATTCTTTAGCCTTCGTAGCAAGTTCAGTCATTCTCCCTTTCAGGGATCCGGCATTCCAAGTGCCAATTCTCACTTTTGTTGACCCAACTTGTTTGGTTGTCCCTCCAGCTACCCTCCTGGAGGACCCTACTGGACGTTCCAAGTCTCGGCTCTTTCGGCCACTTTTCACTGCAGCGGGGCCTCGCATTCCCTCAGGTGGTTGTGTGCGCCGCAGCGTCCCTAACGGTCGAGTTAGAGTATTACTCGACTCATCAATTGTCACTTCGTCGGGATCAGGTAAGTCTGGTGACCGATGTCTAGCACTACCTTTGGTGCTAGCGCTACCCGATCTTTGTGCGCTACAGGAGTGGGAGTAGCGATCCCGTCGCGTAGAGATCTTTTCGCCTGCGGTCCCGGGCACGAGAGGGCGGGGACTTGACGACCGCCCGAGCGAGTCTTTATATCGTTTATTGTTTTTCCATAATTGTTGGGAGCCTGCGGTTCCCATCGGTCGGCTAGATCGACGGGTCACGACCTTACTTCCACAGGGAAGCATGACACGTATTGTCCACCAAACACAAGGGTAACCCGGAGTGGGTTACCTTTGAGGCTGAAAAGGTAATCGGGCTTGCCGTTCGCCGAGTGAAGCAGAGAGCCAGCCAGCACACAATAACCAAATACCACTCATACGCCAACACGTATTGTCCACCAGACAACGTCCGTCTCTAATAGGACTAGCATCTCAACCCAGTGTACGGGCGAGAGGCCGGAACACTAGAGCGCAGGGTTCCAGGGGGACACGCTGAGCGTGCAATATGAATCTGTTGGCAGTATTCGAAAGTGTGTTGGGAAAATCCCTTGTTGCTGCTCGTCGACTAAGAGGATAAGGCACATGACCACCTCCACGAATTCTGGCTGAGTGACGCATAGGGCTAGTATTTTTTGAATCACCGTTGCTATTGTTGAGTTATTTTGATGAAGCCATACTGTGCATGCAAGAGCCAAAAGAAGAACACATAAATTTATATAAGAATATCTAAGAAAGAGGTATTTGTATGCATGTTGAATCCGAGGAAGTTAGGAACAGGAAGGAGAAACTAGCCGAAGGTTTAACTAACAGTTCTTTGAGTTATTCAGTCCATGATGATGAGATTACGAAAGAAATGATTATGGTTCGTACCTTGCTCACTGCAAATCCAAGAGAGAGTAATGATGTTGTATGAACAACGTTAAATGATTCAGTTGATTCTCCTTGATAGATGACAACATGGCAAAGGAAAAGAAAAGGAACAAGGATGCACTTACCCGAAGAAGCTAGCAGGGAAGGAAGGACGATTACGGATGTGTTCTTATCGTGATTACTCATCCGTATTTATATTGGAAAAGAGCAGTGACATGCAAGCAACCAATTCCGAGAGTTTGATAAGATTGAAATTTCAAAAGAAATCAAACTCTTAGTTCGAATGGGAACTGGATTTATGCCGGCTACGGGAACACGGTGTAAGAATACAGTAAAAGTACTCGTAGCTAAACAGGCTAGGAGTTTCAAGAGAAACAGGTTCTTTTGGAGTTCCAAGGGCGATCGAATTCACAATTCCATTTCGAATCATATTCTCCCTGGAAACGGTGGCCATTGATGTCTGATTATTGTAGGATTTTTAGGTCAGTAATGAAGTCAAGACGTGGTGTACGCAGCAAAGCAAAGGTGCTGGCATCATCTCAAAATTGGTTACCTATCGGGGAAGTGGTGTGAACTGAAATCTGGAATAGACGTGTTTTCTTTGAAGTTATGCATGTGGGCTTAGGTCATGGAGTTATAAAGCTTCCAAGGGACTGTCTGAAGCCCATAAAAATCCCAACAAGGACGGACATGGGCTTGGCAAGCTGCGTGTTTAGGAAGGAAAGTCAGGTACGTATTGCGTTATTTAAGAGTGGTAAATTAGCATGAGCATATTTACAGGGAAAACCATGCCGGATATGCGCTAGAATGTGCCATGATTCATTTGGGCAATTATGTACATGCCGCCGTCGCATGTAGCTTTTGTCTTCTTAATTTTTCAACAAGTTGAGAATTAAGAGGCGTCGATGTTTGTACCCTATTAAAATAGTGTACGTGCGTACCACACAAACTGTTCGATATCGGCAAAATGGGTTTATTGTGGAAACTCGTGGATTTATTTTGGAAACCCACATGGCTTATTGTGGAAGCCAAAATAGGTTTATTGTGGAAACTCGTGGGTTTATTTAGGAAACCCACATGGCTTATTGTGGAACCCAAAATGGGTTTACTGTGGAAACCCGTGGGTTTATTGTGGAAACCCACATGGCTTATTGTGGAAACCCACATGGCTTATTGTGGAAACCCGTGGGTTTATCGAGGAAACCCACATGGCTATTGTGGAATCCAAAATGGGTTTATTGTGGAAACCCACATGGCTTATTATGGAAACCCAATACGGTTTATTGTGGAAACCGGTGGGTTTATTGAGGAAACCCACATGGCTTATTATGGAAGCCCAATACGGTTTATTGTGGAAACCGGTGGGTTTATTGAGGAAACCCACATGGCTTATTATGGAGCCCAACACGGTTTATTGTGGAAACCGGTGGGTTTATTGAGGAAACCCACATGGCTTATCATGGAAGCCTAATACGTTTTATTGTGGAAACCGGTGGGTTTATTGAGGAAACCCACATAACTTATTATGGAAGCCCAATACAGTTTATTGTGGAAATCATTTTGAGATAGACACAAATCTTGGGAAATAGATACGAATATTCCAATATAGATACAAATATTGAAGGATAAGTACAAATCCAGGTGGTTATTCTGGATAACTACAAATCTAGGGTTATTATGGAACCAGATTAGGGTTTTTTTCCTATAAATAGAGGCCAAAATCCAACTCAAAGGACGGGGAATTCTAGGTTTGCTTACCTTTCAAGATGACAGCGATCTGAGAATTTTCATCACAATGTCCTTTTCAGGAATATTTTTACCCAATGCAAAAGATGCATTAACAATTTCAGACACTTTGTGATTAAACTCATCAAATGTATCTTCATCTGCCATACGAAGGTTTTCCCAATCGGAATTAAGGTTCTTAATCCTAGCTTCCTTTTCACTGGTATTACCTTCGAATACGGTTTCTAAAATATCCCAAGAATCTTTAGACTTAGTGCAATTTGACACATGGCGCTGAAGATTTGGAGTAATGGCATGTATGATGGCATTCAAACCGTCGGAATTTTGCTTTGCAGCAAGTATCTCGGCAGGACTGTATTCACCAATATCCTTGGGAACGTTTACATTACCTACTGCCACAACGGGAGCATCATAGCCATTAACTACATATACCCATGATTGAAAATCACGTCCTTGAAGAAAAGCTCGCATAAATTTTTCCACCATAAGTAATTAGAGCCATCGAAGACTGGTGATACACTAATAGAGATAGCACCTCTGTCCATAAAGTCAGATCTCTACAAACACAGACTTGTAAGGTCTTTAACGTGTTTGCCTGCTCTGATACCAATTGAAAAAGTGGGGGTACAACAACCACACCCAATATTTCGATTAGCAATCTGTATGGACCAACTCCAATATACTTTCAAGAGAATCAACTAGACTCAATCTTAATAAAGTATATCAAAGAGTTGTAATGTCTCTATTTCACAATGCAAACAGCAAATCGAACAGATAGAAATCCATGAGCCTGATTATTATGTGAAATAACTTGAACGGTACCAAAGACCAATGTTCAAGTGTCAATCAATGTAAATCAACAACCAAAGGTTGGATATTCTAATTGATTGATCTTAACACACAACCTGTGATATTTCAATTATATAACAAAATATAATGCGGAAAAGAAATAATACAGACACCAGAATTTTGTTAACGAGGAAACCGCAACTGCAGAAAAACCCCGGGACCTAGTCCAGATTGAACACACATTGTATTAAGCTGCTACAGACACTAGCCTACTACAAACTAACTTCGGTATGGACTGTAGTTGAACCCCAATCAATCTCACACTGATCCAAGGTACAATTGTGCTCCTTACATCTCTGATCCCAGCAGGATAATGCGCACTTGATTCCCTTAGCTGATCTCACCCACAACTAAGAGTTGCTACGACCCGAAGTCGAAGACTTTAATAAACAAATCTGTATCACACAGAAAAGTCTACGATAATAGATAAATCTGTCTCCCACAAAAATACCTACAAGTTTTGTTCCGTCTTTTGATAAATCAAGGTGAACAGGAACCAATTGATAACCCAGACTTATATTCCCGAAGAACATCCTAATATTATCAATCACCTCACAATAATCTTAATCGACGCGGCGAAAGAAGATATTGTGGAATCACAAACGATGAGACGAAGATGTTTGTGACTACTTTTATATCTTGCCTATCGTAGATAACAATATCAAGCCAATCATTACGATTGTATTCAACACAATAGAATCAGCAAGATCATATCACACAACTACAAGAAAGTAGTATCGGTCTGGCTTCACAATCCCAACGAAGTCTTCAAGTCATTAACCTACAGAGTCTCGAGAAGAAACCTAAGGTTAAAGGAGAATCGACTCTAGCTTACAACTAGTATCACACAAGAAGTGTGGGGATTAGGTTTCCTTGTTGCTAGAGTTCTCCCTTATATAGTATTTCAAATCAGGATTTGCAATCAATGTTAGCTTAGTAACAAAGCATTCAATATTCACCGTTAGATGAAAACCTGATTAGATTCAAGCTAATATCTTTCAACCGTTGGATCTAAAACTTAGCTTGTTACACACAAATGGAATGCACGATTTTAGGTTTGTGTAACCGTACCCAAACATGTACATTTGTTGGTTCAACAGTTTTTAACCAAATGGTTAGGCATATGAGCACTTTCATATCAACCATATTCTTCTTCACCATAACTAGTTCAACTGACTCAAATGAACTAGTTAGAGAGTTCTTCAATTGTAAAAATCTTATATAACTATACAAGACACAACCGAAGAAAAAACGATTTGATTCACTCGAATCGATTCATGAACTTAATAGCCTCAGTTTGCAAATTGCATTCCTTAGTTAATATAAATATAAGTTCACAAATAATTGTCTTTAGATATAACAGACTTAGTTCGCGGACTTAAGTTCCCGGAAAGAGTTCACAAACTCCATCAGATATTCTCGAGATGAGAACCTCCGGCAGTTCATCGACTGGGTTCGCGGATTGAGTTCGCGGACTGAGTTCACAGCTCTTGTTTCGGTTTTCCTGATCCAAGGAATAAGGACTTATACATATATGTGTTTCCACATAATGCTTATATCCAACATTGGTTATATATTCTAAACTCTCATTTCAATCATTGAAACATTCTTAGAGAACGTTATATAGTTGTTATTCACAAACCATTTTTCGTCAAAGCCATTTTCAAAGTGATTGAAACATAACATGACTTTCATCACTAGGTAAAGATGAACTTGGCCAAAGCGAAAGCTTACCAACACATATTTTGAGAAATAGATAAGCGAGATAAACTCGGCTCGAAATAGAAAATGTGTATAATCAAAGTCTATATAGAAAAACGACTTTTGTCTCAAGATAGGAGATAGAGTAGATAGACTTTTGAGTGATAGATAAGTTCAAGTCTCCCCATACCTTTTAGTCGATGAATTTTCACCATCTCCTTGAGTAGTTCTTCGCCTTGTATGATGATCGCCATGGAGTTCTTGAGCTCAACTACACTTTCTATACTAGTCCGAGACTTAGCTATAGTAGACTAGAAATCAAAACTTATAGTTTTGATCACTAACATTGACAAACATGCTTGAGATAGAAACACATGCGAGTTCGACCGAGAATGCTCTAACAATCTTCCCTTTTGTCAATTTTAGTGACAAAACTATCAATACATATGGAATACAAAAATAAATGAATAAACTTTTGTAGCTCCTATTCCACATGCCTAATCTTCAACGTTACTCGAAATCTTCGTCACTTCCAAGTACTCCAATGATCCCAAAGGTTGTAAGTTCAGCATCATCGTTGTTGAAAATGCGTAGCTATAACAATGAGAAAACAAGTATTCTCAATCATTGTTATACAATGTCATAGTATTATTACACAGCGTCAAAGTTCAATTGTATCAAAACTTCAAAAATAATACTATGGTGATATGTATCACTCCCCCTTAGTAAATACTCTATCTCTCATGGAAACCACTCCACCTTACATAATGATCCGAAAAACATATGTATTTGTAGTGTGAACTACATATTAATTCTCCCCCTTTTAGTCAATAAAATGGGAAAGGTACGAAAACGGGATCCTAAGGAAATTTCCAAAAGAGACATTTCATGACCAAAAGAAAGCACATATCAACTTGTTTAGATGCAATCATAAAGCCGAAGCTAAATGCTTTCATCAAGGAGCTTATAAAGATACAAGATAACTCCTATAATATTCCACAGCCGCACTCCCCACAAAGATTTGGCAATTAAGCACAAGTTCAATAAAGAACTCTCCCATATAATATGTCATTCCCGAAAGAACAACAAGAGCGACCTTAATTTCAAAAGAAAATAAGGATTTCTTTGGACATAACAAATCACATACGAATATGAATTTGAATCCAAAAATACTCAATTAGATTAATCACAAGAGAACCCATAATTAATCTAATCGGAACTATATGTTGATGGTGGATTTTCAACAAAGGTCAAAACCGTAAAATCATGATATTGCATGTTTCTGACACGGCTTCAGGAATCCATGTAACGATTCGTGTTTTACGAAGTATGATGCATATGTCTCTCGAAAGGCCTCTCCGGAGCGTTCGACACCGGACATTTCATCATAGCCTCTATGTAGAATAACGAAATTGGGCGGTTCTCCATAATATTGAGAGCTTAACGCCTTCAGGATATCGTGACACTCACTGTTCCCTGACTACATAGAAGAATTCGCCTCTACATAGAAGAACGATTGGGCGGTTCTCCGTAAGATTGAGAGAAATAATGCCTTCAGGAGGCCGGTGACACTCAATATTCCCTGACTATGTAGAGTGTCCGTGTATATACTCGGGCGTTCCTCCATACATGAAATGTTGAGAGGGAAAAACGTCTTCGGGACATTGGCAACACTCGCTGGTTCACTGACTATATGCAAGATATTAAATTCCACGTCATATTCACCACTGAATTCCTAGAAGATAATCTATCTTATATTATTGCTCCTATTCCATGGTCAAACTCACGACTAGTTCTATGGAATGGTAATAGATAAATGTATTACTCCGATTTCATTATCGAATCCACGGCTGATCTCATGAAATGGTAATAGATATTACTCCGATTTCATAGCCGAATCCACGTCTGATCTCATGAAATGGTAATATCACCACCTATCTTATTACTTCGATTTCATGGTCAAATCTACGATTCCATGAGATGGTAATAAAATTATCATTTTATTATTCTGAATCCATGGTCAAATCCACAGCTGATTCTATGGACTGATAATAAATGACTACTCACTTTTATTGCTCAATTTCATGAATCATTCTCCACTGAATTTCATAAATTAGTAATAAATGCTCAACAATCGGGCTTCTGGACTATTCCTGAGTGAGTCCCATAAAATGGTGCAAGTGTACTCAACCATGATGCACGAACGAGCACCCAAATACGCGAACGAGCATCCAAAAAATGGACGAATGAGGAATCCTACACAAAATAGGAGAGAGAAAATAATAACATTAAAATAATGAAGATGCGCCCATGGGCCGGGCCCACCGGCCGGCCGGCCATGCCCTAGCCGTGGACAATCCCATGCCTCTCCCATTATTTTTCCTTATTTTTGCTATTTTCATGAACTCATGAAGACTCCTCCATTCTAACAACTTTCCTTGTTTGAGCAAAACTCATGGTTTCTCCATATTTTCGTGGTTTCATGAAAAATAATAATAAAAAAGAGGGAAAGGTGTTGCGGGATCGGGCAACTTAGCCGAACGACCATACCATAGCCATGGCCGGTCCCACACCTTGTAATACCTAATCTTTCATAAATTCTTATTTCTCTCATCTTGTGAAACTTCCCTGTTTCAGCAAAACTCATGGTTTCTCCATATTTTCTCAAATATTGCTCAAACCATAAAAAAGCCAAAAGTCAACATGGTCACATGCCCGACTAGGCTACTCACGAAAAATATATTAAAATATTATTATTTTAATATTCACGAAATATTGATCAAACGGGAATACTTGCTAATTCGAGCAAAATCGAGAATTCCAGTCAAAAATCGAACTCTTCTGAAAATCCAAGATATTGCTCAAACGCACATCAAAAAATGCCAAAACTATCAGTACGGAGACGTGGGCATTATGGTGACACGAGCATGCTCCCTTGACCGACCAAGGGCGTCTCTAAGGCTTGCAACAAGCCGATCCCACACATTTTCACAATTTTGACCTAATTTGCGCAATTGCTCATATTGGGTCACAATTCTTTCCAACCAACTTGGAGTTGCTCGAACGCCCACCAGCTGTCCCACGACCACCAAGGGTCGGTCTCATGCCATCTTGGTCGGTCCCTCACTTTTCCATAATTAGGTTTTATCACCTAATGCTCAATCGAGCATTATTTCCATAAATGATAAAACCAGCATTTAATCATCATTCCTTCACCAACCGGTCAACTCAGGACCCTAATGCACGCTCACTCGAGAAATTGGGCATCACATGGACGTCCATAATCCCATGTGGTCGGTCCCTCCTTCGCTCATGACCTATTTTCAGTAATTCGTCAATTAATGAGCAATTGATCAAAAATTAGGGTTTCGAACAAACGCTCAACAAATTATCATTCTGAGCAAGTTCAAACACTAAATAAATTTATGTTGATCCAGCAAACAACACGCGGATTAATTATATAATATTCGGTAATCTACCAATATTTTAATTAATATTTTATTGGGTCACGTCACCAATAAATAAATAATTCGTCGAATTGAGCAATACTTGCTCAGTTGCTCAAATATTGATCCACTATCAATATTCAATAATTTATCAGTAATTCATCGAATTGAGCAATACTTGCTCAATTGCCCAACTATCAATATTCAGTAATTCGTCGAATTTAGCAATACTTTCTCAATTGCTCGAATATTGATCCAACTATCAATATTCAGTAATTCGTCGAGCAGTACTTGATCAGTTGCTCAAATTTACAATATTGGAGCAATGTCTAACATGTCCATTGAGCATTCGATCACTCATGCTCGATTTAACGAAAACTTAGATTCACTATCTAAACAGTCAACAACTGACTAATAAAATACACGTCTGTCATGCAGGCTCCACGATTCGTGAGACTCCAATCACGTCACATGGGGATATCAATTAGGGTTTTGGTATGGCGGCCTACGGCACGTGGATTCATCCACGATGAGAATGTGAGTAAGTCGTGCGACGGGTGAAGGAGTTAGCAAAGTAGTGGGTGCATGGTTAACCAAGTCTCCGCACGACCTGGAACTGGTTTCACCATGATCTTCCACTTTCCCACTCTTTCACTCAAGAAACCGTCACACTTAAAGGGATCAGGGTGTTCATCATTCTTTCAATATAAATAAGTCTAAATCGAGGACAACATATCAGGATCATCATTCGTCAACAACTCGATTAAAAATTATTTACAGAACTCAACTTCAGCAGTTCATCAATTTTTAGAAACCTTCAACATATCCACAATCCTTGATCATCATTGATCCCACACAATTCTCAGCTTCCCTCCTACAGATCAACCCATCTCCTTCTTTGTAACCGAATTGATGTTGGAACGTCCATTGACTTGGTTTAGGACGGAGTCCTACAGATTGATCTCTCGAATCTAAGCACTCCCTTTGTAGTGCATCTGTGTGAGGTTGAAAAGTTTGCTCGGTTGAGGAGTCTCGATAACACGCTCGTCTCCTCAAATCCCCGAAAAACCAGCGAACCGTTTTTCCCCATCCACAGATTGGCGACCATAGTGGGAGATTAATATCTCGGTTGCAATCTCAATTCTCACAAAATGGTTGATGTTAGGACAGGTTCAGTCACTAATCCTAACGGAAACAATGCTAGCATTAGCAACAATAGTGGTGCTCTACTAACCACTCCCGTCTCCAACACCAGTGGTGTTGATAACACTCCTCCTCAAACCAACATTTGAAGCAATCCTCTCTTTGGCAGGTCTCCTGAGGAAATCAACGCAAACCCACCTACCATAGTCGATCTCATGAAGATTCAAGAAACTCTCGCCAAGAATCAAATGGATATGGCTGACACTCAGAAAGATCTATGCACTCATCTCAAAACTCTTACAGACAAGATGTCAAATAAAGCCCAGGACAAAGGAAAAGCTCCAAAAGCATCTCCTTCTGCTGATCCCGAAGTTTCACCCATTCACTTGGTAGATAATGATGATGTCCGCAAGGATGCAGACGATCCACCACCATCTGGTTTCATCACTCATGAAGATCTCGAACGTCTCTCGGAGAACCATGGAGAAGGCAAGACACTATCGGTTCATCGCCACCAGCCTCCATATCATGTTTCTATATAGAGGATCCCTCTCCCAAAAGGCTACACATCTCCAACATTCACACTATACAATGGTACTGGGAACACTCGAGAACATGTGTCTCGGTTCTTGGAGGCACTAGGTGAGCACGAGCACAACCATATTGTTTATCTGAAGGAATTCTCAAAATCCCTGACAGGACGAGCGTACAACTGGTACAAAAATATTGCACCTCGAAGCATCGCCGGCTGGGGGGAAATGGTTAATGCCTTCTACAGAAAATACTCTTCGTCTCTGAGAAGATCAATTTATCTGACTTGTGAAGAATGGCCCAGAAGAGCACTGAGCATTCGAATGAATATGTCAAAAGGTTCAGAATCCAGGCTTTGGATTGTCATGAACCAAACGTCACTGAACATCAAATGGTGGACTTGTGAATCAACGGGATGATCCCGATCTACAGAGCTCTACTGGAAAATCTCCGATTCCAAACTTTCTCTGAACTTCATGAGGCGGCCAAGAGATCAGCAACTACTGCTCCAGCCCTACTGGAAAGAACAAAAGCTGTGAAAATCGAGGGGCTCCGAGACACTCGCAGTACCAGACGCCTTATTAACAAACAATATAACGTTCAACCCTCTATGAACGTTGCTGAAAGGAGCAAGAGAAAAGCTGAAGTACCACAACATAAAAACGTTTCTCCAACATCTCATCCTACAAAGGCACCAAAGAAGGACAATCAGGTTATGCAAGCACCATCTCGGCGTCAGCAACAGGACGACCAGGAAGAAACGGACTTTCCTTCCCATATCAAAGAGGTGATCGAGATATTGGAATTCTGGGTCCAAGATGGTGGGATCAAACTACTTTCTGTCAAGAAAGAGCCAACAGAGGAGCAAATGGAGAATCCGCGCTACTGCCACTTTCATAGGTATGTCAGCCATCTGACGAGTGATTGCAGAATCTTGAAGCACATATTCAAGGAAAATGACGATTTAGGAGAACTGGGGACTGAAGGGGTACACAAGAATCCTCTACCAATCAGAACCTTTACACTCTCTGAACAAGCAGTCAAAGAAGCTGTTCAATCATTGATCGAACATGCCTGCGAATTGCTATATCTATCGAAGGCTCAAAGGGAAGACATATTCAAAGCTCTAAACTATGTAGTGTCTGGGAAACAACTATCCATTCCAGAAATGCTCTCTGAATCTCTAGTCACTGACAAAGAGATGTACGGCTGGAGACTTCTCACCACTGTGCATCTCAAGGGAAATGAATTCAAGCGAGCGTTGGTCGATGTTGGCACCGCTGTCAACATCATCCCTTTGAAAACTCTCAGATCTGCAGGTATCACTCAACAAGAATCCACTCATGCTCCGGTTTCAGTCAGAGATCATGAAGGGATCTCCAGGGATGCATACAGTTACATTGTTCTCAAGATAAAAGCTGATTCAACTTGGACGGAAACCAAATTTCACATAATCAGAGAAGATCCAGGGTATGACATGATTCTTGAACGAACATGGATTCATGATGGAAAGGTAACTCCGACACCTTCAATTGCACATTTCTCTGTTGAGGAAAGCTCTGATTCAGAAGAAGAGGAGGACGATCCATCGTTCGAACATCTGGAGAAAGTCGAAGCCTTGATGAAGCTCATACAAAAACTTGAGGAGAGCGCACACGATTTCTTCAAGAGGTTCCGCACTCAGGAAAGTCTTATTCCTCCTCATGTGCCTGTATTATCAACTTTCAAACATGCTACCCTGGTCCGGGGACTCGATTATGATCATAACTTGGCTGTCACCAAACGTTATGAATGGCTGGCTTCACCTCAACAATATTACACCAAGTGGTTATATGCAGAGCCTCTACGTATCTATCATCTCACAAACACGATCATTGATAGAATAATAACCGAGTTTGATAACCAATATTATGGGTACTCTTCCTTGCATGAGTGTCCACACGTGCCGCAGAGAGCTTCTCAGACCTGGGATCTTAACGTACCAGGAATCCCTAACCAGCAGAAGATATTCAAGACACGAGCAACCCAACCCAACAAATTTCATGAAGGAGATTTAGTTCTCAAAGCAGTTAAACTCAAAGAGCGTTCAAGGAGGAAGCCTAACTGGGACGGGACTTTCATGATCACCAAATCCGTGGTCGGTGGGTACTACAAGTTGATCGACATGGATGATAAAGCCATTGTACCAGTTATTCGTGAGAAATGGCTCAAAGCTTTTGAAGCCTAAGACATGGACATTTGAAGTATTGGAGTTCAAGACATGAACGTCCAAAACATCTGGATTTGGCATTTAGGATTTTCTTTCATCGTATTTTCAATCCCTTTAAAACGTTTGCAATACTTGCATTCAGTATTTGAATTCAACGATTTATCAAAGTTCTTTTACTTAAAAAAAAAAAAAATCCTTATCAAGTCCAAAAGAAAACCCCCAATCATTCACCTATCCAAAACCAAAATAAAACCTCACATCTCTCAGAAGTTCAAAGTTCAAGAGATCATGGAAAATGAACTAAAGGAAGCCATCAAAGTATGATTTCTTCTCCTCTGCAACTTTCAATACTTGCAAAGCTTCCTTGGCTGACTCCATCTCTTTCGTCAATCTAGCAACCTCCATCTCCTGCTTCGTCACATCGTCGCTTGTCATAGGTACATTCTCATTGATTATTGATTTGATAGCTCTCATTATTTCACGAATCCATCCACATTGAAGCCCAGATTCTCAGCATGATCCAAATTGTGCTCTCAATCAAAGAGTACACCCGGAGTTATGGTATTTCTGTCCCTGGTTCGTATGTCATCTATAACTCGCAAAAGAGCTCCTACCTGATTAATGGAGAAATAAATCTTTTCTGGATCTGTGGCGACGAAAATGTGACCATACCTCTCTCATATTTCTGTATACATGGCATCATATGAACTGGGAACGCTGAATCCACCGACAAATTCATGGTGTGGGAATAACTCACCAAATGGAGGAACAAGAATGACCCTTGCAGTAGGATACTTGTATAACACTATGCGATTTTCAACAACTCCTACCGTTGCTGGAATGGTTTCTACCATCTCTAGAGAGATCTCTTCTACGACTAGAGTAGCCTCTTCTATTTCCATTGAAGCAGCGGAATCAATTTGGTCGATCACGGTTTCTTCCGCGACTGGCACGGTTTCTTCTACCTCTGAAGTAGTGGCAATTGGAATCGTCTCCTCCTCGAAAACTTCAGTAGCAACACCCTCATGACTTTTGAGGTGCAGAGATGGTAGCATCATCATTTAGATTCACCGTATTGCTCGAATCGTCGTCATTGGCTCTATCATTCCCAACTTCAATAATTGGCACCTATTATGAAGAATACATGGGATTAGAGCAATCCAAGCAAGGAAACTAAAAGCAATCGTAAAACTAAGGTGTAAGTAATCAAACATCATCAAGGTTCATTATTATGCATTCACAACATGATCAAATAAAGTGGAAGTCATGAAAACACGTTTTACGGCGGAGCTCATCCGAAGAGTTTTTCACTGCCTTGTATATGACGATGAACTGGGAGCAAATGGTGACAAATATAAGGTTGAGTTATATACAATTATCTTCGTATGGATGTCCTATACAATATATCAAAATTTCATATCATTTGGATAAACTAGCAAAAAGATGTGGCTGAAACATCCAACCACATGCCAGCTGAGAAATTTCTGAAGATATCCAGGAAGTCCACAGTTTCGTCAATTTCGGCCTCTAAAAGTGCTCAAAATCCAAAAATCTTCTTTAGAAAAGCTTTTAAATTTCCTGGCAATAATGATTCATGGGTGGATCATGAAAATCCGACATCGGATGAAGATTTTATGACGTTTTTGCTAAAATCTGAGTTCTGAATTTTCTGATGACGTATTTCGGCAAAAATTTTCATTTATTCATTGGGATTCTCCTCTATTCATCAACAAATCATCAATATTATACTTCTATGAAGAGAAATAAGAGTGAATGCTTACTTGAGGATTTTCTAAAGTGCTCGGAAGATTAGTGTGGTTGACATCAACGTCAGAAGTATTATTACTTTCTTCCGATCCTGATACCTGGGAACTCTCTTGCTCACTACCACTTGATGGCGGATGGACGGTATGACCGTGTTGATTCTCCGCAACAATGTCCTCCTGGATACATCCATGATTATTATTACTCTTACTCAAGAAATATCATGATCAATTATGTGAAGAAATACTTACATCGATTTCTTCATCACTGGATTCGTGAGATGCTTTCCCAGCAACAGTATATCGAAGATCGTCAATACTTGACGGAGAAAAATTCTGTAATGAAGTAACAAACATTTGTTTCATGATCCTGTTTTCACGGATTAGAAGAAATCACGGGGAAGGAAGTTTTGACAGCTCACCAATGAAACGACTGGGGACTTTACAGCGTTGAACAACATCCTCTAAGGTGATGGTGAACTCTCCCCATCTACATACGAAAATGTGAGTTGGAATGTACGAGCGAGCTATCAGAGCCACTATACCTCGCGCATCATGATAAATAAACAGGTCTCCATATGCCTGAATAGCTCTTGTCACCTGTACACGGTCCAGCATACCTCGAATGTGAGGAAAATTCAGTATATGTCTTGACCATCCAGAGAACTTTTTTAAGGGTCGACGAGAAAGCTTAAATTCTATGATCGAGGCAAAAAATTGTCTCAGCTGAAGACAGAAACGAATAATTTCTAGAGGAGTCACCAATTTCTTCTGAGTAACACCCCTGGGATTTATCAGAAGACGAAATGCTGGGGACTGGAGACGTTTTTCACGACGAATATGATGAATCAAGAAGAAAGAATCCTCAGTATTTGGAATGTTTTTTGTTCCAGGTGCTTCCTCCTCCCGTTCTTCATCAAAGGAGACCTCATCCATACTTGCGTCGTCTCTGAAGGCATCATTATTCGGAGAATCAGGAATTCTTGCAAAATTGTTGCGACACCCACATTCAGATTTTATTAACACAACATAATCAAATCATAATTAAGATGCTCTCAATCACAAAAATGGTAATCCTCAACTCTTACCTATTTTACGATTTCACTAGACTTTAGTGATGACACGAAACTTCGAAAACTTGCTCACTCCTTCAAACCTGCGAAGACGAGCAAAACTTATCATTCTAGAGTTAACACTGACTTTTCACAAAACTATGAACAGTTTACATAACTTCTTCGTGTGAACGTCTCATGATTTTATGTCACAAATTAATAAAATCATAGCATATAATTGTTTATCTCTAACAATTGCTCAAAATTTCTTTTTGATTTTTTATCAAAAAATTAAAAAAAAAAACTCACGCGCGGTTCATAAAAAAAAAATTAAAAGAAAAACTTATTTTTGCTCAAACCAGCATCTTTTCTATTTTTGATAAAGTCCACATATTCCAAATAAAATTTCAAAGGTTCACAAACAAAATTTTTATTATAAGGTGGTATGTTCCAAAAATCTCTTTAATACCATGAGTTATTGTTTATTGCTTTAAACTAGCGAATGTACGAGCATTCCTAAAATATTTGGAACCCTGTGCTTTGAAAAATAATTTTTGTTTTCATGAAAACTTCATAAACAAAATTTTATCTACTGCAATTAAACCTCATCTATTCACAATATATATATCTCTTTCATACTAGGGATTTTTGTCCGTTTCTTAAACTATCGAACAAACGTGCATACATATTCCAAAAACAACAAATTTTCATAAAACCTACGCATGCATGCAACTATGGGTCCTTGAAATTTTCATCAACTCATCAACATACAGCAAAAAAAAAATATAGTAATTTTTTAGGGGTATCTTCCCTTTTGTATGAATTTATTTCCAAAAACCTAATAAGGTAAGGATTTCCTTTTTTGGGTCCGGACCCGTAAATCCTAAACCGACCAAAACTAGACCTTCAGTCGCTCAAATCAGCAATGCCTCATCTCTCCGTGCCCACGGGATGACGCTCTATCACATTACCAGGGTCTCCACCCGAACATTTGCTCGCATATGGCGTCATTGGAGTATATTGCAGATTCTGAGAATGCCTTTGTAGATTGAGTTCAACCACTGATCTCTCGTCGACTGAAAATCACCATCTAGTGCTAACGTGATTGTCCCTCACTAAGCATGGGACTTAATGTTGATGGTGGATTTTCAACAAAGGTCAAAATCGTAAAATCATGATACTGCATGTTTCTGACACGGCTTCAGGAATCCATGTGACGATTCGTGTTTTACGAAGTATGATGCATATGTAGCTCGAAAGGCCTCTCCGGAGCATTCAACACCGGGAATTTCATCATAGCCTCTATGTAGAATAACGTAATTAGGTGGTTCTCTGTAAGATTGAGAGCTTAACGCCTTCAGTATGTCGTGACACTCACTGTTCCCTGACTACATAGAGGAATTCGCCTCTACATAGAAGAACGATTGGGCGGTTCTCCGTAAGATTGAGAGAAATAATGCCTTCAGGAGGCCGGTGACTCTCAATATTCCCTGACTATGTAGAGTGTCCGTGTATAGACTCAGGCGGTCCTCCATACATGAAATGTTGAGAGGGGAAAACGTCTTCGGGACATTGACAACACTCGCTGATTCACTGACTATACACAAGAGATTAAACTCTACGTCATATTCACCACTGAATTTCTAGAAGATAATCTATCTTATCTTATTGCTCCTATTCCATGGTTAAACTCACGACTGGTTCTATGGAATGGTAATAGATAAATGTATTACTCCGATTTCATTATCGAATCCACGGCTGATCTCATGAAATGGTAATAGATATTACTCCGATTTCATGGTCGAATCCACGACTGATCTCATGAAATGGTAATATCACCACCTATCTTATTACTTCGATTTCATGGTCAAATATACGATTCCATGAGATGGTAATAAAATTATTTTTTTATTATTCTGAATCCATGGTCAAATCCACAGCTGATTATATGGACTGATAATAAATGACTACTCACTTTTATTGCTCAATTTCATGAATCATTCTCCACTGAATTTCATAAATTAGTAATAAATGCTCAACAATCGGGCATCTGGATTATTCCTGAGTGAGTCCCATAAAATGGTGCAAGTGTACTCAACCATGATGCACGAACGAGCACCCAAATACGCGAACGAGCATCCAAAAAATGGTCGAATGAGGAATCCTACACAAAATAGGAGAGAGAAAATAATAACATTAAAATAATGAAGATGCGCCCATGGGCCGGACCCACCGGCCAGCCAGCCATGCCCTAGCCGTGGTCGGTCCCATACCTCTCCCATTATTTTTCCTTATTTTTGCTACTTTCATGAACTCATGAAGAATCCACAATTCTAACAACATTGTTTGTTTGAGCAAAACTCATGGTTTCTCCGTATTTTCATGGTTTCTCCATATTTTCGTGGTTTCATGAAAATAATAATAAAAAAGAGGGAAAGGTGTTGCGGGATCGGGCAACTTAGCCGAACGACCATACCATAGCCATGGCCGGTCCCACACCTTGTAATCCCTAATCTTTCATAAATTCTTATTTCTCTCATCTTGTGAAACTTCCCTGTTTCAGCAAAAATCATGGTTTCTCCATATTTTCTCAAATATTGCTCAAACCATAAAAAAGCCAAAAGTCAACATGGTCACATGCCCGACTAGGCTACTCGGGAAAAATATATTAAAATATTATTATTTTAATATTCACGAAATACTGATCAAACGGGCATACTTGCTATGTCGAGCAAAATCGAGAATTCTAGTCAAAAATCGAACTCTTCTGAAAATCCAAGATATTGCTCAAACGCACATCAAAAAATGCCGAAACTCTCAGGACTGAGACATGGGCATTATGGTGACACGAGCATGCTCCCTTGACCGACCAAGGGCGGCTCTAAGGCTTGCAACAAGCCGGTCCACATGTTTTCACAATTTTGACCTAATTTGCGCAATTGCTCATATTGGGTCCAAACTCTTTCCAACCAACTTGGAGTTTGCTCGAACACCCACCAGCTGTCCCACGACCACCAAGGACCGGTCTCATTCCATCTTGTTCAGTCCCTCACTTTTCCGTAATTAGGTTTTATCACCTAATGCTCAATCGAGCACTATTTCAATAAATGATGAAACCAGCATTTAATCATCATTCCTTCACCAACAGGTCAAATCAAGGCCCTAATGCACACCCACTCGAGCAATTGGGAATCACATGGACGTCCATAATCCCATGTGGTCGGTCCCTCCTTCGCTCATAACCTATTTTCAGTAATTCATCAATTAATGAGAAATTGATCAAAAATTAGGGTTTCGAACAAACGTTCAACAAATCATCATTCTGAGCAAGTTCAAACACTAAATAAATTTATGTTGATCCAGAAAACAACACGCGGATTAATTATATAATATTCGGTAATCTACCAATATTTTAATTAATATTTTATTGGTGACGTCACCAATAAATAAATAATTCGTCGAATTGAGCAATACTTGCTCAGTTGCTCAAATATTGATCCACTATCAATATTCAGTAATTTATCAGTAATTCGTCGAATTGAGCAATACTTTCTCAATTGCTCGAATATTGATCCAACTATCAATATTCAGTAATTCGTCGAGCAGTACTTGCTCAGTTGCTCAAATTTACAATATTCGAGCAATGTCTAACATGTCCATTGAGCATTCGATCACTCATGCTCAATTCAACGAAAACTTAGATTCACTATCTAAACAGTCAATAACTGGCTAATAAAATACACGTCTGTCATGCAGACTCTATGATTCGTGAGACTCCAATCACGTCACATGGGGGATATCAATTAGGGTTTTGGTCTGCAGCCTACGGCACGTGGATTCATCTACGATGAGAATGTGAGTAAGTCGTGCAACGGTTGAAGGAGTTAGCAAATTAATGGGTGGACGGTTAAACAAGTCTCTGCACGACCTGGAACTGGTTTCACCACGATCTTCTACTTTCCCACTCTTTCACTTAAGAAACCGTCACACTTACAGGGATCAGGGTGTTCATCATTCTTGCAATATAAATAAGTCTAAATCGAGGACAACATATCAGGATCATCATTCGTCAACAAATCGATTAAAACATATTGACAAAACTCAACTTCAGCAGTTTATCAATTTACAGAAACCTTCAACACATCCACAATCCTTGATCATCATTGATCCCACACAATTCTCAGCTTCCCTCCTACAGATCAACCCATCTTCTTCTTTGTGACCGAATTGATTCTGGAATGGCCATTGACTTGGTTTAGGCCGAGATTGATCTCTCGAATCTAAGCACTCCCTTTGCAGTGCATATGTGTGAGGTTGAACAGTTTGCTCGGTTGAGGAGTCTCGATAACACGCTCGTCTCCTCAAATCCCCGAAAAAATAGTGAACCGTTTTTCCCCGTCCACACTATACAACCAAATTAACCACAAAAAGTGATGAATTTAATTGATCATGCTCGACATAAGAGAACTTACAGAGCCTCACAGTATAACATAAAAATATGGATCAGGGAAGATCAATATTGCGGAATATACAAGGATTCATTCTATTTTCCATCACTATTCGCACAATGACATACAATAGACATAATCCTTGTCAACAAAATATTTTAACCTATCTTTCATCAATAAATGACATAATAGGCTTAACTTTTGTATTTGTAAAAAGTTCATTCATTCTTTTATCAACATGCATATCGACATATGAAAGACTTAACTTTTGACAAGGTATGGGACAATCATAGTTTACGGACGCAAACACACATATCCCATAACAAATTGCAATATATGAAACCATAAAGATTAATACTGCAAAAAAAAATCATCTTCCAAACAATTTTAGAATTTAAACAAATAAACCTAAAAACATGAAGATGAAAACGTTGGACATAGCTATGTGCAATCACAATAATGGCTATTCCAAACTCTAGTTATTCTTCTAAACAAAACAAGAAAATAAAATTATTATCCGAAGATTTACTAGATGTTAAGACCTTTGAAGAATTGTTTATCGTCCCCGAAATCCTTGTCGTTAACAGCCATTGGGACATAAGGTTCATGAAGATAGGAGTTAATATCAATAAACCTTCTTGACTGATGTCGAACCAGGGTCTTATGAATCTCATGAGTCTTAAACACAAAAGCCTTTATTTGTTGAATCTCCTTTTGCATCTCCTTCAACACTTCAAGAACATCAGAAAACTTCTGAGAATTTGAAGGAACAACTCTAGGCTTCCTCACATTCCTTCGTTTTCTTTTCAATGGCGGAGCTAACGGAGATTTCTCTTTTTCTTCATGATTGGTGGCTTGACAATCATATTAACATCTTTTTCATCAGAAGACATGATACTCGGAGTATCCATAAACGTATGGGTTTGTGAGAGGAAATCACAATCTCAACAAGCAGTCTTAAGATAAAAAGAGGTTTCAAGGAAGGAAAAAGAAATGTAGGGTTAACCTTTAACAGGTTCGTGAACGCACAATTCTGAACCCTAAAGAGAGTAGAATTGTCGAGAATAACCCTTCTTTATTGATAGACAGGGATTTCAGAAACAAAACTAAGAAAAGAAGAGAGCAACCTTTTCCTAAAGCCTGAGAGGTACAAAATCTTTTCTCTTTTGATCAGGCACATGAGACAATATTTACAAATCAACACAATCAAGTTGCGTTGCGGTGAACAACAATTTGTCCACCATTTTCCTCTTGAGAGGAATCCACAGACCTTTGTCTATCAAAACGATTTGACCATACTTTCTTCTCTAATGGTCTTGTTTTATCCTTGGAAACTAACTTCTTAGACGAAGATAAAATCCTACATACCTTAGCGATATTCTGAGCAAGTTTAAGCTTATTTGCTAATCGATTTGCTCTTCGTTGAAGTTTGTTGCCATGCCTCAATTGGTGTTTGTACTTGTATCACTTTGATAGTTCATGACCCTTACAGAACAATATGAGCACGTCAATCTTGGATAAAAATCAGGCATCTGAGATGTGCAAGCAGCTAGACACACAGTGGAACCTGAAACATCACATACAGAGTTTCCAAGAAAAGGGTCAATTTTTTCTTCCAGATTGGTTGAGTTTTCTTCTGAAAGAATATCAAGATTGATGTATGTATTGCTATGAAAATCAATATTTTCACCAAGAAGTGCAACACTTGATTTCTCGTCTTCATTAGAATCATAGCTGTCAGACATTTCATCAAGACTTGCAGCAAGACCTTTGTTCCCAGTGTATTACTTCCGATTTGAACACTCATTTGCAAAATGACCAAAACCTTTACACTTAAAGCACTGAGGCATATCTTCGTCATCAGTTTCATCTGTGTTCCTGTTTTTAGAAGGAATATGATTATGAGGTTTGACTGATGCTTTAGGCTTATCTCTGGAGAACCGTTTACTTCTCTTCAATAGAAGATCCCTAAACTGTCTTGTGATCATCGAGACCGATTTGTAAAGATATTCATATGATGAATCAGTCTCAGAGTGATCGTCTTCAGAGATATACACTTTTTTACTTCTATCAAGTAATTTTGTGCCTTTTAGTACTTTGGGCGCAACATCCTTAGATTTGGATGAATGCTCGTGATCAAAGATCTTAAGCTTCCCAACCAGCATATTTCTGGAGAGATTATCAAGGTTATTTCCCTAAATGATGGCATGCTTCTTAGATTCGTATCTAGATGGCAGCGATCTGAGAATTTTCATCACAATGTCCTTTTCAGGAATAGACTTAACCAATGCAAAAGATGCATTAACAATTTCAGACACTTTGTGATTAAACTCATCAAATGTATCTACATCTTCCATACAAAGGTTTTCCCAATCGGAATTAAGTTTTTGAATCCGAGTTTCCTTTTCACTGGTATTACCTTCGAATAAGGTTTCTAAGATATCCCACGCACTTAGTGCAATTTGACACATGGTGCTGAAGATTTGGGGTAATGGCATGTATGATGGCATTCAAACCGTCGTAGTTTTGCTTTGCAGCAAGTATCTCAGCAGGACTGTATTCACCAATATTCTTGGGAACGTTTACATTTCCTACTGCCACAACAGAAGCATCATAGACATTAACCACATATACCCATGATTGAAAATCACGTGCTTGAAGAAAAGCTCGCATAGCAATTTTCCGCCATAAGTAATTAGAGGCATTGAATACTGGTGGTACGTTAATAGAGATAACACCTCTGTCCATAAAGTCAAATCGCTATAAACACATACTTGTAAGGTCTTTAACGTGTTTTCCTGCTCTGATACCAATTGAAAAAGTGTGGGTACAACAACCACACCCAATATTTCGATTAGCAATCTGTATGGACTAACTCCAATATACTTTCAAGAGAATCAACTAGACTCAATATTAATAAAGTATATCAAAGAGTTGTAATGTCTCTATTTCACAATGTAATCAGCAAATCGAACAGATAGAAATCCGTGAGCCTGATTATTATGTGAAATAACTTGAACGGTACGAAAGACCAAAGTTCAAGTGTCAATCAATGTAAATCAACAACCAAAGGTTGGATATTCTAATTGATTGATCTTAACGCACAACCTGTGATATTTAAATTATATAATAAAATATATTGCGGAAAATAAATAAAACAGACACCAGAATTTTGTTAACGAGGAAACCGCAAATGCAGAAAAACCTCGGGACTTAGTCCAGATTGAAAACACACTGTATTAAGCCACTACAGACACTCTACAAACTAACTTCGGTCTAGACTGTAGTTGAACCCCAATCAATCTCACACTGATCCAAGGTACAGTTGCGCTCCTTACAACTTTGATCCCAGCAGGATACTACGCCCTTGATTCCCTTAGCTGATCTCACCCACAACTAAGAGTTGCTACGACCTAAAGTCGAAGACTTTAATAAACAAATCGGTATCACACAGAAAAGTCTACGATAATAGATAAATCTGTCTCCCACAAAAATACCTACAAGTTTTGTTCCGTCTTTTGATAAATCAAGGTGAACAGGAACCAATTGATAACCCGGACTTATATTCCCGAAGAACAGCCTAGTATTATCAATCACCTCAAAATAATCTTAATCGACGCGACGAAAGAAGATATTTTGGAATCACAAATGATGAGCCGAAGATGTTTGTGACTACTTTTATATCTTGCCTATCGGAGATAACAATCTCAATCCAATCATTACGATTGTACTCAACATGATAGAATCAGCAAGATCAGATCAAGCAATTGCAAGAAAGTAGTATCGGTCTGGCTTCACAATCTCAATGAAGTCTTCAAGTCGTTAGCCTACAGGGTCTCGAGAAGAAACCTAAGGTTAACGGAGAATCAACTCTAGATTATACAACTAGTATCACACAAGAGGTGTGGGGATTTGGTTTCTCAGTTGCTAGAGTTCTCCCTTATATAGTATTTCAAATCAGGATTTGCAATCAATGTTAGCTTAGTAACAAAGCATTCAATATTCACCGTTAGATGAAAACTTGATTAGATTAAAGCTAATATCATTCAACCGTTGGATTGAAAACTTAGCTTGCTACACACAAATGAAATGCACGATTTTAGGTTTGTGTAACCGTACCCAAACATGTACATTTGTTGGTTCAACAGTAGTTAACTAAATGGTTAGCCATATGATCACTTTCATATCAACCATATTCTTCTTCACCATAACTAGTTCAAATGACCCAAATGAACTAGTTAGAGAGTTGTTCAATTGTATAAATCTTATATAACTATAAAGACACAATCGGAGCAAAAACGATTTGATTCAGTCGAATCGATTCATGAACTTTATATCCACGGTTTGCAAATTGCATTCCTTAGTTAATATAAATATAAATTCACAAATAATTGTATTTAGATATAACCAACTCAAGTATGCGGACTTAGTTCGCGAACTTAAGTTCCCGGAAGGAGTTCAAAAACTCCAGCAGATATTCTCGGGATGAGAACCTCCGCCAGTTCGCGGACTGAGTTCACATCTCTTTGTTTGGGTTCAAACCAAAAATAGTGTGAAGATGAAATCCATACGTAGAAAATAAGTGTTGTGAAGAACTTATGCACGCAAGTAACCAAGATAAATACCCTTTTTAATGGGGGTTAACCATAGAATTTGAGAGATTAAGAAGAAGAAGAAGAAGAAGAAGAAGAAGAAGAAGACAGGTTGAAGAAAGATTGAAGAAGAACTTTGAGTCTTGTATTAATTCTTATCTTTTTTACAAAGCTCAGGAGTTGTAGTTATAACTACGTATACTTGTGAAACAAGTAATGCTAATTATAGAGTTTAAACTAAACAAGGAAACTAATATAGATAAACTAAATAAGTAAACTAATATGAATAGGTGTTGGTACCGCAACATCCCACCTTTCTCGAAAAATGGCTTGTCCTTAAGCCTGAAATTCTGGAATCACGTCACAATGAATGCAGCCTGTCTTGTATTCTCCATATAATGCTCTTAAGCTACTGATATAACTTACCACGATCAAACACAAATCTCAAAGCTCTAGAGATCAAAAACTGAAGTAGCCAATAAAAATGTCGAGTTGCGCTTAATTTTCCCAAGATCAAAGACAAAAGTCACGTCACTAGTGTTGGTAATGATAACCATGTCAGTAACGACTTTCACGAGAATAGCATGTGTATCGTCCAACTTCGGAGTTACACCTTCGAAAGAGTATTCGAATAACTCAATCATTTTCTGGTCCAAGAATACCTCTTTGACTTGAGTATCAACATTTCTGTTAGGAAATAGAATATACCGTCTAGCATCAATTGTATTATCTAGTTATATCTCAACCGACGATGTAGCAGTAGGAGGCGAAAAGAATACAGGAAAAATAATGTCGCTTAACCATCTCCCGTCTATAAAAACTGGTCTATTAATGGCTTTTTTATACATAAAAAATAAAAGACCTAATATGTACAGTTGTGCACATACGCTTCTTACTTGTTTGGTAGCAAAAGATGATTGAACTGGATTAATATCTAACGCCTCAAACAACACAAAAATGTTACCTCTTGGCCTGATCCATGAGTACAACTGCTGAGAAGTTTTCCTACAAATCTCGCAAGTTATTCACTTATATTTCTACCTGGATGATCCAAAATGCATCCTTCGCAATAAGTTCACCTAGATGGAACTGCATCTCTTGTTTTTTGCCCCGAATAAAAATACAAAAGGCTCCAAGCTCTGGCTGTTGAAGAATACAGTAGACTTTTGTTTTCATCTTAAAATTCACCACACTTGGTAAACCTTTCCATGATACCTTAATTGTGTAATTTTCCGCCAACATACGGAACTTGATATTAGTGTCGTAGATATCACTTGGTAGCAATAGTTCCCGTTTGAAAAAATATGGATAAATTCCATATGAAAATATTTGATGTGCAGCTATCCACAGTGTCATATAGTCTCCTTGTTTGAACAAAGATGAATGAATTCTATATGCAATATCAGGATCAATATGCGCAATTGTGCATCTTATATTCGGATATTGCACCAAAGTGTTCTTCTCGCAATTATCAATCTCTGGACATGTCCTCATGTTATCCCTTATCGTAACTACAAATTATTTTGTCAATGATACTCTCTTGGCATTTGAGAAAATACGAACACAAAATTTTCCAGTGTAATTCTCTACACTTATATCTTCAAAAGATCGATAATCACACAAATATTCAGGTATACAAGACGACGCAAAAGAATTCCCGCAAGATAACTTAACAAACTTTGCCTTGCTAAATATTCTGGACACCGCCGGTGTATACCAACAATCAATAACTTGAATATTATCAACAAAAGAATGAACATGCATATAAACATCATAAGTTAAGCTAAGATCTGATGACTTACCATTAAGTTCAAATAATGAACCATTCTCATCTTCCTCACCAATTGATGTCACGGATGAAGATGAAAACTCTGGGGTTGACAATGAATCATTAAACTCATGCGAATCATGAGAAATCTCGTCAACATAATTTTATTTATCCTTCTGAGAAGTTGATTCAACACAGTTCATGTCAACAAAAGCAACAAAAATATTTCCATTACTTCCAGATGACGCTGAATCTTTTCGAGTTGACGATGAAACTTTATGTTAATGGTACTTAATCCCATTCTAGTGTCAACCAGATGATTTTATTCGCTCTTTTGAGAAGTAACTTCACACAATTCTCCATCAACTGATGTATTAAACTCTTGTGAAACATATGGAACCTCGTCGGCCTGTTTTTTTACTTCATCCTTTTGAGAAGTAGTTTTAGTTTCTTCTTCACTAACTTTTGTTGCGGAAATCATATCAACAAATCTCTCAGGACCAAAACGAGCACGAACTAAGGAACAAAACTCCTCTCATGTAGTAACCGTAGTCGTGGTCTTCTTCCAACGATACCAAGCATAGGCATCACCTTTAAGATGTTCATTAGATATTTCAAGCTTCATGGGATTAGCAGTAGTATGCAAAGCAAAATATCGATCAGCCTGAAATATCCAACCATCAGGGTCATCTCCATCAAAAGTAGGAAACTGCAAACTAATAGCTCCAGCAAGAATAGGGGTTTCAAAAATTCCATCACCAATATTAGGGTTAGTAGTACACTGATGGGTTTGCTGATGATCAGTACCATGAGCAATAGGCTTAGGAAAAAAATCACGAAGCACAGTACGTAAAGAGTTTTTTAGTTACGAGCGCAGAGCTTGTGTCAAACTTGATGTAAGAGATTTTTCATGTTCATATAGATCAAGTTTATGATTAGATCTGTCATCTTCACGGGCTAACTTTTTTACTATGCTAAGTTTCTTAACTTCAGCTTCATCAATCTCACGATCTTTGGTAATAATATCAACTAATTTTTCAAGCTTTTCAGTAATCCCCGTAATACCATCGTTAACAAGTTTGAGATTCTTAGTGTAAGACATTGTAAAAAAATTGGTCAAAATTTGAGCAAAATTGTGACATGCTCTGTACCAGATGTTAGGGTTCAAACCAAAAATAATGTGAAGATGATATGCACACGTAGAAAATAGGTGTTGTGAAGAACTTATGCACGCAAGTAACCGAGATAAATACCCTTTTTAATGGGGGTTACCACAAAAGAATAAGAAGAAGAAGAAGAAGATTAAGAAGAAGAAGAAGAAGAAGAAGAAAGGTTGAAGAAAGATTGAAGAAGAACTTTGAGTCTTATATTAATTCTTATCTTTTTTACAAAGCTCTGGAGTTGTATTTATAACTACGCATACTTGTAAAACAAGTAATGCTAATTGTAGAGTTTAAACTAAACAAGGAAACTAATATAGAGAAACTAAATAAGTAAACTAATATGAATAGGTGTTGGTACCTCAACATCCCACCCTTCTCGAAAAATGGCTTTTCCTCAAGCCTGAAATTCGGGAATCACGTCACAATGAATGCAGCCTGTCTTGTATTCTCCATATAATGCTCTTAAGCTACTGATATAACTTACCACGATCAAACACAAACCTAAAATCTCTAGAGATCAAAAACTGAAGTGGCCAATAACAATGTCTCAAAGCATCATAGGAGTTGCGCTTAATTTTCCCACGATCAAAGGCAAAAGTCACGTCACTAGTGTTGGTAATGATAACCATGTCAGCAACGACTTTCACGAGAATATCATGTGTATCGTCCAACTTCAGAGTTATACCTTTCAAAGCGTATTCGAATAACTCAATCATTTTCTGGTCCAAGAATACCTCTTTGACTTGAGTATCAACAGTTCTGTTAGGAAATAGAATATACCTTCTAGCATCAATTGTATTATCTAGTTCCATCTCAACCGACGATGTAGCAGTAGGAGGCGAAAGGAATACAAGAAAAATGATGTCGCTTAATGATAGACGCATTTATGTGTCTATTTTGATCTCAATTGTATATATTATTAGTGCTCGATTTGGTTATTTTATATCTTTGTAGGTGTTTTTGGAGAAATACGATTTTGCGGCGAAATTGGCTCGAAAAGTGGTTTTCGCGTTCGTAGGAGGACATTGCTATTCAGACTCTCACTTTGGATAAGGGGTAACCTAATTACTAAGGGGCATCCCATTTCCAGGCGGCCGCTAATCGCATCCCTACTCTGGTTAGGGGGTAACCATTCTTCAACATTTGAAACGTAAGTTTTGGCGGGAAAGTATTACACGGTACTGGCAGTTTGGATTCGAGTTTTGAAGCTTTTGCGGAGAGACTCAACCATCGATTACGATTTATTTAGGCCTGTTATTGCTAAACAGGTCTGGTATAGCCCTTTACTCCGACTAAATTGGGCTAGGTATCGATTAGAAACAAAACAGGGGAGAAAACTATTTACGGAAACATGGAAAAATTTGGTCGATGGTTTGTTGGATTTTCTCAACTGTTGGATTTGGTACTAGTTGTAACAACACAACAGGATTTCTACGCGTGCTAGAATTGAGAGAAAATAGGAGTTGTCGACAAGTCAGGAAAGATATTATCGGCATTGTTTTGATTTATCTTTGGCAGTTACGTGCAATGAGAGAAGGTATAATCTTCATGGATTCGTATCTTCCAGATTTGGGAAGTTCATAACCATCAAAAGACGCGTTACCTGAGGTGGCAGAGTTATTATAGTACCTTGGCAAAGAAGAAACGGATGAAATAAACCTAAGATATTCGAGGACCTGTGGGCTATATAAAGGTTGTGCCGACTCACAAAAAAAGGGGAGTCGAGAAGTATAGAGTTTGGTGTTGATACGGAGGCTTAGGGAGAGACAACAGAGGTCTCTGCTCGGAGAAAGAAAGTTGCAGAGTCGTTTCTGCACTTTCAGGGAAGAAAAGGAAGAAGAAGAAGAACTGACGTCCTAAGTCAGTCGCAGAGAGGTGTAGTTTAGTTACTGCAGCAGAGAAGTATCGTTTAGGAGGCAGTCTTATATTCTCTGTAGTTCTTTGTAACAGTCAGTCTGGAACGCTTATACACGTTGCAATTGATCTGTTTTATCTTTTTCTTGTATTTTCACTCTCTTCAAACACTTTGGTGCCATGAATAAATATTTTGATCATGTTTTTGATATGAGGAGCTAAACCCAACACTGGGACGACGGAGGAAGCCCTTTTTCATCATTGTGGTAATTCTATTAATTCTTTATATGACTTTTTGCACTAAAATTGAATTGATTTATGATTTCTCTTGAATGGTTGTGATTTCAATTGATGGGTCATGCTTAGTTTAAGTGTTTTGATGTCCCATGCTTTAGATTTACAGTCATTACTTTCGGAATCTACTTTGGCAATAAGAGTCAATAATCTTTATCATATGAGTATGAAAATTGGTGAAATCCCGAGTCTCAGTACCTCTCGTTATTGTGACAACTTTTTTTTGTGTATATATTTTCTTTATTATTAAGTCTGAAATCGAGTCTACACAAGTACGAGTTGAACGAACTTTATTTACCACTATAAAACTACATCAATTTTTGGCGCCGCCGACGCGAATTTGTATTTAGATTTGTTTTAGGTTTATTTTTATTTTTATTATTTTGTGTTCTTTTTTACGCGTTTTGGTATTTTTCGATTCTTTTCAGATTTGGAGCGAAGCTACAAGGAAAGAAAAATTGCTATAAAAGGAAAGCATCGCCAAAGAAGGAAAGAAAAGAGGAATCCGAAAGGAGTGAAGAAGAAGATTTTGTATATAGTTATTTGGTTTATTTTTAGAAACTTTAAATAGGATTTTATTTTTGTAATTTTTCTTTTCCTTTTTGGACATTTTTATTTTTGGACTTTATTTTTGGACTGGACATTATCTTTATTTTTAAAACCCTAAGGAAGGGTTAAAATTAAATAAAAATTGTTTGCAGGAAGGACGACAGTTACGATACTGTCTCGGCCCCTCGGGTTCGTACACTGACATCGGAGTCGGTGTCCTGAGTCGACTTCAACGGTTCATCGCCCGTCTGGTACGGGAGGTAAGACTCTATCCACCCTCGAATCCCCTGTCAGTGGGTTTTATTTAGTGTGACAACTCATACCTCTGCAATAGAATTCCGAACTGGTATTACAATAGCCAATACATCGAATATCCGACTGAGTTTCAAAATGGACGTTAATACTTTGACCATAGTGTGAATAGTGTTTGGGAACATCAGCCTTTTGAAGGTTATGGTCCATACCATGGTGAGCCCAATTACTATCCATACGCCCACCGGTCGTACGATTCTTCTCTACTAGAGTCCGCATGTAAGTTAGCTGAGTCGACACATAGTTCAGCTGAGATGAATAGCTTATTTATGAATAAAAGCAATGCAACGTGTGAACCTTATTTCCTAGATAAAATCAGGATTTCCTGTGAGTCGACTCAGAAATGTTGTTAGAGGCCCAGGAAAGAACTGCTCAAGATAGTCTTAATTTCCAATATAGTGTTTCCAATAGTACTCTTGAAAATGAGGATAGTTATTTGCGTAAACAAAATGACGAGGATATAATTGGTAACACTACTTGTTGTTTAGATGAGGTTCAACCATTTTCATGTTATTATAATGATTATGATGAGGATAGTGTTGATGAAGAATTTGAAATAAATAGGCATAATGATCAGGAATTTGCTACTCCAACTGAGCTTAATAATAATATTATTTCTAGTTCAAATCCAAATAATTTTAATAATTATTCACCTATTCAAAAGGACGTGAATTTGACTAGAGATACCCCCGTTTTAGACGATGTAGTATTTCCTTTTGATTACGAAGCTAATAATGGTTTAAAGGAACGAGTATATTTTGAGTCTAGCGATTTAGAAACAATATACTTAAAAAAAGAAAATGAACTCGTCGATATGAGTGAGGATGTACCTGACTTAGAAGAATCAATTGACCATTTTCATGAATTAGATGACCTTGAAATTAGGGAAGTTGTGACTAGTCTTCCTAGAGACACTGAAAACTCTAAGTTTGGGGGTGTTTATCATTCTCCATGTGATTTAACTCTTAGAAAGGTCCCTCACTTGGTACTTGACATATGTGCCTCAACCATTTACAAGATTATCTTCACACACGTTTTCCTGAACCTAGTGATGTCCACAAGAAATTTCAGTTATTAGAAACCCATCCTCCGGTTGATGTGGTTTACCCAGGCTATGATACCCAGATTGACTTTGTTTTCCCACCAAATATTTTTCTTCCAAATGTGGGAATGCTTTATTTTCAAATGTGTCGAATATTAATTTTTGAGACTAAACCTAATTACTTTAGGAGATTAGGGTCGACATACTTGTTTAAGGAAGATCACCACTCTCATTGTGGTCAGCTGTGTAAGTCAAATCTGATTGACTTAGAGGATCCTTAATTATTCAGGTTATTATTATGTGCTTCTAAGTTTTTATTTGAGTTTTTCTAGACTCTAGAAAATGAACATTTGGATCTAACCTATGAGGAAATGCAACCCATGAAAATATTTTATTTGGACCCAGTTATAAATCCTGAACCTGAACCACAACTAGATGTAGTTGTCTTAAACAGGAAACTAGACAAGGGTGTGCTTTATTTGTTCATTTTCTTGGCATGTTGCAGATTCCTTTTACTTGTGATAGCTTTATTTGGTTTTGATGACCCACAAATATTTCGGCTATTACTTTATGATTTTATAAGGTGACTAATCCTTTCTTAGTCTGGCTGAAGACGTTAAACTTAGCACTTCTTGGGAGGTAACCCATTCTCATGCAACACGTAATATCTTTCCTTATCTCTTTTGCTTCAAATGGTAACAGTTTCTCCTTGTTCATGCTTTTAATTTGATCTTTAGAACATCGAGGACAATGTTAGATTTAAGTTTGGGGGTATTGGAGAAACTTTTTAGTTGCATAATTAAACTCCAGAGCCTAGAAATTTATGCCTATTAAGGATGGCACTAACCAATCTAAGTGGATGGAAGCATTTTGGTTGTAGGAGTTGAGGAACCAATCTGACTAGATGGCAACATCTAAAGAGTCTATTCATAAAAGCACAGAGCTCAGGTATTAGAAATAACATGATAGTTTCACCGTATCTCGTTGAGTCCTTTTCACTGTTGTTTTTATTTTGTTTTGTTTGTAAACTATGTTTCTCTAAGTGATTAGGTGGGGCTCACGATTCAAGTTTTTACCAATGCTAGGGTGAATTAGAGTGATTGAGATACAAAAAAAAAAAGTATATAAAAAGATGAGAAGCTTGTTGCATACGCTAAATGCAACCGACGATGCCTGCGACAGTGAGTTAGGATTTTATTTTGCAGATTTGATTTGCTCGGGACTAGCAAATAATAAGTTTAGGGGTGTTTGATAGACGGATTTATATATCTATTTTGATCTCAATTGTATATATTGTTAGTGCTCGATTTGGTACTTATTTGGTTATTTTATATCTTTGTAGGTGTTTTTGAAGAAATACGATTTTGCGGCGAAATTGGCTCGAAAAGTGGGTTTTGCGTTCGTAGGAGGACATTTGCTATTCAGACTCTCACTTTGGATAAGGGGTAACCTAATTACTAAGGGGCATCCCATTTCTAGGCAGCCGTTAATCGCATCCCTACTCTGGTTAAGGGGTAACCATTCTTCAACATTTGAAACGTAAGTTTTGGCGGGAAAGTATTACACGCTACTGGCAGTTTGGATTCGAGTTTTGAAGCTTTTGCGGAGAGATTCAACCATCAATTACGATTTATTTAGGCCTGTTAATGCTAAACAGGTCTGGTATAGCCCTTTACTCCGACTAAACTGGGCTAGGTATCGATCAGAAACAAAACAGGGGAGAAAACTATTTACGGAAACATGGAAAGATTTGGTCGATGTTTTGTTGGATTTTCTCAACTGTTGGATTTGGTACTAGTTGTAACAACACAACAGGATTTCTACGTGTGCTAGAATTGAGAGAAAATAGGAGTTGTCGACAAGTCAGGAAAGATATTCTTGGCATTGTTTTGATTTATCTTTGGCAGTTACGTGCAATGAGAGAAGGTATAATCTTCATGGATTCGTATCTTCCAGATTTGGGAAGTTCATAACCATCAAAAGACGCGTTACATGAGGTGTCAGAGTTATTATCGTACCTTGGCAGAGAAGAAATGGATGAAATAAACCTAAGATATTCTAGGACATGTGGGCTATATAAAGGTTGTGTCGACTCACAAAAAAAGGGGAGTCGAGAAGTAGAGAGTTTGGTGTTGATACTGAGGCTTAGGGAGAGACAACAGAGGTCTCTGCTCGGAGAAAGAAAGTTGCAGAGTCGTTTCTGCACTTTCAGGGAAGAGAAGGAATAAGAAGAAGAACTGACGTCCTAAGTCAGTCGCAGAGAGGTGTAGTTTAGTTACTGCAGCAGAGAAGTATCGTTTAGGAGGCAGTCTTATATTCTCTGTAGTTCTTTGTAACAGTCAGTCTGGAACGCTTATACACGTTGCAATTGATCTGTTTTATCTTTTTCTTGTATTTTCACTCTCTTCAAACACTTTGGTGCCATGAATAAATATTTTGATCATGTTTTTGATATGAGGAGCTAAACCCAACACTGGGACGACGGAGGAAGCCCTTTTTCATCATTGTGGTAATTCTATTAATTCTTTATATGACTTTTTGCACTAAAATTGAATTGATTTATGATTTCTCTTGAATTGTTGTGATTTCAATTGATGGGTCATGCTTAGCTTAAGTGTTTTGATGTCCCATGATTTATATTTACAGTCATTACTTTCGGAATCTACTTTGGCAAAGAATAAGAGTCAATAATCTTTATCATATGAGCTATAATTGTGTAGAATTGATTTTTGAACCACATGAGTATGAAAATTGGTGAAATCCCGAGTCTCAGTACCCATTGTTATTGTGACAACTTTTTTTGTGTATATATTTTCTTTATTATAAAGTCTGAAATCGAGTCTACACAAGTCCGAGTTGAACGAACTTTATTTACCACTATAAAACTACATCACTTAACCATCTCCCTTCTATAACAACTGGTCTATTAATGGCTTGTTTATCCACAAAAAATAAAAGACCCAACATGTACAGTTGTGCACATACGATTCTTGCTTGTTTGGTAGCAAAAGATGATTGAACTGGATTAATATCTAACGTCTCAAACAACACAAAAATGTTACCTCTTGGCCTGATCCATGAGCTCTGGACATGGTACAACTGCTGAGAAGTTGTCCTACAAATCTCACAAGTAGTTGTCACCAAATTATTCACTTATATTTCTACTTGGTTGATCCAAAATGCATCCTTCGCAATAAGTTCACCTAGATGGAACTGCATCTCTTATTTTTTGCCCCGAATAAAAATACAAAAGGCTCCAATCTCTGGTTGTTGAAGAATACAGTAGAATTTTGCTTTCATCTTAAAATTCACCAGTCTTGGTAAACCTTTCCATGATACCTTAATTGTGTAATTTTCCTCCAACATTCGGAACTTGATATTAGTGTTGTAGCTATCACTTGGTAGCAATAGTTCCGGTTTGAACAAATATGGATAAATTCCATATGAAATATTTGATGTGCAGCTGTCCACAGTGTCATATAATCTCCTGGTTCGAACAAAGATGAATGAATTCTATATGCAATATCAGGATCAATATGCGCGACTGTGCATCTTATATTTGGATATTGCACCAAAGTGTTCTTCTCGCAATTATCAATCTCTGGACATGTCCTCATGTTATACCTTATTGTAACCAAAAATTCTTTTGTCAATGATACTCTTGGCATTTGAGAAAATACGACCACAAAATTTTCAAGTGTAATTCTCTACACTTATATCTTCAAGAGATCGACAATCACACAGATGTTCAGGTATACAAGACGACGCAAAAGAATTCCCGCAAGATAACTTAACAAACTTTGCCTTGCTAAATATATTGGACACAGCCGGTGTATACCAACAATCAATAACTTGAATATTATCAACTAAAGAATGAACATTCATATCAACATCAGAAGTTAAGCTAAGATCAAATGACTTACCATTAAGTTCAGATAATGAACCATTCTCATCTTCCTCACCAATTGATGTCACGTATGAAGATGAAAACTCTGGGGTTGATGATGAATCATTAAACTCTTGTGAATCATGCGAAATATCGTCAACATGATTTTCTTTATCCTTCTGAGAAGTTGATTCAATACAGTTCATGCCAACAAAAGCAACGGAACTAATTTCATTACTTCCAGATGACGTTGAATCTTCTCAAGTTGACGATGAAACTTTATGTTTAATGGTACTTAATGTCATTCTAGCATCAACCAGATGATTTTCTTCTCTCTTTTGAGAAGTAACTTCACATAATTCTCTATCAACTGATGCATTAAACTCTTGTGAAACATATAGAACCTCGTCGGCCTGTTTTTTTACTTCTTCCTTTTGAGAAGTAGTTTTAGTTTCTTCTTCACTAACTTTTGTTGCGCAAATCATATCAACAAATCTCTCAGGACCAAAACAAGCACGAACTAAAGAACAAAACTCCTCCCATGTAGTAAACGTAGTCGTGGTCTTCTTCCAATGATACCAAGCATAGGCATCACCTTAGATATTTCAAGCTTCATGGGATTAGTAGTAGTATGCAAAGCAAAATATTGATCATCCTGAAATATCCAATCATCAGGGTCATCTCCATCAAAAGAAGGAAACTGCAAACTAATAGCTCCAGCAAGAATAAGGGTTTCAAAAATTCCATCACCAATATTAGGGTTAGTAGTACACTGATGGGTTTGCTGATGATCAGTACCATGATAAATAGGCTTAGAAAAAAATTCACGAAACACCGTACGTAAAGAGTTTTTTAGTTCCAAGCGCAGAGCTTGTGTCAAACTTGATGTAAGAGATTTTTCATGTTCAGCTAGATCAAGTTTATGATTAGCTCTGTCATCTTCACGGCCAAAAATTTTTCTATGCGAGTTTCTTAACTTCAGCTTCATCAATCTCGCGATCTTTGGTAATAGTATCAAATAATTTGTCAAGCTTTTCAGTAATCCCCGTAATACCATCAAGTTTGAGATTCTCAGTGTAAGACATTGTAAAAAAAAAATTGGTCGAAATTTGAGCAAAATCGTGACCTGCTCTGTACCAGATGTTAGGGTTCAAACCAAAAATAGTGTGAAGATGATATGCACACGTAGAAAATAGGTGTTGTGAAGAACTTATGCACGCAAGTAACCAAGATAAATACCCTTTTTAATGGGGGTTAACCACAGAATTTGAGAGATTAAGAAGAAGAAGAAGAAGAAGAAGAAGAAGAAGAAGAAGAAGAAGAAGAAGAAGAAGAAGAGGAGAGGTTGAAGAAAGATTGAAGAAGAACTTTGAGTCTTGTATTAATTCTTATCTTTTTTACAAATCTTAGAAGTTGTATTTATAACTACGTATACTTGTGAAACAAGTAATGCTAACTATAGAGTTTAAACTAAACAAGGAAACTAATATAGAGAAACTAAATAAGTAAACTAATATGAATATGTGCTGGTACCGCAACACTCTTGTTCCGGTTTTCCTGATCAACAAAGTACGCATACTTCGGTTTAAGGATTAAGAACTCATACATATATGTGTTTCCACACAATGTTTATATCCAACATTGGTTATATAATCTAGACTCTCATTTCAATCATTGAAACATTCTTAGAGGACGTTATATAGTTGTTATTCACAAACCATTTTTCGTCAAAGCCATTTTCAAAGTGATTGAAACATAACATGACTTTCGTCACTAGGTGTTGGAGCATTTCTCGGTCGAACTCGCATGCGTTGCTATCTCAAGCATGTTTGTCAATGTTAGTGATCAAACCTATAAGTCTTGATTTCTAGACTACTATAGCTAAGTCTCGGACTAGGATAGAAAGTGTAGTTGAGCTCAAGGACTTCATGGCGATTCATCATACAAGAAGAAGAACTACTCAAGGAACCGGTGGGACTTCTCGACAAAAAGGTATGTGAATACTTGAACTTATCTGTCACTAAAAAGTCTATCTACTGTATCTCCTACTTCTTGAGACAAAAATTCGTATGCTATATATAGACTTAGATTATACACATTTGGTATTTCAATCCGAGTATACCTCGCCTATCTATATCTCGAAATATGTGTTGGTAAGCGTTTCGCTTCGACCATGTTTATCTTTACCTAGTGACGAAAGTCATGATATGTTTCAATCACTTTGAAAATTGCTTTGACGAGAAATAGTGTAGCAACTATGTAACGTCCTCTAAGAATGTTTCAATGGTTGGAATGAGAGGTTAGATTACATAACCAATGATGGACATAAGTATTGTTATGGAAACACATATGTGCATAAGTCCTATCCTTTGAACCATAGTTTGCGAACTTTGTTGATCAAGAGAAACCGGAAGAATGGCTTGTTGCCAAGTCCGCGAACTCAGTCCGCGAACTGCCGAACTTGTCATCCCAAGAAATGCTGCTGGAGTTGACAAACTTGTTGCCTGAGTACCAGTCCGCGAACCGGCAGAAAGTCTTTGCCGAGATTTTCTGCTGGAGTTTGTAAACTCTTCCCAGGTTCTTAAGTCCGCGAACCCAGTGTGCGAACTTAAGAAGGTTATATATCTGAAGATGATTTCTAAACTTAAACTTATAAAGACTAAGGAATGCAATTTGTAAACCGTGGCTATAAAGTTCATGAACCGATTCGAGTGAATCAAATAATATTTGCTTCAATTGTGTCTTGTGTAGTACATAAGATTTCCTTGCAATTGAACAACTCTCTAACTAGTTCATTTGAAGTCATTTGAACTAGTTATGGTGAAGAAGAATATGGTTGGTATGAAATGCTCATATGGCTAACCT
The DNA here is from genome assembly GCF_003573695.1 of Papaver somniferum. NCBI lineage: Eukaryota > Viridiplantae > Streptophyta > Magnoliopsida > Ranunculales > Papaveraceae > Papaver > Papaver somniferum. The sequence goes on from NC_039360.1 coordinate 202,190,854, forward strand.
TTTGGTTAACTATTATTGAACCAACAAATGTACACGTTTGGGTACGGTTAACAAACCTATAAGCGTGCATTTCATTTCTTCTTCTTATTCTTTCTTCTTCAATCTTCTTTCTGCTTCTATTTCCTTGTTCTCCTGTTCTTCTGCTTCGTCGAGTTTGAGAGAATTAAATCGTTTGGATGTATTAAAGAAGAAGGAGTTGGTGTTTCTGTTGATTATGAAGAAGAAGATTGAGATGCCGTTATAAATATGAAGTTAGGGTTTTCTGAAAGATGAAGTTTGATTGAGGTTTCGTAGAATTGATTAGTGTATTGAGTTCCTGAAGGATGAAGATTGAATGGGTTGATATTTAATTGTAGTTTGAAGTTGATTCGATGATGAATCGAAGGATTTAGGGTTCTTGTGTTAACTAAATCTTAGAAGATGAAATTGGGGTTTTAAAGAAAGGATTAGAGATGGGTTTGGTTTGGTATACTGAGAACAAAGAAGAAGATTTGAGTATTCTGTTACAGGAGTTGATTACAAAGAAGAAGTTCATCCGGTGAAGATTTGATAATTAGGGTTTCTATTCTTCCCAAAAACAGAAATTAGGTCTTTGGTGGAATTGATTCGGCGTATTGGCAATTCAGAAGTTACTAATGTTTGGGTAAGCTTCTAATTATTCTAAGTTTGAGATTTTAAATTGAATAATTTCAATTGTAAAGTTATGTAGATGTTATTGGAATTAAGACTTGAGTTTGGGAATGGAATGGAACTGTATGTGGTTGTAGTTAGATTGTGTTGAATTACAGAGAATTGGTTAAGTTGGGAACTTGTAGGTGTTGATCAATTGGTAACAGTGGTGGTGGTTCTGTAGCTGTTGGTTATTTGGGAATAGAGGTTATAGGTACTGAGTTTGGTGGATTTTGCTGGTGATTGATAGTAGTGAAAACTAAATGATTGAGTTGAGCTAGTGGTGCTGGTGGTGTTGAAAATGAGGTTGTGGTAGTGTTATTAAGAATGGTTTAATGATGTTGGTGTTTGTCATTTGACTGCATGACTTGGATGTGGTTATGGAATGGATGAGTAGGTGGTGGTTTATATGGTGGATGTAACTGTGTGTAATGATTGAAGCAATAATGAGGTTGTTACTGGACTCAAGTTGAATGTGCAGACAAAGAGTGTGGTAGAGATGTCTGAAGTGTAAATGGAACTGAAGTTGCAGTGTATGGCTTAGAGGGTGGTGCCAATGAGATAACGAACGAAGCTACAGTTGGTGTCTGTAAAGCGAAGAAGTAATATGGCAGGAAGGAGGGTCAGAATTTTGAAGTTAAGAGTGTGTATGTATGCTTGCAGATGGTGTTGTTAGTTGAAATTGATGTATGAAGGGGAGGTTGTTGTGAATGTACCCCAAAGTAACACTGCAATTGAAACTGAAGTTTCTAGTTATTGTAGAGTAAAAAGGGGATCATGGTGGTGATTCAGAAAAGAAGTGGGACTGCAGATGTAATCAGATGGTGGTAATATTGTTAAAGTTCATAGAACTGTGATTGCAGACTAGGATTATGTTGTGAAATTGGGTAAGAGAATGGTGTTGTTGATTTGGAAACTAGTCGTATTTGTAGAAGTTTATGGAGTGAATGGTTTCTGAAGTTTCAGTTCATGAAGAATGATGAATTCAAAGTTGTAGATTGTATTTGCTGTGAAAGCTTACTGCTACTGCAATTGCAGGTAGACATGGTCTTTGTTTGTAAATAGCATTTGAAGTTTGTTACCTTATTTGAATTGATGTTGAATTATAAAATTGGTAGATGAAGGTGTAAGAATTAGACTTGAAGTGACCTGCAACATGGTGTGTTTAGTTAAGCTTGTGTAACTGAATTGATTCAGTCTGACTTAGATTATGTCTAGGTATGACTTAGTGTGACTGACTGAGTTAACTCAGTGACCAGATCTGACCAGACTTGACTCAGTGTAGCTTGACCGATTTGACCAGAATAGTTAGACTTTGACTTGACCAGACCCTGGACTCTGACCTTGACTTTAGACATGGACCGTCAGTTGACCCGTGGACTGTTAGCGACCATCAGTCCATTCTAATGGACCAGGCCTTAGATAATGGGCCTATTTAGAGAACTTTGACTTAGGACTAGTTATCTTATCTTGATAATTCGGACCACTTGTGGTCTGAGTTAGTCTTTGATTCCTTCTAGAATGTTGTAGATATTCATAAGACTTAGATATTGGACTATAGAACCAACCTAATTGAATTAGTAAACCTTAACTATGCTAAAGTTAGAGAATGAAAAGGTGTAAAGTCATAAATAGGCTTAGAACCATAAGATAGACTTGTACGATTCTTGTGTGAGCCACTGTGGCTAGATTCTTAGAGTTCTTGTGTGATTAACGGTTAGTTATTAACAACGATCGATTCAAAGGATGAACCAGTGGATCCTGGATCTCGAGGTAGGCGTGGCTTGTCATCAAAAGAGGTGGGAATACTTTAACTCTTTTGCAACCATTGCTGTTGTTTCTTTTATAAAAGTCTTTGTTTAACAAACTCATGCATTTCCTGATTGTGTATTCCATGCATTGTTTATTTTAAATTCCGAAAGTACTGTTGATTCTTTTAATCTTTCCATTGCCTGGAAAGGAATTGTAATGCTTTGTTTATCTTTATGATTGTCCTTGGGAAATGAGAATTTCCAACTATGGTATATCAGATATGCTCCTTCATTATTTTACTTTTGTGCTTTGTTCGGTGTGGAATTGGCATCAATATTACGGGTGTGTACATTCACCAACAAACTATCTAGGTGGTTTTTAGTGGCCATCAATATTACGGAGTGTAAATATCGCCACAGAAAGTTATCAGGTGTGTAAATGTCACCGCAGAAACTAAAGAAGGAGTTTAGGTCCATATACATGATTGTCTATTTTAGTGGTTTGGTTATCTTTCAATGTTTGGGAAAACATGTATTGTTTTCCAAATCATGCCTATGCTTACTTTAAAGTTAAATGTTATTCCTACGGGGCACCCCTTTTAGGGATGATGTGCTCAAGATGTGCACGTGACGATGAAAGCTTCGAAGAATTATTTACGTTAGTAAGTTAGCTTCCGTTATGTTTATTCTGTGTTTATATTGTTTTGTAAATCAATTCACTATTGAATATGTATCATTTGAGAGGAACTCTTGTATACATTTATTTCAGAGTGGGCTAGTTTTTGGGTTAAATTTTATAGCAGATTCTTAACTGAATGTTTAAGTGAACGATTTAGATTTTTAATGCCTCTTATTTAGTTAATCTCTTGGATTAGTCAGCTGCTAGCTTAGGGGGCGTTACAGTATGCTCTGTAAGTTCTCTTATGTCGAGCATAATCAATTGAGTTGATCACTTTTGTGTTTAATTTGATTGCGTATTCCGATTAAATTAATCATGGTTTTACTTGTGATTATTTTGATTGAGTTTTTGGATATAGAAAATAATTCTCATGGTTTTTGATGTCCAATCAAAATCCTTATTTTCTTTTGAAATTAAGGTCGCTCTTGTTGTTCCCTTGGGAATGACATCCAATGGGGGAGATTTCTTTTGAACTTGTGCTTAATGGTCATATCTTGAGGGGTGTGCGGCTGTGGAATTTTAAAGGGGTTATCTTGTATCTTTAAACTCCTTGATGAATGCTATTAGCTTCGGCTATATGATTGCATCTAAATTAGACGGTATGTATTTTCTTTTAGTCATGAAATGTCTCTTATGAAAATTTCGTTATGATCCCGTTCTTGTACCTTTGCCAATTTTATTGACAAAAAGGGGGAGAATTAATATGTAGTTCACACTACAAATTCATATGGTTTTCGGATCATTGTGTAAGGGGGAGTGGTTTCCATGTGAGATGGAGTATTGACTAAGGGGGGGTGATACGTATCACCATAGTATTATTGTTGAAGTTGTAATACAATTGGACTTTGACACTGTGTAATAATACTATGACACTGTATAAAAATGATCGAGATCGATGATTTCTCATTGTTATAGCTACGGATCTTCAACAACGGTGATACTAAACTTACAACCTTTGGGATAATTGGAGTACTTGGAAATGACGAAGATTTCTAGGAATGTTGAAGATTAAATATGTGGAATAGGAGCTACTAAAGTTCCTTTATCTTTTTTGTATTCCATATGTATTGATAATTTTTTCACTAAAATTGACAAAGAGGGAGATTGTCAGAGCATTGCTCGGTCGAACTCGCATGCGTTGCTATCTCAAGCATGTTTGTCAATGTTAGTGATCAAAACTATAAGTCTTAATTTCTAGTCTACTATAACTAAGTCTCGGGCTAGGATAGAAAGTGTAGTTGAGCTCAAGGACTTCATGGCGATTCATCATACAAGAAGAATAACTACTCAAGGAACCGGTGGAACTTCTCGACAAAAAGGTATGTGAAGACTTGAACTTATCCGTCACTCAAAAGTCTATCTACTCTATCTCCTACTTCTTGAGACAAAAAGTCATATGATATATATAGACTTAGATTATACACATTTGGTATTTCGAGCTGAGTATACCTCGCCTATCTATAGCTCGAAATATGTGTTGGTAAGCGTTTCTCTTCGACCATGTTTATCTTTACCTAGTAACGAAAGTCATGATATGTTTCAATCACTCTGAAAATTGCTTTGACGAGAAATGGTGTAACAACTATATAACGACCTCTAAGAATGTTTCAATAGTTGTAATGAGAGTTTAGATTACATAACTAATGATGGACATAAGTATTGTTATGGAAACACATATGTGCATAAGTCCTATCCCTTGAACCAAAGTTTGTGAACTTTGTTGATCAAGAGAAACCGGAAGAATGACTTGTTGCCAAGTCCACGAACTCAGTCCGCGAACTGCCGAACTTCTCATCCTGAGAAATTCTACTGGAGATGACAAACTTGTTGCGTGAGTACCAGTCCGCGAACCCAGTCCGCGAACCGGCGGAAAGTATTTGTCGAGATTTTCTGCTGGAGTTTGTAAACTCTGCC